>NC_092134.1:62607963-62910993 GCF_043159975.1 Macaca nemestrina
CCAGTTGTTAAGAACCATTCTCCTGTGTGTCTTTTGTTAATGACTTTGTCCCCATTTCTTTTTTTCCTTCTTTGTCTACTTATCTGTAATCATAAATGCCTGTAAATCATGCTTACTATCTTGTTACTGTTCAGTAGTTCAGTTAAAAATCTCACTGCTAATGGCTAATTATACTGGGCTTTCTGGGCATTTGGCCCTGCTCCTGAGTGATGGGATTGGCACCACTTAGCAAAATGCTTTTGTTTTCTCACTGTGATCCCTATGACTCAGGTGGTAGAAACAACGTGTTTCTTTCTCTTGCTTTAGGAAAAATACAAAAGCTAAAAGTACCTAGAAGGTTCTCTCCCTGGGCAAAGTTAAGAAGCTTAACTCACAGTGCTAGTCTACAATTGGAATGTGAGTCTAGAGTTCAGACAGGTCACAGTCAAAGCTTTAGACCTGGGAGATATTCACAGACCCACGCATGGCAGTTAACCCTGTATGAGTGGATGAGAGAATGCAGACAGAGGGAAAGAATAGAATATGGGAGAATAAAGTGTTTATAAATAAATGTAGACACAGAGGCAAACTCTTGGGTCTTGCAGTACTGGCCTGCTTGACTCTTATTTCTTGTTTCTTACTTTTCTCCAAAGTGTTTAGTATGATAAGGGTGGCTCTCCTGTGAGGTTTTAGTCTAGAGGGTTCTTGGTGTTCTATATCCTCTGGGAACCCAGGGGCTGGGTAGCAGTCACAGCAGTGACTTAGGATACAGATTCTGACCATCACTCCTCCTATTTATCATAGCTAGTGATGGGGTGCAAAGAATCTTGGAATCAGCAATAACAAGCAATAGTTCCAAAAGGAAATACCTCCAGGGCTAAGCCAGTGTACATATTTAATGATCAAGCTTCTAGATTTGGAGATCTCTTCACTTTCTCTTGCACAGGATTAGATTTCCATTTGCTTCTTGGAGTTTGGAAAGAAAGATGTGGCTGTAGGAGATTCAGTGGTCCAGCCACGGGTGACAGAATAAAAACCTTTAACCAGGTTGAAGAAGATTGGTAATAGAGTTATCAGTATGAAACGAAACAACAAATCCAACAGCATAACGCAAAGGCTGTGTCACAATAGTGACACAATAAACATCCAATACTTTAGAAGAGAAAACAAATATAGGAAATGTTAAACTCCCCACCTTCCAATTAAAAAGAAAATATCCTTTCCTTATGCTTATTATAAGAGAACTATTTCAAATAGATTTGCTTCTTCTCACTGTTGAATCTATTCATTGTGTCAGAATGACTTCAGAAATACAAATATGCATGTTGTCACCATAGCTATTTATCATTGTCCTTTCATAAAGAAGATTGGTCAGAATCTTCACCTAAGACATTTTCTAAATTTTGTTTTTGAAGGATAAAAATATAATCCAGCCAATATTCATATCTCAAGTTGTTTCTTTCCTTACTAGATGACGTATTTGGACCCTTTGAGTCTAGCAAAGTCAAGAGAACATTGCCAACTTAGATATCTTTCCGTTTGGCCTACATTTTCACATGGTTGAGGCTTTTAACTGAAACACTAAGCTAGCAGCAAATAACTTCCAGTGAAAAGGCCCATTTTTGAGGGGATAGGCCAAATGTTCACAAACAGTTTCTACAATTGTGGAAAGAGTTGTGTGTGAGAGATATGTTTGCCCTCCTCTCTGAACATGACAGCCAGTTGATGCAAATTCCAAGACAGCCTGAAGGACTTAGAGAATACTGAGAATAATATGTATTAGGATGACCAGGGTGAGGAATCTGTCCTACAGCTAAGTTTCCTCTCATTATTTCATGCTCCCATTGCTGACTAGTGAAGCTGCATTATTTAAGAATTTGTTTATCTTTCCTGCCTGAGAACATAGCAGCCAGAATTATGGTTTTTAACCTGAACAAGTACATGTTGTTTCTATGTGCCTTGAGCCATCAAGTTCATTTCTGTTTCTTTTTTGAAGCTGGTCTGTTTTTAAATAGGAAATTTTAGGCAGCATATAACAAAATCTACTTGAATGGGCTGCTAGGCAAACTCTTTGGATATAGGCTTTAAATAATCAGCAGTCATTGTGTGTGAGAAAATGAATTAAAAAATGTTTTCCGTGTATTACAAGTGATGATATCATCTATATGTTAAGTATAACTTTTAAAATAAAAAATCAAATTGATAAAATCAAGTCTATGCCAAGCTGGATTATTAAAAATAGCCAAGTTAAAGGAAACAATACATTCTGGTGAGGAGCATAAGTAAGTCATGGAGACTTGAGAATCTGTAAGTAATATCTGTAAGGAACTAGAAATAAGTAAGGACAATGGACTTCACAGATGTGTAAAGATTTTGAATGGTCACTGAATTCTTGCTCCTTGAAACATTCATTCATTCAAAAAAAATATTGAATTTCTACTGAATTCTAAGCAGTACAATAGACTCTAGGGATACAATAGGGAACAAGATAAACAAGATCATTGCAGCTGTGTAGTTTATGTTCTAATTGAAGAAAGACAAACAACAAAACAAACAAATGAACATGATAATTTCGGATAATGCTAAGTGCAATGAAGAAAACAAAACAAAGCCATGTGGCAGGGAGAAAATAGTGGGGACTACCTTATACTGGATATTGAAGGATTCTATTAGATATTCAGAGATACTTGGAGAGTAAATCAAGGTATAATTAGAAGCTGTGTGGTAGAAGAATAACTTTGGAGTCAGCAGAACTGTGTTAGGATCCCAAATTAGGCATTTACTAATTGATTGTGTTTCCTTTAATGATTAAGTTAGCATCCTGTATTTCAGTTTCCTTGTTTATTTAAAAAAAAAAAAAAAAAAAAGGATACTCATAATACCCATCCTATGGAATTGTGGGAATTGAATGAGACAAGGTATTGAAAGCACTCTTGACACATACTAAGATCCTTATAAAAATTGACTGTTATTATTAGCATTATATGGAACAATGAAAAATGTATCTTTCTGGCCTCAGTACCAAAAATACTTGTATTTCTCCTAAGCCATTGGTTGGCTGATGATTATATCTTTTAAACACTGAGAATCATGATTATTTTCTTTCCTTTGACTGCTAAAAAGCTGAGGGCCAAAATTGTGGTTTAGGTCTAACAAATACAGAGACCTTTACTGAGTGCCTTATTTATTTTGTGAACTAACCTCATTCTTGGTTGGATGTTTTCTTTTCTTCACTCATTTTTCCTCTAATTTAATTTTTTTATTTCCTTACCTTTTATTCAATTATATTTTGTATTATGCATGTTTTTGCAAGCTGCCACAAATCTTTTCTGTAACATATTCTGTCTAAACAAATAGTCACTACACCAAAATAGCAATCAGTGTGGACAAGTTGAGTCTGAATACTATACAGCAAGAACTCCCCTTACAGGGAGAAAATGTTTATCCATTGAACATGAAAAAAACAAGAAACTATATTTCTTAAGATAGAATTACAATATACTAATGACCTGTTTGACTCATTGCTCAGCAGGCCCCAATGTCAGTCCAATCTTAATGTTGGGGACCAATTCTCCTCCCTAATGTGAGCAGCTTCAGGCAGTGGTAACAGAATGGTTTTGGAAGTAGACATGCCGGGTTCATGTGCCTATTCTACTACAGACTGCCTTTGAGATTGTGGGAAAAATCAATGAACATTTCTGAGTCTTTGTTTCTTCATTTTAATGGTAATTGTAATACCTGACCTGGATACCTCATTTGATTCTTTCTGGTATCAGTGAATGTGTTCTGTAAAGCACACTGAATTGTGATTATGTCAGTTATCATGGTTGTGGTATTGGTAGTGGGGACGATTATGATGATAATTGACAGGCTTTTCAATTCTGTTGCTGATCTACTCTGATTTTGGAGTAAATCTTAGAACTGAATGGGCTTCTTGCCTTGGACAAATTTAGGAGGTACCCTTCACACTGCAGTTTAAGTAAATGGCATTCCCTGGAGCTGTGCATCACACAGCCTACACAGCCACATGTGCTGGTCTGACCAAAGCCCTACTTACATTCCATTTCTAGTTACCTCATCTTCCCTGCCTGAGTGTCTGCTTTGTTGAGCCAACTGGCACTTCAGTTCCTCTGAGACTGGAAACCTGCCTTCTTACTAGTTTTGACTTTGAACTTTGGATCTGACAGCCAGCCCACTTCTACCTCCTGATAGCTTTTCATGTCACCATGGTCCACCTTCTTGTGAAACACCCACCTGCTACTCTTATCTGCTGAGAGCCCAAACATCTTTTCCATCAGCCAGAATGTGCTACCTAACACTTGCCATATGTTCACCTCTTATCACCTACTTCTAGATCCAACTCATTCATTTCACCTAAATTTTTTTTGAAGTAAATAATGTAGTGATTTGCCTTTAAGTTCTATACACACACACACACACACACACACACACACACACACACACACACTTTAAGTTCTAGGGTACATGTGCACAACATGCAGGTTTGTTACATATGTATACATGTGCCATGTTGGTGTGCTGCACCCATTAACTCGTCATTTACATTAGGTATTTCTCCTAATGCTGTCCCTCCCCCCTCCCCCTGCCCCACGACAGGCCCAGATGTGTGATGTTCCCCACCCTGTGTCCAAGTGTTCTCACTGTTCAATTCCCACCTATGAGTGAGAATGTGTGGTGTTTGGTTTTCTGTCCTTGTGATGCTTTGCTCAGAATGATGGTTTCCAGCTTCATCCATGTCCCTACGAAGGACATGAACTCATCCTTTTTATGGCTGCATAGTGTTCCATGGTGTAGAGGTGCCACATTTTCTTAATCCAGTCTATCATTGATGGACATTCGCGTTGATTCCAAGTTTTTGCTATTGTGAATAGTGCCACAATAAACATACGTGTGCATGTGTCTTTATAGCAGCATGATTTATAATCCTTTGGGTATATACCCAGTACTGGGATGGCTGGGTCAAATGGTATTTCTAGTTCTAGATCCTTGAGGAATCACCACACTGTCTTTCACAATGGTTGAACTAGTTAACAGTCCCACCAACAGTGTAAGAGTGTTCCTATTTCTCCACATCCTTTCCAGCACCTGTTGTCTCCTGACCTTAAGTTCTTAACATTAGCTATATTATTAGCAACTTCTGTTACAAAGAAAACTTTTTTAAAAAGATGTTATTAATCCAAATGCAAAATAACTCCCAATTTATTAGGGAAGATCAAGTAATAAATATGTCATACACTTAAACACACACTCTAAGTAATTGAAGCTTACTCTTGCAATCTTGTAGGGATGTAAATCTTTTAAATTTATATTTCCTTTAAATACATACATAAATTTTTATTGTTATTTTGAAAATTGGGTCATACTTTGCAAGTGGCTTTTCACTTGATCTTAGCCAAAAGGCCAAGAAGCGATTGCAAGTGGCTTTTCTTAATAATATGTCATAGATATAACTCAGAGTCTTTAGCTATAAAGTCAAATTATATCTTCTAAATAGCTGCATAATTTTCATGTTTGTATATACCCCACTTTCTGAAACTATTCTTCTGAGTACATCTATTTCATTTACAGTGTTCATTCTTTGTGTATGTGTTTTATGTTTGCCACACAAAATTGCTACAATAATAATCGTTTATAGAAATCTTTGGAGAAAGAGGAACATGTCTATGTACGTGTATAAATAATACATATTTATGTATATATTATATATACATATACGTTTACACATTTACATATGTCAATTGGATAGATTTTCAAAAGAAAGATTATTTAGCCCAAGAGTATTTTAATAAATTACCAAACTTATTTTTTGAAAAGTTGTAGCAATTTACGTTCCCACCAGCAATGTGCATAAAATTGCCTGATTTACTCATAGTCTCTCCAGGAGTAGTTCATTGTTGTTCTTTTTAATTTTTGCTGACCAGGGAAGTGAAAACTGTACCTCATTACTGCTTTCCTTTGCATCTCCCTGACTATGGAAAAGGGCAACATCTTTCATGTGTATTAGTTATTTGGAGTTCCTCTCATGCACATTGTTTAATCTTCTCTGGTATATTGGGTTATCTCTTTCTCAACAGTTTGTAGCAGCTCTTTGTTTATTGGAACATAATCCATTTGTCTGCCATGTGGGTTACAGATATTTCTTCCTACATAATCACTTCCCTTTTTATGGTATCTTTTTAAAAAATTGTTTTGTGTTCAAATATTTTTGTCTTTTTCAAAAAACTACCTTTTGTGACCGTGTCTCCTTTTCTTTTTTCCTACTTAGCAATAAATCCCAGTCATTCTTACAAGGCGGACTTAACTTTCTCATTTATCATTCCCTAGTTTCTTTATATGTAGATAAACTTACGCATATATACTTATACATAGGTAAGAAATCATTGACTTCATTTTTATTGCAATCATTTTTTGTTTTTATTGGCTTCCCTCCCCTCTCCTCCATCCTTTTACCCATTTCATTGTCTTCTACTGAACCTCCATATCTCCTGGTCCATCATGCTAAGAACCCAATATGTGTATGTATTCTTCCATTTCTTTTCTTCATGTTTAAGTAGTCATGCACTCACACATGCACAATCACACAAAAATATGTACATTTATACATACACATATCCATATAGAAATTGTGTTTTGTATTCTACAAACGTGATATAACATTATGGACACTTCTCTGCTTTATTTTTCCTTTCTGTCTCAATGATATCCATGGAAAACTTTCCTACTCAATGGTCATGATTCTAACTGATGTTTTTTAATGGTGCATATTACTTCATGGTATGGTTATACCATAACTTATTCAACCATTCCTCTATGCATGATAATTCACATTGTTTATACCTTTATTTTTGGCCCTATGAATAATGTTATAAAAAGATCTTTGTACAATTGCTGCTACATGCTAGTGCTTTTATTTCTGTGGAACAGATTCCCAAAAGTGAGGCTGCCAATTTTTATTATTATTATTATTTTGAGATGGAGTCTCGCTCTGTCACCGGGCTGGAGTGCAGTGGTCCAATCTCGGCTAACTGCAGCCTCTGCCTCCTGGGTTCAAGCAATTCTTCTGCCTCAGGCTCCCGAGTAGCTGGTACTACAGGTGCACACCACCATGCCCAGCTAATTTTTGTATTTTTAGTAGAGACAGGGTTTCACCATGTTGGCTAGGATGATCTCAATCTCTTGACCTCGCGATCCACCTACCTCAGCCTCCCAAAGTGCTGGGATTACAGGTGTGAGCCACCACACCTGGCCAAGATTGCTTTTTAACAAAAGTTATATATAACTGAATTTGTTTCCCAAAAGATAATGACAAATTGCATTTCCACCAATAATTTCTGGAGTATCCACCATTCATCCCTACCAGAATAACTCTTTGTTTTTGTGACTGAAAGGCATAAATCTATATCTCATTATTATTTCTAGTTTCTCAAAGAAGCTACCAAAAATAATTTGCCCTTTCTGTGCGACTCCAGATCATTCATCATTATTTACTGCATCGTGCAGTCTGTTAGCTTTGTGAGTTTCCTGACCCTCTCTGAATATCTTTGTCACCACCTGTGCCTGACTCCAGTGGTCTCCTTGCCTATGCCAGCACTGTACTTATTTGGTTGTCTCTAATACGTTTGAAAAGTTTGGGCATTAAAATCAGGGGACTTTTTGTTCAAAACATTTAAACATCAGTCAATAAGACTCTTACTGAAGAGTAAAAGTAACAGGCCCAAAGAGTACTGTTTCTGATTTTAGCTTGATATTTTAATAGTCATTCAGTTTTTAAAGAAAATTTGCCTTCCAGAAAGGTATCTTAGTTAATAAAGGACAGTTAAAAGGCTTCAGTTCTGCTCTTTAAAGCTGTTGAACACCATTTTCAGTCTACTTAGGGTATTAGTAGCCTCAGAACCTACTTATCACATAGCAGGAAAACTTTTTAACCTAAAATCATCAGCTTAGAATAGAGTGGCTACCTCTGTTATGACATACTGACAAATTCTGTAATGCTGTATGTTTACACTCACCCACATACTGCTATCACAACACTAGCATTCACAAACACTCTGATCTTTAGAGTGTCCCAAACACTGCCATGTGGAAACATTTATTTTCTCTCTTCCCCACCCCCCACCCCTCCCTGACATTGTCCCTGGTATATTCTCATGATAAAATTGCAGCCTAGACAAATGACTTCAGGAAAAGATAATAAAAATATCACACAGAAGGAAAAGTAACACAGGGTAAGTGTGGTCCTGTACATCCAGCACTCTCCCAAGGAAGCTAGTCTTCATCAGAGGAATCCACATATTTTCCTTCCATAGATTCATCCACAGTGAGAAAATCCCTCAGTTCTCTTAGAGATATTGCATTGGTCATTTCAATTCCTTTTACTTTTATTGTAGACTCAACAAAGCTGACTTCTGTTTAGGGAGGGGCATCCCATCCAGCTTGACTACAGGGTGAAAATGCATCAATAAAAGGATTTTAAGAATTCTGGTTCCTCTGCAATTGTTTCTCAATGTAAATAAGAGACCTAGGCACCTTCATTTCCCAGCCATTTTGACTGGCATGAGTTGATCTCTCAGGGTTCCATCATCCTTGGGCACTGACAAGAGGGAGTGAGTCTCAAAGCTCAGTTCCAAATCATGGAGAGCTGGCAGCCTGATCATTTTGCTCCACAGTGAAGTCTTGATCATTTCAGCCACTTGATCTCCAAATGTATACAACTCCTCATACGGGCAGGGGTCTTACCTACCACCTGTCCAACTCATTCATTTTGTGGATAGCCCCAAGAAATACAAGATGACTTGTTTGAGACAGGAAGCTCATCAGAGACAAAAGAACCTTGAACTGGATCATCTGAATTCATTTTTTTCTCATAAAAATCGGGATATTGATATCTGTTCTGTTTCGCTCATGAGGATTTTAGTAATGATCAAATAAATTAAAACACTTCAAAATATTTATATTATGCACAAATGTCAGATATCATAAAATTGTTTTAAAGTTCATTGTTATATTTCCTTTAGTAGGAACACCAGACATCACTTGATGGATTACAACAGCCATCATTTACTGAGTTACTGTCTAAGAATAGGCTGTCTACCAAACTCATCTCATTTAAGATTGTCATTGTTGCACATTTACCCTTGCCTGGAAAAGGCAAAATGGTTGACTTGGTGGATTCTATAAACAAGCAGGAGGATGTTACCACTATCTTTCCTTCGAAAAACATTTAAGATGGGCAATATATTGTATGCAAGGCCTCAAACTCAGGAAGCCCATTTCCAGTGTCCACATGTTCAATAACCCTGGTTCCTAAGGCCTACTTCATGTGCCATTATGTGATCTTCTATAGAAATAAGAGTAAGTAATTTTACAAGCATGAAATAAAAGTTATATCTAGATGTAAGTTCTATTTACATTTTCAGATGACCTTTTAAAGAATGAACTTTAAAAAAAAACTAAATGTGGCTACAATCAAATCTGTTTATGTTTATGAAAATCATGTCTATTTTATAAGAAAAAATAGCGTAGAGCTAAGAAATAAGATTACTAGATTTATTTCTGTTGTTTGGTGTTCAGACAGACATTTATTTTTCCAAGAACAGGCTCAAGAGAGCCACTCTGAAGGCCAGTGTTGTTACCTCTCCAAACTCTTCTAGCTGTCTTCACTCATTGTTATTATAATCTTTATGGGAATGAGGCCAAGGTGTGACCTGAGGTGATAAGAGTTTCCCTTCTCAAAAATATATACTCAAGCAGTTTGTCACAGCCTAAAATTTCACTATCAGAGAACAATTTACTCTAATAGGAACATTTAATTTCTAGGATATTGGAGATGATTAAAGTTTTTAATTTTACTTTTAACTGATAAATAATAACCACATATATTTATGGAGTACCATGTGATGGTATATCTCTGTATACATTGTGGAACTTGATATTTACTATACTCAGGTACTGAGACAGTCCCCATATAATTTTTCTAAATAGTGCCAACAAAGTATTCATTTGTACAGCATACTTTACTGATAATTGAAATTAGAAAGTATATTGCTAGGCCGGGCGTGGTGGCTCACGCCTGTAATCCCAGCACTTTGGGAGGCCGAGGCGGGCGGATCACAAGGTCAGGAGATCGAGACCACGGTGAAACCCCGTCTCTACTAAAAATACAAAAAATGAGCCGGGCGCGGTGGCGGGCGCCTGTAGTCCCAGCTACTCGGGAGGCTGGGGAAGGAGAATGGCGTGAACCCAGGAGGCGGAGCTTGCAGTGAGCCAGGATTGTGCCACTGCACTCCAGCTTGGGCGACAGAGCAAGACTCCGTCTCAAAAAAAAAAAAAAAGAAAGTATATTGCTATACCAGGGAAACTGTAGATTCCTACCCTTGTCCTAAGGGAATGAATGAGCCTTCAGATATGTAGTTTTGCTCATGGAGAGAAAGAATGATCTAGGTTTGGAATAGTCTCTAAGCAGAACAAAGTCAGGTCAGGTGCGAGGGGAGATGTGAGCGGTCAGAGTGCAAAGCGCAGGGCATGCACACCTAAGACGTGGGAGTGGGAGTGAGGGTGATTTGTGGAGTGAGCAGCTCTGAAGACAAACTTCTCCTAATCCTATTTATCCCTCAGGCTGAGTTTGCTGCTATTGAATTTTTTGGCAAAGTACCCATTTGCCAGAGGGGCTACACATCACAGCCTATAAGCTAAAGTTAGCCCATAGAGAGTCTGTTAGTTTGTGATGTTTGAATGGAATTGAAGGGGAGCGCCCTCAAGCAGAGCTTACAACCCAATTTGCCACAATCCTTAACACTGGTAGATCCCTCTCCTTTACTCATTGGGCTTCCTTCCTGGCTCCTGAAATCATTTGAGTTTGTGATGCTGGCTTTGGATTTCAGAGTTCACTGAACCTCTATTTCCCAAGTGTTGGTTATATTTTTAGTCCACTGTAAAATGTGTTTGTGCCCATTGCCTGTTTTATTCAAGACCAAGTCTGTGAATTCACGTTGCTTTACATATTCTCAGCTTATGTTGATTTACGTGTCGCATAGTATTCATCAGTGCAATAATACTGTGGAAATCTTGGTGAAAATGTAACTGTGCATCTTTGCAGAGCCTGAAGACTGCTGAATGCCACAAGCACACAGTCTGAAGCTGCTACAATTGAACTCTTCTTTAACAAGCATCAGCAACACAGTGTACATATTGGACATGATAGTTGTCAGGATGACTTAAGGATGGTGAACTTTTTGAGAAGCGTCTCATTCTTCTGACATTCCAGTGACAGGAAGTTTTATTGTAAGTCTAACATTTTAACAGTGCCGGAAGCACGTGTTCATTCAGTATCTTTGGGAGATTAGGACACTGAAATGAGACGTAAAGATTTTTATTGTCATTCCCATTGAGCTGCTAATTTGCTGAGGATAGGTAGACAAACAA
Source organism: Macaca nemestrina (assembly GCF_043159975.1). Taxonomy (NCBI): domain Eukaryota; kingdom Metazoa; phylum Chordata; class Mammalia; order Primates; family Cercopithecidae; genus Macaca; species Macaca nemestrina. The sequence continues at coordinate 62,619,385 of NC_092134.1, forward strand.
TCTTGTGATAATAGCAAATCTGCAGAATAGAAAGTAGCAATAGGGAATAACAAATCAATTTCTTCCATTTATAGGGTTCCTATATTCACAAAGCACCATGGTAGAGGTTTTTCATTCTACTGTTTCATAACTCTATGTGATATTATTCCTATTTTGCAGATAATGACAATGAGGCTCAGGCTGTCACACAAAGTATCTCATTTATTTTAAAGATGATATTATTTCCATCATGTTGCTCTGCATCCCCTCTCATCTGTGGGCTTTGGAAATGGTCTGATCAGAACTGGAGATGATTGGTGGCTACTGTCCTGGGCTCCCAGCAGAAAAATTGTTTATGTAGAGAAGACTGAGGGCCTTCTAATAGACAGTAGGTTCCTTCAGGGCCAAAGAGCTCCTAAATTCATGGCATGGGTCTGGTGAAAACATTTCCTCTTTGACTCTCTCCTCCCACAGCCTTCTCTCTGACCAGAAGAGGTTGTCCAACTCTTTGTGAGCTTCTGTATGGCTGTGTTAGATTCCTATGGCTGCTGTAACATTTGACTGCAAACATGGTAGCTTCAAGCAATACAAATGTATTATCTTATAGTTCTGGAAGTTTCAAGTCCAAAATCACTGTTCTTGGCTAATTTCAAGGCTAATTCCTTCTGGAGATTCTAGGGGGAAAATTGGTTCCTTGCTTTTTCCAACTTCTACAGACTACCTCATTCCTTGGCTAATGGTCCCCTTATAGCAATGCCCCATCTGACCTCTCCATCAGCCGTCACATCTCTCCTCCTCTCTCTGATTCTGACCCTCCCTCTTCTAAGAACTCTAGTGATTATATTGGGCCTACTAATCCAGGATAATCTCCCATGGAAAGATAGTTAATCACATTGACAAAGTCCCTTTTACCATGTAAAGTAACATTCACAGGTCCCAAGAATTAAAATATGGACCTCTTTGGGGGCCTATTATTCAGTCTACCACAGTTGCCAACCCTGGTGATTTCTCCATGGATAATAATATCCCACTTTGGGCAACTCAGGACTGTTCCATCAACTTCTAGGACACAGCATCTGGAGTTCCCCACATGTGAGTCTCCTCAAAGCAAGACTGTGAGTGCAAGGTCAATCTGCACTCTTCACTGTCAAACAGGACTTGTAATTTATAGACCACAAACTGGACCAGACATATTTTGAGTGACCCTCAGTGAGCCTTTTTTCTTAAATTTGGAATTCTATTGTCTAAAAATGCATTTTAAGTATTTCTTTAAAAAATTAAGAGATCTGATATAACAGTGTCTTGTTTTGAGGTGGTTGCATCATGACTTCTCTCTTTAGACAGAATACGTGCTCTCTCAATCACCTCAGATCTTGCCATATCATGTCTGGTATGTTCTACTTATTTCTTTTAACTGCTTGGACCCTGTAGTTTAAGTATATGAGTTTACAATAGTGATTCTAAAGCAAGGCATTAACATATATCTTAGAGGACATTTGTTCAGATAATTTTGTCAGGGACTGTAACTTCATATATGTCAGAAAACTTTGAGTTAATCCCCACGTATTCAGACAAAGCAGAGGATGAGCCTTATCATTCAGTATCATCCTAAGATTTCTAAGTTAGCTGGATCTTCCCTTTGGATATTTCTTTTTTTCTGCCTGATTCTCTCAGCCTTTAATCCACCAACACCTAGGCCAGGCACTTCTCATCATCATTTTAATATCCCTTCCATTTCACTGGAAGCAAAATCTTTCACCTGTCTTCTGTCACTTGGAAGGTGACCATCCTTTCCTCTTCCCAAGCTGTCTCATAAGTATTTCAGTTCCTTAAAGTTTAGGATCTGCTTTACTTCAAATAAAGACTTTCTTCATCTGTATTAGTCTGTTTTCATGCTACTGATAAAGATACACCTGAGACTGGGAAATTTATAAAGAAAAAGCGGTCTAATGGACTCACAGTTCCACGTGGCTTTGGAGGCCTCACAATTATTCTCAGAAGGCAAAAGGCATGTGTTAAATGGTGACAGGCAAGAGAGAAATGAAGGCCAAACAAAAGGAGAAACCCCTTATAAAATCATCAGATCTCGGCTGAGCGCAGTGGTTCATGCCTGTAATCCCAGCACTTTGGGAGGCCAAGGTGGGTGGATCACGAGGTCAGGAGTTCGAGACCAGCCTGACCAACATGGTGACACCCCGTCTCTACTAAAATACAAAAAAATTAGCCAGATGTGGTGACACATGCCTGTAATCCCAGCTTCTTAGGAGGCTAAGGCAGGAGAATCACTTGAACCCAGGAGGCGGAGGTTGCAGTGAGCGGAGATCGCACCACTGCACTCCAGCCTAAGCAATGAGACTCCATCTCAAAAACAACAACAACAAATCATCAGATCTCATGAGACTTATTCACTACCATGGGAACAGTATGAGGGAAACCACGCCCATGATTCAATTCTTTCTCACCAGGTCCCTCCCACAACACATGGTAATTATGGGAGCTACAATTCAAGATGAGATTTGGGTGGGGACACAGCAAAACTATGTCATCTTTATGTCCAGTTTCAGAGAGTGACTGGCACATAATGGAATATTAACAAATATGTGTTGAATGAATGAACTGTGATAGTGATGATGGTATTTATAATGATAGTTTACGTTTATGAGAGCTTAATTATGCATCTTTGATTGAAGTAACAATAGCAATCATGATGGAGACAAATTCATTGTGAGTGCCTGCCTCCCACAGGCCCTGGAAAATCAACCCTACTGATCATGTGACCCTCTCTCCTGACCACTGATTAGGGGACCACAGAAGATTCCTAAGCCAAGGACTCCCTATCTTTGGCTGACCAGAAACCTATGATGTGGCCTATTGCAAAGAGCACTCCCAAGAAATAAGCTTAGCATTTCAGAGCTTTTTCCTTTTCATAACCCAAACTAAGAGACAAAGTGGAGGATGCTTGGTAAACGGGTCATGCTAGGGATTAGGGACTGGTTGCCAGTCTGGCCATGCACAAAAGGAATACACGCAACTAACGCAGTCACTGGGAGATAGAAGAGAATTTCAGTTTCTGATTTTCCAGCTTCCAGATACAATATACGTGAGTCTTGGCTATCTTTGGATGTCTACAAAATTACCCTCTTGTATCCTTACAACTTTCCTCTTCTGCCTTTACCTCAGCAAGGCTATCTGCTCTTTATAACTAAAATACTTGCCTGGAACATTGCCTTAACCCAGGATCCAAGCATGGCAGTGGAATTTACTAAAGGAGGGATTGTGAAGTAGTAGCATTACCAGAGTGAAGATCAAAGGCAACCAAAGTTTAGCTTTGAGCACTACCACTCCCAGTGAGTTGTTCTGAACAGAATGGAGACTCAACATTTTAAAGTACTGGACATTGTCTAAGATGAGAATGTTCCTGAATCCTTAAATTCTGAACACAAAAACAGTGGTGAAAATACCCAAGAAATATTTCACCCTGTTATGAAGCAAGATGAAATGATAGATAACTGGTTCATTAGAATCATTGGACTAAAAAGGATGTCAATTAAACAACGAAAAAACTGTTAAAATTTAATTGACTATTTTAGGAATCAGCTTGCTATATTTGAAAAGATGACATACTTTTCAAATATGATTCCTAGAATGGTTACCTTCAAAGTGGATATAATCTGTATGAAATAACCTCAGCATTAATTTTTCACAAATTAAAAAGCATGCTAGGGGATTAAAGCAGAATAATAGATGTAATATTACATAAAAGTAGGACAGTCATGCATCATTTATGACTTCCTTGCTCATCAGGACTTGGCTTTTTGAATCTTAATTGCAAACTGGTGTGAATAGATTGTTGAAAAAAGGTAAATTGGTTATTCTGAAAGCAGACAACTTTCATTAGGGAGATAATTAATTTTAGGAGACTGAGATCCTGGTATATTAAGCATACTTATATAGTCATGTTTAATCAAGAGACTTTAATTATAGTCTTCTGGTCAGTGCACATTGTTTATATTTTGTTTGTATTTTGATCAATGCTAGTTAGATACAACGTCAGTTATTATGTGTTATAAGTGTCTGTAAAAGCAAAGAGTAGGGTTAAACCTCTAGTAGAGAATAGGGCAATTGGTTGATTAAAAGACATATTCTACTACAGCCTTGACACTAGTCCAATTGTTCATCCGGTTTCCTTCTTCCTTTTATGCTTCCTTATCTGTCAATTGCTATGGTAAACTTCGACATGCTTTAGATTACAAATGAGAGGCTATGATAAAATATAAGTTGATTGATCTTTTCTTTCTTTTTTGAAAAATTAAGCAACAGATGGAATGGCTGGTGTACTTATTTTTTGTTCTGGAAGTATTTAATTTCTTTAATTTTTACCCTTTGAATTTTCTAACTACCTTAGTTCCCTCTTTAATAAAAATAACTAAGTCTACCAATCATTGACCACGTAACTATACTAATTATACTACAACTCTATAGAAAAGGCACCCTTATCTTCATGCTATGTATGAGGAAACTGAGGCTCAATTGGTTACCCATAGGTAACTTATCCAGGGCTGCAGAGCTGAAGCTGGAATTTAAACTGGTGGAGACATAGCTTCCAGTAGGCCTTGGATAATTTGCTCAAACTCTTCTAATTTTTTGCACACTGCTTCACTTTTTCGTGGGAACAATGAACAATTACCTTACTTTCTCTACTACTAATCATGGACTTTGTCAAACTGGTTACGCTTTGGTGTGGGAAAGGTCTGGTCGTGAGCCATTCTGATATATTTACCTTGTGCCCTCACTCTCTGGCCAGATATCACTCTGTTTAAAATTCTTCCTTAAAAGAGCATGACCATCTGAGCATTTGCTCCATTTCTGAACTCAAGTTTACAGTCTGGTTTTGAAATCCAAACTGTACTCTTTAAGAACTAGATTAAGAAGGTAGTAGCCAATTAAGGCCACCTGTTCGTATCCACAGAGTTGTGCTTGGATGAATCCTTACATAAAGAAAGAGATTTATGGTCCTTTAACAAGATCATAACTCCCTTAGACAGATGACTGTAATTTGTTATGAGGAGGATGGGTATATCTGCTTACCCGGCCCCAGCACTAAACAAAGGTGTCTGTGATCCGACTGTGTTCACTGCAGCCTAGAACACAGCCCTATGATCAATCCCAGTCATTCCACAAGGCTTTGGGAAATTTTCATGGATGCCATTGGAATTAAATCTCCATAAGGATATTTGGAACAGAAAAGCCCATCCTTCTTACGGTTTTATAAACTTTACAATCCAACTGATGGTCTCTACAAAAGCTCATCCTGTTTTTCATATGCCAGGCAGTTCCTCAAGCTCAACTTCACAGCCACCATATCAAAAACGTTTGGGGATTTGAAAAATACTTACCAATTCTAGGAATGGGAAAGAGCACATGTGAAACTAATTTTACAGAAACCCATGGCAAGGAAATGATTTAACCATTACATTAACAGATGCCCTCAGAGACTGTGCCTTGAGACACTCTGTCTTTCTCCTTAGCTGGCATCTTCTCCCCATGTGAGTATCTCACCTCTCATTCCCTGCTAGGCTAAGAGGACTTTCCTCTATGGAACTTCTTGAACATTGTTAGTTTATATTAGTCTTGCCCTACTCTAATTCTAGTTTGCAGGAGTTCTTCATTTATTCAACAAATACTTATTGAGCATTTTTACGTTTTAAGCACTGCATTAAATTCCAGGAATTCAAAACAAACAAAAAAATCCCTGCTTTGATTCCAGTGGAGGAAGACAGACCATAAACAAATGCATGCGTACTATTTCAAGCACTAAGTTCTAGAAAACAATTTAAAATGGCAAAAATAAAAATAAAACAAGCAAGGTAAGAGTTATGTGTAGACCTGGTTTACATAAACTGGTCAGGGAAGAGGCTTCAGTTGTTCATACTGCCTAGCACACATATGACACATAATAGGAACTCAATAAACACCCAGTACATTAAATATTCAGTAAGTGCTTTTTGATCAGATATTTTGTGTCTCAAGTATCTTAACATCATGGACTAGTCTACATTGCATATGTTTTACAGAAGAAGACTGGACCTTACATTTATTTTTAGATTTCTGTAAAACACTACATGGAACTGGATCTCCGAATGTTGCTAGTTGATAAATCCAAACCTTACTGGGGTATTTTCACAAGTAAGTGTGACCATACATAAGTAAGGTAGCACAGACACATAAGTACAGGACATGGAGCACGTAGCAAAAGTGTATTTCATACTAATACAGAAGTTCCCACATGTAACTAAATATCTACACATTAAAGTGAACTTTCTGTTTACCCATAAATTTCTGAAATGTCCATGGACCTTTTGTGTTATCCTTAATTGAAAGGCAGTCTGAACTCTTTAGGTTTTATTTGAACTGACTTGGTCTATATCAAATAATGAAATTACACAGAATTTCATTTAAGAAAGTGTTTCTTAATTTTTCTAAATTTCTTAATTTCCTAAGTTTGACTCTATTAAAAGTGGTGTTCACACACAAAATGGTATGCTACCTTGTGGACTCCAAAAGAGATGCACCTGTAGTACTGAAAACTGTCACTGTATCCTTTTGCCAGAAGTATCCCAGTGTGGATTTTGTGAAAGGGAAGACCTATGAGCTTTATGAAAGGGAAGAGTTTAAACTTTACTCCTGAGGGGCGAAAAAAAAGCAATGACTTAGAATGGGTACATAATAAAAAGCTTTTAGAATAAGGAAGAAAAAATAAAAGGATTATTAGTTCAATAACAGAAAAGGAAAAAAAAAGATAAGCTATGAGTTGAGATCAACCAAAGTGTTTTTTGAGCACTTGCTTTGTGGTTATCACTGTAACACGTGTTTGGGGAGGGCAGAAACATGAGTTCTTTTGCCATTAGGATGATAAATTATTCGGGAGAAAAGATTTCCACACAAGTCCATATTTACCCAGTGCCAGGATCTTGGTGTAATAAGTTTTCAGCCTCCCTCTCAGCTGATAAATTTGTTCCTATTTCTTGGAAAAAAGTAAAAGACATCACAAAGAAACTCACTCCAATTCCTTTCCTGCTCCTCATATCTACAAATATCTCTAGATCTGTATATTTCCTTTCTTCCTTCCCCGGAGTCCCAGAGAAATGACTCTTCTATCCATTATAAATCTTATACTTTCACTTACTCCATCAATTACCCCCCTCCCTGAGAACCTTCAACCTTCTTAGTATTATTCTCTCAGTACATAAATGTGCTTATATCATAAAATTATGATACCATTAACAACAAAAAACTTCTCTTTGGACTCCATGTCAGTAGTTGTCAACTCTGGATACATATTAGAATCACCTGGAGATTGCGGAACAGAAACCTGGGGCCCAACTCAGATGAAGGGGAATAATATCTTTGAGAGGTGCAGCCCAAGTGTTGATATTGTTTAAAGTTACTCTACTGATTTTAACTCACAGCTAGGGCTGACAAACATTGGCATACGTGATTCTATATCTTATTCTCCTCTCCCCTTAACAGCCAGTCATTTGTTTATTTCTACTGAATTTTAAAGAATTCACGAAGGCCAATGTAGAGTTAAAATCTATTTAGATATCAGAACTGGCAGAAGTTGGTAGCAGATTGGATGTCCTGGTATGAAGAACTGGTGCTTAAGAAACCAGTGCTCAAGACTTTGGTGGCATTTATTTAAATAAGAAATACTAGATCCCTCCTATTAGAGCCAATGAAAAAAAAAGAGAGGGCAAAATACTAGAAAAAAATTGGATGAAGTTTAGATATGTTGAGTTCAAAATGCCTACAAAGCATATCTAGAAGTATAGGTACTTATCAGGACACAATTGAATATATAAGCAGTTGCCAGCTAAAACTTGTTATGGACTTAGAATGGCACCAATTTAAATATTCTCTCCAGCAACACTGAGTAGCATTTATAAAGGTATAGAGAAGGTAAGCAGTTGGATACTCAGCTTCATCCAGGTGGATGGGATGACAGGTCATGGGGCAAGGTGCTGAAGATACTGAAAAGAGAATGGTTGAAATAATAGAAAATAGAATATAGATCATGGGAGGGAGTTACTTGAAATGCAGAGAAGAAAATAAAAGAAGACTATGAAATAGAGGGTAAAGCGCCCAAACTCTAATAGGAGACCTGATAAAACTATCATGTCTCTCCACAAGAGGCATGATCTTGGGTGGATCAGAATAAAGGGAGATAGGACCTTCCAGAGAAACATTTCACTGCTACAGTGGGATGTGCTAAGTGATCCCTGACTGACCTAGATCACACTTCTCTTATGAATGGAAAAGTTATGCCCTGACAATTTAAAACTTCTGCATCTATCCTGTGTCAGTGTCCATCCTACAAGACGCAGAGTCCAAGATGGAAATAGATGTGCAAGAGATTTATTGGAGGAAATTCTTGAGAAGGAAAGTACGGAAGGGGTGCAGGAGTAGGTGGGAAGAGTCATTGGACCATGATGCTGGTCTGACACTTTTGAAAGGAGAGAGGGAAAAAAGAATAAATTAAGAAGAGCCTCATACTGCAGTGCAGCCAGACTGATGAGGAACCAAAGAGCAAAATTTGGCCATAAGTGGAGTCTCTCAATGGACAGAAATGGCCTGTCTCTAGTGCCCCTGCTCTACTCAGTCATTGGCTAGAGTGGTGCAGAGAGAATATAATGTCATCATGAAACTGGGGCAGATCTTGAAGATGCAGCAGCTGGAGAACATCAGCAACAAGTCCTTTCTTGAAGGGAGATCTGAGCAGCACAACCCCATTGCTGCCACATCCCTAGAGAAATGCCCCAACTTCTGGCTTTATAGGTTCCTCTTCTTGCCCCAGCCTAACTTTTGCCTTGCAGTATATTGTCAAAAACAATATAATTGAGTTATGTTCTTGCCTTCTGAGTTATGCATATATTCTTCTCCTGTCTCCCTAGGGTAAAGTTTGTCACTTCAATTAGGCTTTTATGTGTTTCCAAATTCCCCATCACATTCATAGACAATCTTACAAGCAGCCAACCATATTTACTGTGTATAGATATTAAAACTCTAACCAACTTATTTGCCAGTTTTATGGGTCACTTTCTTGTTCTACCATTACTGCCAACATCCACCCCGCAAATATGTTAACATTTTACTACATTTTACACTTTCTAATTTTGTGCAAGCTAAAATAATCACTGAAAACTTTATATTCTATTATATAGCCGCAAAGTCAGGCACCTTCAAAGAGTAGACTATCCTCATTCTTTACTTTCTCAGCTTTCATTAATCTACTCCAGTATGGATTCACCTCCATGACTCCGATGAAACAGCATTATAATGGTTCCAATGACTTAATTGACAGCTGAGTGTTCATTCCTTGTGCAGCTGGAGATTTTGACACTGTTAACTCCTTCCTTCTTCATGGCATTATATTCTCCGGCCTTTCCTACCACTTCTCTGTCTGTTCTTTCTCAGCTTTCCAATCACAATTGAAATGCTGGTGTTCCTGAGAGATGTGTCCTAACTCCTTCATTTTGACTGTATGTATTCTCTCTAGTTGATATCATTTTCACCCAAGATATCAGATATGAATTTACTGATGATTCCTAAAGCCTATATCTCCAGATAGACTCTTCTCTAGAGCTCCAGAACTAACCACCATTAATAATCATTTGGTCATTTGACCATTTCATACACATTTGCCTTTAGAGGCTACACAGGTAACTCAAATTTAGTCATTTAAAAATCAAATCACACATATTTGTCCACATCTTCTCTTGTTATTTCCTGTATTGGTAAATATATCCACCCAATTGCCTAGAGCGTATAGGCATATAGACTGCCGAGTGACAGTAGATTCTCTCTCTTTGTCTCTCTCTTCCCCACCCCACTCCTTACCTCTCTATCTCTCTCTCCCTGCCTTCCTCTCTATCCTTGCTTTCTAAGTCAAATCAACCCTAAATAATTCTACCTGATATACTCTTCACCATCATAACTGCAATTGCAACAATTAAGGACTAATAATTTCCTGCCTTGTTTAGCATAGTGTCCTCCAAGTTGACATCCCTAGCTCTAGGTGTGACCTCTGTTATCTCTGAAGTGATGATTTTCACAGACAAATATCATATTACTCATATTCTACAATGGTTCACTATCAAAGGGTTCATATATAGCTTTGCGTGTCCCACGGAGCCTTCAACATCTTGCCCCTGAAAATGTGTTCAGTGTCATTCCCCTCTGGTCTCACTTTTCTTCTCTGTGCTCCATTTGACCTGAACTATTAGCATAGAAGTCACCATGCTCGTCCTGACCTGCCCTTGTGTATATGCCACTGCAGCTGCCAGCCTGGCATTCTCACATCCCAGGCAGATTAGGTGATTTTCCTCAATTCTCCCATTACTTCTTTCACATAACTTCACTATAGCCAGTACCATTGTCCTGTAGTTGTTGGCATGTCTTTCTCCCCACCATACATAACACTAATTAGATGCAGGGGTTATATCTTTTCATCAGTATATTTCCAGAGTTTGGTGTAGTGGATGGCATTTAAGTGCCTGATAATATTTGTACTTGAATGAATACATGAGTGAGAGTGAGTGAGTGAAATGAGTCTTGAAGATTTTTTTTTTTAAAGTTAGTGTGTCTTCTCCTGAGTTATTCTAAAACAGTCCTTGAAGAGATATAGGAGAAAAAAATATTATGGAGTAAAAAAATGCTGTGGGTTTTGGGTGACAATTTTCTTCTATTTACTAAAGTGTACAGATTTCATTCCATTACAAGCAACTTCAGAAGATTGTCTCCAACTACCTATAATAGCTTCAATTGTATCACAAATTCCCAGTATAAATAAGGCACGGGGATGTTGCAAAACATTGTTTTTATATGCAGGTTTTCAAGCAGTGCTTTGTTGTTTAAATGCAATTTGGCCTAAAAGCCTTAAAAAAGAATAACTTTTCTTCACACAGTACGTTAAAGTTTCTGAACAGTTTTCACATGCCATTTTTATTCAGTATTCAAAGTATCTCAGTGAGGTATTCAGAACAAAAACGATCATCTTTTTATATACAGCATAGGTCTAAGAGGCTAGGAAGCTTGCTCAAGGTTGGCAGTTTCTGTGTGGTGATCATGGAGCTGAAATTTAGGGCTTCTGGCTGCTAAACCCATTTTTTTCTCTCCATCCTTGCAGCCTCCTTGGCATTTCTATGTACAAGGACAAGTACAGCTCAGTTTGCATTCCTACAATGCTGCTCTTGGCCCTCGTCAGTCTCACGACCATGGATGTTGTGGGAGTTCCTTCTTTTCCCAAGTGCATTTCCTTAACAGGCTTCCCTGCTGCCCTAGCTGAGGCTGGAGCTGCCAGCTCTAGTTATTGACACCAACCCTTTCACTCACCCCATATGATGATTATTCCTTTTGGATTTATGTTTAAGCTTCAATTCTGCATGGTTCCATCTTCTTGGATGTAAAACAACCATTGCAGTAATTTTCTTAAAAAACAAGGATGAACTGAAATTCCTTAATTCTGCAAAGAGAGCTAGAATATTTATTGTGCCATTCATGGAAGAATTCTCCTAGCCCACATTTCTCTGCACCAGACTAAATTCAGCAGCAGATGTGTTTGGTTTGGATTTCACAGTGCTTTAAAAAGCACTTAGAATTTGGAAGACTTTAGGCAAACTATGCACTCTTCAAATTGCTGTGGGCCCTATTATATCATTTGTTTACATTTCTGACCCTAGAAGATAGTTGAGTTTGTGACCCCTGCCAATATTAATATACCACATTGGGTAAAAATAGCAGCTAATATTTATCAAGCATCTTCTATGTACCAAGCACTGTCTTTAACATTTTACAAATATTAATACATTTAACCTTCACAACAAACCCTTAATAGGTAAACAACTCTTCCTAGTAAGTACTATTTCATTGTTCCCAAATGAGGAAATCAAAGGACTGATAATTAAGGACATTGTGCAGTCACACAGTTTGTGGATGGCAGAGCAAGATTCAGACCCAGGCTGTCTAGATCCAGAGCCAACCTCTACCCTCTGGTGCCTGGATACAATTTCAACTTTTGTGTGATCCATGAAAGGAAACAAAATAGATCGTTGGCATCAGAGGAGGTCAAAGAAAAAAGAGAGCTAAGGAACCTTGGAGTAAATGAACTGAGAATGCCATGTTTGCATGTGCAACACTAAGCATATACCTCTTTGGACACAGAAGACTCTGAGAGCCTTATGAAGATGTGCTTACTGCTTCATTCACAAAGTTGAAAAGGGCACATGGCATAGAGTGACCTCATGAAATTGACTGAATGCAGTGTGTCTTGTTGTGGTGCTTTGATTTTGCAAAAATGTAAATTAGTACATTGGCAGCAGCAGCTGGCTTTGCTCTGCATTTTCCTCCTTAGCAATTTTGCTCTTCTTTGCCAGCCCTTAATATTGCTCAGTGACACACAGAAATTGAATATGATTCCCAAAAACCTCTTAGCAGTCAAACTAGGGGACTGTTTGTGGTCATGGAAAGGAAAGGGGAAAGAAAGTTATCCTTTCTTCAATATATGCCTTTGGAATAATTATGTTATTCCTTCCTGGCATGCGATTCTAGAATGGGAAAGAAGGGACATGATTCAGATGTTTTTAATTGTTAAGGTTTGATAGAACATTATTCTAAATGTGGTAATAATGATAATAATGACGATATTTTAGCTACTTGATTCTTAGAGATATGTTGTGTCATAAACACACATCTATGACATTTTCTGTATGTCCTACTTTTTGACGTACAGTAAGGGAAGGGTAGAAACACCTCGCCACTTGGCATTTAATCTCCTTCATCTTTACCACTTATTGATCTATAGTAAGTTTTTTCACAAACATATGTGACCAATGTTTTTCATTTTGCCGGAGGCGGAGTAGGACATGGCTGGCTGACTTGTGTCCTATAGCAAGCCTTGGGGCCCTACAGCTGCCAGTGCCAAGTAAGAAGTAGTGACCAGAGATGGGATGGAAGTCGTCATGTCCTGGGATAAGTACAATAGGACCCCAGGGCTTGGTACAAGAAGCCAAAGCATATTTGGGGTCAGGCCAATGTCACATATCAAGTCCAAGACCAAGATTGAGCAATATTGAGTGGAAAGGTCGGAAACCACAGACAAACCCAAAGGAAGAGAGCATATGGTTGGGCAAGGGCCAAAGGCAGTATTGCTTAATGGTTAAATGTCCATGCTTTGGAGTCAAATTTGGATTTCTATTTTTCTTCATATTAGTTGTGTGACCTTTGTAGTTTTAATGCAGAATGTGCAATGGTCAAGTACTGGATTCTGCAATCTAGTTGTTTACGTTTGCATCCTGTTTTCCCACTACCAGCCACGTGATGACATGAACAAGTTATTTAATTATTAGATGCCATAAGGCTGGTAATTATAGCAGAACCTTTCTTCAAGTGCTGATGTAAGGATGGAGAGAATTAATATGTGAGAAGCCCTTAGCACAGTAATTGCACAGAGTAAACACAAATAATTGTTCTTCTCATTATTATACTGATAATCTCTTTTGTGTTCCTGTTTCTCCTCCATAAAATGAAAGTCCTAACACTTGCCTCAGAGGATCGTAGTGAGGAATAAATGAGATAAAGTGTGGAGGCCCCTGGCCCCTGAACGATAGTCATGATTATTATAAGGAACACAAGATAGAAATTTACCGCGGTAATCTCCCATGAGGACAGAATTTCTTTTGAAAGCCCCAGGATCCTGCCCATAAGTCATAAGGCATGCACACCAAGCACAGGGTCTGACAGCAGTTCCTTTCCTGCCTGTCTCATCACGTTAAACACAATATCAGAAAATTAAAGAATAGAAGGGGGAAGAAAATGTAAAGTCCTCAATATAAGCAAGAACGTAGAAGTCCAAAAAAAGAAAATAATTTGCACAATGTCACACAGTTAGTTTGTTACAAAGCTGATCCTTGAACTCAATTACTTGAACTCCTTTTCTGTTATCTATTCCACTATTCCACACTAATACTGCCTCTTCTAAATTCTCACAATCCATCTGGTGGCTTCTCGGGGGCTGATTTAAGCTCCATGTAGGGGCTTAGCTTAACATCAGTATAGAATCAGCCTCTCCCGAGAAGGGATCCGATTGCTGTTTGCTCAGTGCTGATTACTCTGATAGTAATCACAGTATAAAAAGAAGTAATATAGTATTAATCAGGAAAACATTATGCTACCAGTACAGAAACTAGGTCATAGTTACAGTTAACTATGCCATTTTTAATGCAAATTTAATGTCAATTTTCTCTTATTTTTCTTTTGTAATTTTTTCTTTCTTATTTTTTAATTTCTTTCATATAGCATGCAAAGCTAGTTGAGTTGATATTGGTGTTTAATTTAACAATCGAATGAATAATTTGAATAATTGATTTGTCCTTGATTCATTTTTCCAACCATTTACATCTTCCTAGTTCTCGTATTTGCCAAGTGGCTTTGGATTTTGACTTGAAAAAAATTTTAAAGCATCCGGTCTCATCAGGTAAATTTAATTTCCTGCACACCCTTCAGCTCCTTTCCCTTCACCCACTTGTGTACTCACACAACATCTGCTTTCCTTCCAGGGCATTCTGTTTTTCATCTAAGGATTTAGTACCACAGCTAACTCTAATGGCCTAAACATGAGTAGTTTTCCCAGAACCATGGTACTGAAACCTCATGATTAGATACAAAATATTTGAAAAAATAATGAAGAGAAACTGAAAAAGCGAATTGAAAAAATGAAATTGTTAATGTATGTAAACATTTAATTCTGCCAGCTGCCTTTTTCTTTCTTGTCTATTCTGCACATAATTCCAACGTGTACTTCTTTTCACATTTCAACATCTCTGACATCAGGATGCATCTAAACATTAATGGCTTCTCGAATTTACAATAGGCACTTTTTATTAGAACGATATTGAAAATAGTTCATCATTTTGTAATGGAGTATGTCTTCAATATGATGAAATATGATAACAGGAATACTAGCAAGTATTATGTGCCATTCATTTTCCTAAATTGCCTTATACATATTAACTTATTTAACCTTCACAAATACCTACAGGGTGGATTCCCTTATTCTCTATGTTTTCAGACTGGAGAAACAAGGAGAGATAGGCAGTGAAAGAGGTTGCTTAAAGTGCCATATCTAGTAAGTAATGGGGCCAGTATATGAACCCAGACTCCTTCCCTAGGCTGTGCTCTTAACTTCTATCCAATACATTTTTCTGGTTTTTCCATATAGGATTTTGGACACTTTTCCCATCTCTTGGTTTATCTTTTAGAATATCCCATCGTCTTCTGTGAAGACACTGGAATATGTATTCTAATTCTCACTTTTTTGTGTCTGTGTGTCTGGGTATTTTACCAGAGGGTCATTATTAGAGTCAGGATAAATGCAATATTTAAGAGAACCATCTCTGAAATTAGAAACTAACTGGGTTCAAATACTGGCTTTGCCTCTTACTAGCACTGTCACTTTGGGCAAATTACCTAACCTCAGTTTTCTTTTTTAAAAAATAAGTATTTTTTTAAATTTACCTCGTAGGGTTATCATGAGAATTAAATGACTTATGTATAACATGTTTAGAACAATACCTAAATATAATGAATACCCAACAAATGTTGGCTTATTTATGAAATCATAGTATATGAGACTGAAGTAAAAGGGAAGAGAATGGGGGGGAAAAAAGCAGGAGAAACATTCAGAAGAGTTAGCAGTTTATTAACTCATTCACGTATTCAAAAGTTGTACTGCCGGGCGCGGTGGCTCAAGCCTGTAATCCCAGCACTTTGGGAGGCCGAGACGGGCGGATCACGAGGTCAGGAGATCGAGACCATCCTGGCTAACACAGTGAAACCCCGTCTCTACTAAAAAATACAAAAAACTAGCCGGGCGAGGTGGTGGGCGCCTGTAGTCCCAGCTACTCGGGAGGCTGAGGCAGGAGAATGGCGTAAACCCGGGAGGCGGAGCTTGCAGTGAGCTGAGATCCGGCCACTGCACTCCAGCCTGGGCGACAGAGTAAGACTCCGTCTCAAAAAAAAAAAAAAAAAAAAGTTGTACTGAGGTTGTGTTGTGTGCAAAGCAATGTAGGGACAGCATCTTCCTTCTTATAGCTAGGTCTGAAGAAGAAAAGGGACTTGTAAAATGCTTTTGTTTTCTGCATTGGGCCTGGCACTGAGTAAAATGCAAGAGAGAGAAGGGTACATCAATTTCTTATTCCCCAAAAGCGTAGAGAGGCACAGAGAGCTCCAGGGTTTCAAGGAAGGGTGAAATTATCCCCAGTCACAATGGATTTGAAGAGATTCATCCACCAAATATTTAAGTGCCTACAATATATTGTATTCAGGATATAAAGAATAAAATAATTCTGCTCTCAAGAATGATGCTTCTAATACTTATTTGTGATTTCGATATAGAAATCAGTGGTTGGAAAACATCACTAATGAGGTAGGTAGTCATTTTAGTTGGTAGAGTTGGATTCAACTTATTATTTCAAGCAACCTGGCTTTAAATTGCTGCCCTATTGATCTTTCTGGAAATAGATACAAAATTACCGTTTTTTTCTTTTTCTTTTTCTTTCTTTCTTTCTTTTTTTTTTTTTTTTTTTTTTTTTTTTTTTTTTTTTTTTTGAGATGGAATATCGCTTTGTTGCCCAGACTGGAGTGCAGTGGCGTGCTATTGGCTCACTACAACCTCTGTCTCCTGGGTTCAAGCAATTCTCCTACCTCAGCCTCCTGAGTAGCTAGGATTACAGGCACCCGCCACCACGCCCAGCTAATTTTTGTATTTTTAGTAGAGACAGGGTTTCACTACGTTGGCCAGGCTGGTTTCAAACTCCTGACCTCAGGCGATCTGCCCACCTCGGCCTCCCCAAAGTGCTGGGATTATACAGGTGAGCCACCATGCCCAGCCACAAAGTTACTTTTTTTATAGAGAAATGTATTACTACGTTTAATATCTAAATCTGAATTACTTTTGAATTTATTAGAATAGAAAAACTGAAATGAACATTTTTGTAAAGACTAAAAACAATTGCATTTATAGTTTAGGCAATTGGATGTCTTTTGGTTTTTGTTTGTCATTCAGTCTACTGAGTGATTTAGCTAAAAATAACAGATCTTACTTGGCCAAGAAAGTCACGCTGATGTTTTATAAAGACAAGCAAGATCATCCTCAAATATCCTAATTTGAATTAATTACAGAAAAATGACTAAAAAGGCATTTATTAAACATATAGTAAGGGGCCAGATGAAACAATCACCATACCCAAATCACTTGGTCATGAATAATTTTTGCCCGTTGTCAACCACATATTTTTGTAGACAGATTTTCTTTTCATGGAAAAATCAATGGAAATGTCAAAATACGTTGTAAATTATAATATTAAAAAAAAATCGCTTTCATTTTGCTTATTTCATCCACCAGATGTCCCTCTTCTCAAATTTGGTGATGTGTTACTACAGAAAGAGTACCATGCTATGTTAATGAAAGAAACTGGTAGTTGAGTTGAAAAAAATCCACTGTCAATCTCCACTCTTATTTTTGGCAACTACAAAATGACAAAACGTTAGCAGCTATGTATAGCATTCTTTCCAGACTTGGATTCCCTCCAAACCTTTCTTCTTGAGTGGCTATCTGGCCTATTCTTAAGAACTCTCTTTAACAGGAAAGCTACTCTCATCCGAAGCAGCCAGTCTATTTCTGATCAGCTGTGCCTGTTGGAAAATTTTTACTTTGCTAAGAAATTTATTTCTTATATCTACCTTCCACGGTTCAAATATCTACATTTGGAAATAGTCATTTCTAATACATTTTTTCCCAAGTAACAGTCATCCAAATAATTCAACAGCTAATAAATTCTACCTACATCTTTTCTTCTCCAGGATAAATTGTATTCCCAAAGTTTGCTTATTAGTCAATTTTTTTTTAATAAAGGGCATATTTTCACATAAAAATTATAAATGGTGATTGGGAATATGGGCTAGATAGAAAAAATTATTTAACTTATATCACGATGAAGCAGTCAGAAATTATCTATATTAAATAATTATTTGTGAAAACTTTAATAATTCCCAATAGAGGTTATTTAATATGTTAATTGTGTTTGGTTAAGTGACACTATGCAGAAAGTATCATTAGAAGTTATTTTCGCCGGGCGCGGTGGCTCAAGCCTGTAATCCCAGCACTTTGGGAGGCCGAGGCGGGCGGATCACGAGGTCAGGAGATCGAGACCATCCTGACTAACACGGTGAAACCCCGTCTCTACTAAAAAATACAAAAAAACTAGCCTGGCGAGGTGGCAGGCGCCTGTAGTCCCAGCTACTCGGGAGGCTGAGGCAGGAGAATGGCGTAAACCTGGGAGGCAGAGCTTGCAGTGAGCTGAGATCCGGCCACTGCACTCCAGCCTGGGCGACAGAGCGAGACTCCGTCTCAAAAACAAAACAAAACAAAACAAAAATAAATAAATAAAAAGAAGTTATTTTCCCAGATTCAAATCATAACTCTAAGCATCTATCACATATTCTAACCCAGTGTTTTGGTGTAGCTATAAGTCATCTAAATTGTGAATGATTGTTTTACACTATTCAAAACATTTTTAGTACAACCAAATGGCATTTAAAGTACATCTGAATTCTTAAATTATTAGATAATTCTCTAATCTGATCATTACAGTTTAATATTCATTAATCTGGCTGGACATGGTGGCTCATGTCTGTAATACCAGCACTTTGGGAGGCCAAGGCGGACAGATCACTTGAGGTCACAAGTTCCAGACCAGCCTTGCCAACATGGTGAAACCCTGTCACTACCAAAAATTAAAAAAAATTTTAAAAAATAGCTGGGCGTGGTGGTATGCGCCTATAGTTTCAACTGCTCCAGAGAATCTCTTGAACGCAGGAGGCAGAGGCTACAGTAAGCAGAGATCCACTACTGCACTTCAGCCTGAGTGAAGAGCAAGACTCCACCTCAAAAAAACAAAAAACCATTAATTTGTGTGAACACAGATGAACATATAAATATTCGAAGGGAATAATACTATGAGAATAAAAATTGGTCAGAGAACCAGATAACTATTGCAAATGGGGATTATTCAGTGATAGTATGATCATCTACACATCAAGTCATTATATTTTATTTTTAGAGTTGTTTGACAGTGGTTTAGGCCTATACTGAGTCAATCTGAGCGCTAAGTGAATTTTAATGACATTCTTCCCATTGTATGTAATATGAGTGGATGGGAATCTCTTGTAATTCATAGTAATGACCCTCAGGACACCCTTAGGTTTAGGCAATAGTAGATTATTATTATGCCCATATCAAATAGTTTTCTCTTCAGAATCTCAGGGAAAAGATGAAGGGGATACCCCGAAAGCAACTGACTACAAGTTATTTTCACGGAAAATCTTTGTTTATGAAAGTCAAGTAACACAAATTATATGTTACAACTATTTTTAAGCTGTTCTTTACCAAAAAATAGAACAAATACTACTTGAAGTGAAAATACAGCCAAATTTCTTTATTGTTTGAGTCTTTCTGGAACCTCTAAGTGTCCATCTGGTACTTAGAACCACAAAATTTTGAAATTTAAAAATTCTTTCTCTCTAAGCGTTAGGGTTGTGGGAGGATTAAATTCAAAGCTCGTTATGGACAAATCCCATTAACTGGCATTTTTATTTTGGTGAAGTAGGAACAATAAAAACTTTTAAAACTTGGTTCAAATGGAGAATGGAGAGGAAGAGTATGGCTCACCCAGTCTTTCCAAAATTTAACCTCACCAAGCAAATTGAAGGAGGTGGCGATTAGACAACCACAGCCCCAAAACCTCATATTTTGAGATGTAAATTTATCAGTTTCCCGCAATAATACAGGCAGAAAAAAATATTTTCAGTCATCTGAAATATCAGCCAACTAGACTGACCATATTATAATTTCTATTGGCTTTTAGAGAGAATATGTTGGACCAAATGTTTTGATTATGTTTGTGGTTTGACCATAAGTTTGGTGCATTGATAATAAATAATAATGAACTAACAATTAATGACCAGCTACTCCAAGCCAGGCAAAGTGCTAAGCACATTACTTGTGCTACATTTAAGCTTCACACAACTCCCGTGATATAGGCACCATTGTTATATTGATCTTACAGCTGCATAAACTGTGGCAGAGCTAGGTCTCTTGCCATAACTTTTGTACTTAACATCCAAGTTCTCATGTCAGGTGTTTGTTTTTCACATCCTTCAAAGCAGGAAAGTTAGTCTTCCATCATTGAGTTTCACAAGATATCAGGCACTAGGATGTACAGTGTCTGGACACACCAGGAAAGATCCTCATGCCAGGAGTTTACACAGTGGCATGAGAGGGAGGGAAGAGGCAGGTACCCATAAGCAATTTCAGTTCAGAGAAATATTGTGCTGAGACAAGCAGGGAAAGCTGTGGAGAGACTGAGGAAAGACAGATGCCTATCTGAGTCCATTCAGGTTGCTACGATGAAATACACTAAACCAGGTAGTTTTTAAGCAATTAAATTTGATCTCTTACATTTCTAGAGGCTGTGAAGTTCCTGATCAAGGACCCGGCAGATTTGGAGTCTGGTGAGGGCTCACTCTCTGGTTCATAAGTGGTGCTTTCCCTTTGCATCCTCACATGGTGGAAGGGGGCAAACAAGCCCCCTCTCTCCTGGCCTCTTTTGTAAGGGGACTAGTCCCATTCATGAGGGATCTGCCCTCATGATCTAATCAATCCTAAAGGCCCCACCTCCTGACACTATCACCTTGAGGGTTAGGATTTCAACAAGAATTTTGAAAGGACACAAACATTCACACAATAGCAATGCCTATATACGCTTTCTTCTTCATAACTAAAATAACCATTTCTTAAAATAAACAAGTGAGTCTTAAGTGCCTACCCATGCCAGGTACCTACGTTCAGGACTCCACACTTCCTCTGGGCCATGTCTGGTGAGATGCCAGTTTGCCTCCAAGATGCTCATAAGCCACATTTTTACAGCTCTCTCTGAAAAGCTTCCTATGAGTTTTCTTTGTATGTAATCTCATAATCTAGTCTTTGAATGAACCTAAAGCTTTTTTCTGGTCCATAGCTAGTGAAAATAAGTGTTTTCTTTGCTCATTTCTTTCCATGTTAATTAACCATAGCACTATCCTTCAAGCCAACTAATTTGTTTTCTACTTTGTTATTTAGATGCTTCAAACATTTGGTGATTATTATCGTATAATCCTTTAGTTGTTGCTTAGTTGGGTTACATCTACTTGCGTTTAACTATCCATTTATTTTCCATTCTTGGACTATATTTTCTTTCATTTTGTTATTTTTAAGTATTGAAATTGCTTTTCTTCTCTTGTCCCACTGAAGCACTATGATTCATGTTAACACTCTGAAACAATTGGTCATAAATCCAAACTCAGGGCACTTCGGTTCAGGAAAGGCAGGTTTATTACCTTATTTCAGAAGATTATAGAAGAACTAGATCACCAAACATCAGTGGTAGTGACTTCACAGAGAGAAATGTAGAAATTTATCGAATTGCTCTCCCTTCTTTCTGGATTTTCTAATTTTAACTTCCTAGGTTGCATTCATGCAACCATTTATATAACTACTGGGCACTGCATCTTCTCCTTTCTTAGGCATTTTATCCAATGAAGACTTAAAATTCATGATGTAGTTGAGGTCGTTCTTAAAGGAAATAATAGACTTTTGGGGCTAATTAAAAAATATGGAGAGCTGGGAGAAGGAAAGGAAGGAAGGGAGAGAGATTGGATTAATTCTGGAAGCATACAGGAGTCATCCTAAAGGGATATAAAAAAAAAGCACTGTAAATGTTACTGCTCTAAGCTCATAAAGGAATCCTTTCTAAATGTGTCCTACTGTGACTCCCACTTTTCAGTCTTTACTCTTAGATGATGTACACACATTAAGGTTTTGTCCAGTGCAATCACTGGTATGGTTCAGTATTATTTCTGTCCTTTCTTTTTTTTTTTTTTTTTTTTTTTTTTTGGTTTGTTTTTCTAATCAAGATAAGTCCTTCCAAATATTTTCCCTTTTTTATACTTATGACTTTCTCTTGTTTTAGGGAGATTTTCCTGTGCACGCCTATAAGCTTCTTTCTCCTTCCACTTTTGCATTCTGTCAACTCTCACCCACCACTGAAACCTTCCTAGAAGGAAGTGAACACCTGCAGCCCACAAGATCTGCATTCACAGTCTTTAGAATTAACTCCAACTGTCTACCCTAACTTTTCAAATCTTCCTTTTTCCGTGTCCAGTTCAAAGCCAGGTTCCTTTTTGAAACTTTGATTGTAACAGCCCACATAAATCCTTCCTTATACATTCTTTTTACGTATTCACAAGATATACCTGAGACTTTTGCATCGCATATATTGATTATTGTTCTTTCTGATATTGTTGTTTTGGTCTTACCCTCAACCAAATTCTAATTCCTTAAGCACATGAAACATGACTTATACTATATTGGTATTTTAATATCATATCTAGGGTAATGCTAGGCATATATCATATATATAAATTGTATTGACTTTTTTACTTTCTGTAAATTGGGCTCTTTTTCCGTAGTACCCAACTGAAGCCTATTGGAATTTTGTAAATGATGAACCTTAAATTCAAACTAAAACTATCATATAAGTCAAGTCCAAATATAGTATATATTAATATAGTATATATTAAGCATGATGACTCACGCTTATAATCCCAGCACTTCAGGAGGCCAAGGTGGGTGGACCACCTGAGGTAAGGAGTTTGAGACCAGCCTGGCCAACATGGTGAAACCCCGCCTCCACTGAAAATACAAAAATTAGCTGGGCATGGTTGCAGACACCTGTAATCCCAGCTACTCGGGAGGCTGAGGCAGGAGAATCGCCTGGACCTGGGAGGCTGGTGTTGCAGTGAGCCGAGATTGTGCCACTGCACGCCAGCCTGGGCAAAAAGAGCAAAACTCTGACTCAAAAAAAAGAAAAAAAAAAATTTCAGCAACATTTATGTCTCAAAGCTTTCAACTTAATTTTCATAGAAATAACAATCTGCTTTTGGTACTCATTAGTCATTCTACATAACAGTTCTTAAATTACATCAATTACAATAATAAAGATAGCACAAACAGGTTTGGAAACACATACTGACTTTTAGTAAACAGACAACTAGTCGGTACAGAATCATACAATCTTACTAGGAGTGAATCCACTTGTCAACAGGCCTCAGCAGGCTCTGAACTTCACTCCATATATCTTACAGAGCAATTGGAGAGTTCATTAAAGTGCGCTTAACTATGAAGATGGGTTACCTTCTATGGTTGTATAATATTAATATTATAATTTTAGATATTTATGTTCAGGTCCAGAGAGCCTAAGCACACAATTAATGTTCAATAAATATTAGCCATTTACATTTCATGAGAAAGTTAAACATTTTTAAATGCTTTCAGTTCATAAAGACTTTTGTAACCTTTTTAATTTGCAATCTACATTTCTGGGATAAGAGGAACCATAACCAGAGAGGAAAAAGACTAACAGAGGTAAGATTGCAGAAGTCAAAGTCTAGTTTATTCCTTCTATTCATTGTTTTACCTAATCAACACATCCTTTTTTTAGTGGCTGCTCTTTGCCAGCCTCTGTTCTCAGTGTGACAAAGTCAATTAGACAAAGACAATTGTCACTTGTCACTTTTTTGTACAAGTATGTCTTCATTTTTTCATTTTGTGGGTGATTTATTTCAACTCCTGGAGTAAAATACAAACTTGATTAGAATAAGCTTCTTAAGATATCTAAGTAGGGCCTATCTGCACAAAATGTTCTAGAATTATTTCTAGCTCTTCAAATTAAATATGCTGAGAGAACAATGGAATTATAAGGCAAAAGAACTAGAAGATTTCAAGTCAAACAAATTTAAAAATTTGTGGTAAGCAAAAAAATGGTGCCCCAAAAGATATCCATGCCAAATCTCTGGAATCTGTGACTATTCTCTTATTTTGGAAAAAGAGTCTTTGCAGATGTGATTCAGACTCTTGACACGAAGAGGTCATACTGAACAATCCTGGAAAGCTCTCAATCCAATGACAAGTGTCTTTTTAAGAGAAAGGCAGAGGTAGATTTGAAACAGACAGAAGACAAGACACACAGACAAAGGCAATGTGACCATAGAGACAAAGGTTAGAGTGAAATGGTCACAAGTCAAACAATGCCAACAACCGCCAGAAGTTGGCAGAGGCAAAGAACAGATTCTCCATTTTTGTGGGGAGGGAGTGCAGCCCTGCAACATTTTGATTTCGGACTCTGGCCTCCCAGACTGTGTGAGAATAAATTTCCTTTGTTTTAAGCCGCCTATTTTGTGGTAACTTCTTAACAGCAGCCACAGGAAACCAACATGCATTTCATAAATAAATGTACTAAGTATCTAACAGCTAATCTTTATGCTGGGAACAACCCAAGGTTAAGCATAGAGCAGGTATTTGGGATCTCATTAAACAAACAGTTCCAAAAGAACAGTATCTGAGGAATTCAATAATTCTACAGATCTTATTATACTCATTATAATCTCTTGTGTTACTTACAGAGAATTATAGGGAAAAGGTAAAATATAGTAATCTAAAAAACAAAATTCACACATCATGCATAAAAAGTCATAGCAGTTGGTCATACATACATTTTTGTCTCTGTAGGAATTGCCTTATAGGGCTTTTTAAGAGGAAATATGGCTGTAAATTACTTCAGGGAATATATTAATATTGTTATTTGAAAAAACCTTTTGTAAAATTAAATTTGAAGATATGGGACCTGGTGCTGATATTACCTAAGGGAAATTGACAATGCTAATAGACCACCATGGAGATATTAACAGGAAGGCTTATCCACGAGGTATTAGTAAATTGTTTTATAAGTACCATGTGCCCATTCATATATTCTCATTATGAAAATGATAATTGGGTTTTGAATTTATAGTGAAAACTAATACCATGAGAAATTAAATGAAAAAATAAAGGCTATTGCATTTTGTATTAGAAATCCCTATTAGATTTAGGAAAATGATGTCTTTACTTTTATTCAGCTTAAATAAAATATTTGGGCCGGGTGCGGTGGCTCAAGCCTGTAATCCCAGCACTTTGGGAGGCCGAGACGGGCGGATCACAAGGTCAGGAGATCAAGACCATCCTGGCTAACACACTGAAACCCCGTCTCTACTAAAAAATGCAAAAAAACTAGCCGGGCGAGGTGGCGGGCGCCTGTAGTCCCAGCTACTTGGGAGGCTGAGGTAGGAGAATGGCGTAAACCCGGGAGGCAGAGCTTGCAGTGAGCTGAGATCCGGCCACTGCACTCCAGCCTGGGTGACAGAGCGAGACTCCGTCTCAAAAAAAAAAAAAAAAAAAAAAAAAAAAAAAAATTTGGGACATGTTGAATATTTTTACAAGTATTATTCTATCTAAAGTCAGACTTGTTGTTCACTTTTGTTCTGTAAGTTATTTTCAATTCCTATGAAAAAAGTTTTCTTACTTTACAACGTTAAACATCAGATTGTGTGCAATCACACCAGTTTTCAGCTATTTTTTATGGACTCTGAGTCCATCAACTCAGAGTCAGGGAGTCAGGTTGTGAGACTTAAGTTCTAGAAATAGTAATCATTTCTGGAAAATCACTCAAGAGAGTAGAGAGAACAGCTGAGAAGTGCAGGATTTCCAGTCTGTGATGCAAATGAAAAAAAACAAGAAATGTGGAAAACTATGCAATAACTCTATGGGAAATTGAAGTGCCCACACTACATTGATAAATTTAAAATCAAATCTTTTTTTCATTTAGCATATTGAGAGGCTGTATTTTACTTTCTTGCTGATTCACAGGTGATTCAGGATAAAGCTGGCTGTTGCTATTTATGAAATGCAATTTTTTTGGGGGGTGGGGATAGAGTAGAGTCTGATTCTAATGCCTCTAATGCCTCTAATGGCAGTATGAGCTAGAATGGAATTTCTGACCATATGGCTTTTCTGGGGCAGGGAAAAGGTTTAGTGCAGGAAATTCTCCTAGACCAACTCAAGGCTTAGTTACTGATAGTGCAGAAGAACTTGGTTGCAGGGCTGTTTTATCTCCGAGATAAGCCCAGTTTTAGAAAAAAGAAAAAAAAAAGCCATAAAAACTCAAGACAGAAAGGCAGATGATCTGACCACACTGATAATATTGGTCATGAATGGCACGGTGATGTCATAGTATCTCTAGTGAACCTGGCCCCTGTTGTGATAATTTTGTTGGAAGAGACTATTCTGGAATGCCCTTTATCTTAACTCCTTGCAATTCAGTGAGACGTATTAATGTGCTCAAATGGAGACACAAAGATAACTCCTACCCCTCCCCACACGGTCCCAGACCTTTTGACATAGTGAGAAATTTGCAGTAAATATGTTCTATGGCTTTCTTAAGATGATTCATTTTTAACCCTCTCATGTGCTTTTATCCCAGTTGGTCACTCTCTTAAACCTCTGCCCTGTGCTGGGAAAGGTCAAGTTAAAAAAGTGATCTAGCTATTATAGAATTGGAAACCCCGGAACTAATCTACTTATCTCAAAAGTGGCTGTGATAGGCTAAATAATGGCCCCACAAAGATGTCCACATCCTAGTTCCTGGGAACTGCGAATGTGTTACTTTACATAGCAAAGGGCTGCAGACGGAATTGTGGTTGCTAATCAGCTGACCTTGACATGGAAGCTGATCCTGGATTTCTGGACCCAAAGCAATCACAAGGGACCTTAAAAGTGGGAGAGAAAGACAGGAGAGGAAGTCAGAAGAATGCAGTGTCAGCCAAACATAGCATGGCAATTCTGGCTTTGGAGATGGAAGAAAGGGGCCACAAGACAAGGAACACAGTAACCTGTAGAAGCTGAAACAAGGAAAAAAAAAAACAACAACTAGATTCCCCTCCAGAACCTGCAGAAAGGAACATGGCCCCAGTGATACTTTGATTTTAGCCTAGTAAGACCATGTCAGATTTCTGACCTACAGAGATATACGTTATATCTGTATTAATTAAGTCAATCAGGTTGAGGTAATTCATTATGGCAATGACAGGAAATTAATACAGTGGCATTCAGGAATAATCACAGAATCAGAATCCAGCAACAGACAGTTATTTAATTCATGTTTTGAAATCCAAAAACATGGTGACATTTACAGGGAAGTAGTCAGGCCAAGAAGAGGGTATTAATGTTTCAGGACAGCATAGGCACTTTGATTTCGAACAACTACTAGTTTTATCTGGTTCTAAGAAAGGAATTTTAAGCTCAAATAAGGGTACCAACCAGTATCCTGGCTCCACAGGAGGAGAGAAGCAAAGCTCTATACCTGGCCCACACGTGAGCACAAGCAGCCAGTTACCAAAAGGAGGAGCCCAGAAGCACACAGTAGCCAGGTTCTGTTGGATTTATCACAAAGTTGGTAATCCACTAATAATTTCTTTTACTTCCTGTTTATGGGTATTCTTACACCATTAAAACAAAGGTTAGTTGCAAACCATATGGATAATGTTTCATGGAATGTTTTATCCTCCTAACTTTAATTAACTAAACCAATGCTGACAGAATTACACTGGATATAATAATAGTTTTTAGATCATCTGTATAACTTCACAAATGAAGCATATGCTGCAACTACAGAAGAAAATGTTGCAGTTGCACATTTCTAAGATTTTTTTCCCTTAATTTTAAGTAATATCAGTCATCTGACTTGAAGTAATGCTGTTCAAATGGTCAATGATGTTCAAATGGTCAATGATGTACTGGACACCTTTAACACACACACACACACACACACATACACACACAGAATAAAGAGGGAAACAATGACTGAGTTGGGATATTAGTTCAGTGGCTATACTTCATTTTTCTACAAAAATTTGTCCTGGCAGGCAGACCAGGTGGATAGGATACTTCTGATCTATGAGTTTATCCAGAGACCCTTGTCTTTCTAGCAGCTCTATTATGTTTTAGGGAATAACCCTTGTCCACATGGCTCTTCATAGATAAAGAAAAGAAGTGGACAGCAAACAGCTTCTGTTTGAGGTATGCAGGAAGGTGTATGCATGACCTCAATAAACATCTCATTAGCCAGAATTTAGTTACATAGCCATACCAAGTTGCAAGGGACTCAGGGAAGTGTAATCTACAGATTTGTGTCCATATGTTCAGTGGACACTTGGAAGATTCTACTCGTTAACAAAAAATGGAGAGAGGATTGGGAGGATTAATTAGCAATCTCTGTCCACAGAGCTAGAACAATCCCCATTAGTCAAACCAGATTTGTCGCAGGCCTTCAGGTATATCCTCACCTGGCTTCTGCTATAATTTTCCTAATTTTGATTAATTTCTAGGTGCCCATTTACTGTCCTTATACTTCACTCTATGTCCATGTTTGCCCATGGTAGCTTCACTAGCCTTTGCTACCAGCTTATAATCTTTTTCTTTGCTATGTTCCTGTGACATCATTTTTATTTATTTTGGTTTCCAGTTATATGCCTCTGCCATATTCTGAATTTAAGTGTCCTTTCCCAGCCAACAAAATAACCTGAAATTCCAAATAGCCCAGATTCTTCTCTCCCACTCCCAAATAGTCTCGATCAATGACGTGTGATGCAAATCATCTTTATGCTGACAGCATACAAGAGCTTTCTCCTTTGTCAAGATGCATTAGGGAAGAATGACATGAGCAGGTCTTATGTTTTAGTGTTATTGACCTTCAGAGTAGATAAAACTAATGCTAAACAGTTAGTAGCCCTACTTAAGCAAATTGGATTGCTTTGAGACCAAATCCATGTTAGACTGTAAATATGCAACCTCATTCATGAAAACACATCTATCCTAATGTAGTGATGTGGGCGAGTCTTGAGGACCCAACCCTCAATAGATTATTTATTGTCAATATCCTTAAGATGCTTTCTGAGTATTTGGAAATTTTTGTTTGTTTTGTAAAGAAATGCAGAGAAAGTGAGATCCAGTCTTCAGGATCAAAGTAAAGACAAGACATTTCAGGTCAATAGCTCTCTCTGTAATAGCAAAAGAAATGCATAAATTGAACTTATGGTGGAGAAATCATAGTATTCTGCTGTAATATTGGGAAATATGTATGTGGCCTTTGTCCTCGTTTCCTGGCATACAACTCATAAGATCCTTAGA
Organism: Macaca nemestrina; assembly: GCF_043159975.1. Taxonomy (NCBI): domain Eukaryota; kingdom Metazoa; phylum Chordata; class Mammalia; order Primates; family Cercopithecidae; genus Macaca; species Macaca nemestrina. Next base: position 62,648,573 of record NC_092134.1, read on the forward strand.
ATCTTCAGAGTGATAAGTGTCTTTTGTATGCTAATGAGTTGACTGAAGGCTGGCAACCTATGGGTAGCTCAGGATCTGGGCTGGCACCCAGAAGACCACAGCAGGATTAGAGGATTGTGACTTTCAGCCCCAATCCTCAACCTCGAGGAAAGGGAGGGATCTGAAGGTTACGTTGATCACCAGTGGGCAGTGACTTAATCATCATGCCTATGTAATGAAGCCTCCATAAAAACCCAAAAAAGGAGTAGGTTTCCAGATAGCTGAACATGTGGAGGTTTCTAGAGGGTGGCATACCCAGAGAGGGCATGAAACCTCAGCATTCCTTTCCATATGTCTCACCCTATACATCTTTTTGTTTGTATCCTTTTAAATACGTTTTATAATAAACCTGTAAACATGTTTCCCTGAGTTCCGTGAGCTGCTCTAGAATTGATTTCTTGCTTGATGTGTGGAGGACAGCCCCCACACATCTCGTGTCAGAAGCATGTTCTGAGACTGTAGTAGACGAAACTGTTTGTTATTACTGTATTCTTAGATCCAGCGAATTGATGAATATTTTTCTGTCAAACTAGCTGATTAGTGCTTATCAAGGCAGCCAAATGGTCTCAGCAGCATGAAATATAGGAAATAGAAAAGCACTTACAGATTATATAGCTCAGCATCTTTCATTTCACTGACTAAAAGCCACATCCAGGGATGTGAGGAAATTTTCAGCTGGGAAAGCCAAAAGTGGAACCAGATGTGGAGGCTCAATGCAGTGTACAGTATCTTGGGTTTCTATTGGGCCTACATTTATACCCACAACTTCTTTTGTCTCTTCTTGCCTTTTTTTAAAGCCTCTTGTTCCCAATTGTATTCTGGCTTCATTGACTTTGACAGACTTCTTATTTGGAGTACTATGTTTTATACATTTATATACCTTAAATATTTCAAAATATTTTAAATAAGATAATTTTTCTTTAGAGAACTTACAGTTTAGTGATAAAATATATAACATGTATAATCAGCAAGATAAATGTTTACATAGAGATGTATTATTCATTCAGTTAATTATATATTGAACACATACTATCGTTGAGATCAGAAAGGTCAATAACGTTCTCTGAATGTGTAGGCAGTGTGAGCATGTCACTGGGGAACACGGTCTGAGAGGTTAAGAAAAGCTTCCCTGATAAAGTAGCAGCTGGTAAAATCTAAAGGGTGAATAAGAGATAGCCAAGCAAAGAGTGGAAGTGGGAGTGGGGAGCAGGAGTGGAGATCCAGAGAGACTTCAGGTTGAAGAAATAGCACGTACCAAGGTCCTGAGGCAGCAAGGAGCATGCACTTTCAAGGTCAGTGTGAGTTGAACATAGTGATCCTAGTGGAAGAAAGGCAGGAGAGTGATGAGAAGGGGCTAGATCACATGGGGTATGGTTGATCATGTTAAGGTTTTGACCTTTGGTCCAAAACAATTTTATGATTTGTGGTGATACGTTCTATTTCTGCAGAAGTGCAGCAAAATTATCTAAGCTTCCCAGAGAGGGTAAGGAAAACATTTGTAGAAGGTGTAATGTATGCATTCAGATTTAAAGGAAAAGTAGGGTGTTTCTAAGCAGGCAGATGAAGCAAGAGCACACCAGTCAGAGAAAAAAAACACACACACACACACACACACATGTCTTGAGGTACCGTCATTAGAATTGTTCCTGGTTCATAAGCAGAGAGGAAGAGATGAGATAGCTCTGGTAGACAGGGACCAACTCATATCTGCCATTCAAGGGTGCCTGGATTCTATCCTGTAGGTGAGAAACCACTGAGGTTATCTGAGCTAGTGAATGACATCACCAGGTTAAAGTATTAGCAGAGTCCTTCTGCAACAATGTGGAAGACAGGCTGCAGACAGGATGGCCAATGCAATGAGCATCCCAATAAGAGAGAGAAGATGTTGGCCAAATCTGTGGGAGCAATAGTGAAAAGGGGGAAAAGGAGACAGGTATGAGGGAGAGCTTGTTAACAGAAGTATGACTTTATGGACCAGAATGGCCCCTCTGCAAAATGTTAGCTAAGTAGGAGTTTACTGAGCTACTATTTCAATGAATTAAGTATACTGGGGAGAGTAAAATAAAAATGAAAAGATCTGGGCTGACTTTCCCCAACAATTAATCCACTTATGTTTGTCATGAAATGTTTATTTTATTAAAATTGATATTCATTATGACACATCTGGAAGAAAATTTGAAGAAAAATCAAAAGTTAAGGTTTTACTTTTCTAGCATGAAAGCTTGGAACTAGAAGTTAATATTTGTCTTCAGTACCTAGAGAGACTGTATTAAAGTAAAGAAATGTGTGCTCTACCAGTTTTCTTTACCATGTGCTCAATACATTATAGTCAGTTTTTAATCAGTGTTCATGGAATAAATAAGCGGCTTGCCTGGCAGTGTAACAACATCTCATGATGACATTGAATACTCACCTGTCACTTTCTATGTACTTAATAGGTACTCAGGCCGTGTTTCTCTGCTCAGTCACCATCACTTATTAAAAATGGAACATAGAGTACACAGGAAGTATATATGAAACTACTGAAACCCCATTCAAATCCTAATCAGGATCTACTCTAATTAACAGTATTATACTATAAGTTAATTTATAGTAATCCCTTAGCACTAACTACAAATTACTGAACACTAATTATAAGCAATTGCCTGACCTCTCAAATAGCAATTTTAGGTATACAAAGGGCATTTACGGGTATAGTCTCTTTTAATCGTAAAAGCAATCTCAAAAGGTAGGACGAAACCTACAATACCTTCTTAATTATTTTTTATTATTTTCTTCTTACTTTGTTCCTGAGTCTGAAAAGTTGAAAAGGAAGTACTTATACTCATTTATCTAACAAGTTTTTATGGGAGCTATTATCCGATTTTACAGAAGAGAAAGTCCTCTTGAGAGAGGTTAAATGTCTTTCTGTCTTTCTTTCCTTCTTTCCTTCCTTCTTTCCTTCTGTCTTTCTGTCTTTCTTTCTGTCTGTCTTTCTTTCCTTCTGTCTTTCTTTCTGTCTTTCCGTCTTTCCTTCTGTCTTTCCTTCTTTCTGTCTGCCTTTCTCTCTCTCTCTCTCTCTCTCTCTCTTCTTTCTTTCTTTCTTTCTTTCTTTCTTTCTTTCTTTCTTTCTTTCTTTCTTTCTTTCAGACGGAGTCTCGCTCTGTCGCCCAGGCTGGAGTGCCGTGGCGCGATCTCGGCTCACTGCAAGCTCCATCTCCCAGGTTCATGCCATTCTCCTGCCTCAGCCTCCTGAGTAGCTGGGACCACAGGTGCCCGCCACCATGCCCGGCTAATTTTTTGTATTTTTAGTAGAGACAGGGTTTCACCATGTTAGCCAGGATGGTCTCGATCTCCTGACCTCATGATCCGCCCACCTCGGCCTCCTGAAGTGCTGGGATTACAGGCATGAGCCATCGCACCCAGCCCTTAAATGTCTTTCTTAAGAGCACACAGTGGTGTAAGAATGGGTAAGTATCAAACCCAAGTCTTTGACTCTAAGTCAAGGCTCTCTTCATCAAATCATCCCCACACTAATTGTAGACATATTGTTTGACTCTAATGTAATTTTGAGCATCAACTACTTCCAATAAGAGATGCTAGAAAAATATTCTCCAGCCAGGAAGGCAAATGATCAGGATGCCTTATCTGTAGAATGGTAAATACTGCCTCCTAGAATAACAATATGATTGTTCTCCTTAAAATGCTCTTTTCGACAGAATTACTCTGAAGGATTACCTGGAAATAACTTCCTTCTACTATTCAGTAATTACATATTGAGTGCCTGCTATGTCCTAGGCATGATTCTAACCATGGAAAAAAGCAGCAGTTAATAACATTCTCATCATGTGAACTCTAGTGGTTTGAACCACTAGAATAATGAAATATGAAATATTGAAATGAATGTTATGAATATATTTCCACATGAGATAATGAAAGTAGTTTCTCTACTGGATGCCAACACCAAACTAATTTGAGAAAGTGAACCAATTTTGCATTTTGCGCTAACCATGTTATTTGAACAGTCTGACAAGATTGAACAAGGGAGATCTCAAATGTGGAAATTTTCATTTAGGTGGTCTAAGAAATGTGGGGATGTGCAGTGGCAGACAGCTGAGAACATTGTCATTCATGAGGCTTTGCTATACAGATATATAAGCTTGTCACCATAAATATGGAGCAAAAGCACACAGCCCTGTAAAAACTAAAAACTTAAAATGAATAAAACATTTTTTAAAGATTACATAAGCAAAATGTAAATAGATTTATCTCTAGAAATAAGTTTCAGAAATGCTGTATGGTTGCCATATTCTAAAGGTACTATGTGTCCCATAATAACAGCAAAGGTGTCTCTGGTGCCCCAGTGCTAAGTGATATTTTCAGTTAACTGTAGCCTAAGCCCAGGAGACTGTTATCTATGGCAAAACACAAGGTTCCTGTTCCCTGCAAATGTGCCAGGGCAGATTCAGAAATCAATAACTGCCTGAATATCTAGAAAGCCCACCGATAGAGTCAGAGCCAACATCATTGTAGGCCCTTTTAAAAGTATGATAAAATGCCTGGCTGGGGTTGCCTTTTGAAGAAGAATTGCATGGGAGGGAATGAGCAGCCCCAGGAAAACTTGAAGTTCTTTATGTATTCAATACATGTCACCTGGGGCCTTTTCAGGGACTATTAACAGATGTCACACTTAGATCCACCAGGAGTCTTTCATCAGGTTGCCACATATAAGGTGAACTTCCCACTTGTCAGCTTCGATCCAAACCATTGCAATATGCAGCCAAGAGGAAGCATTGTTTGGACTCACCAATTGAGGCTTATGGTGGGATTTAAGTCTCTGAGGAAGAACAGTGATGGGAGGGAGACTGCTATGTCTTCATTAATCTCACAAGTCATCCTCCTCTGTTCTTCACCTTAAATTGTTGCACTCCAGCTCCTGTTCCCAGGCTGTTTCTCATTTGCTCCCGTGAGTTCAAGCTCCACCTTTACACTGATGTCTTCCAGCAACTTTTCTCCAGCCCACCTGGCTGTCTAACAAGTACAAAACTAATCAAACACTGAATTCATCACCGCCATTTTTACCCCCACCCACCACTCCAGCCTACCTGTTCCTGCCCCTCTTGTTACATTCTCAACAAATGACAAGAGTCAAGACCCACCTTTCCAACATAGAAATCTGAGTGACAACCTCTATGCTTCCTTATCCCTCACTACCATATTGAATCCATCACCACGTCCTGCTTCTTTTCCTCCTATTTATCTCTTAAGTCCATCTCCCCTCAAAGGCCCTGCCTCATACGGTTAGTATATTTGTCCCCTCCAAATCTCATGTTGAAATGTGATCCCTAATGTTGGAGGTGAGGTCTGGTGGGAGGTGTTTGGGTCATGGGAGCAGATTCCTTATGAATGGCTTGGTGCCCTGCCCATGGTAATGAGTTCTTGCTCTGATAGTTCAAAAAAGAGCTAGTTAGTTGTTTAAAGGAGCCTGGCATCTCCTCCGCTCTCTCTTGCTCCCACTCTCACCGTGTAGCATGCCTGCTCCCTCTTCACCTCCCACCATGAGTAGAAGCTTTCTGAGGCCTCACCAGAAGTCCAGCCAGTGCTCATCCATGCTTGTACAGCCTGCAGAACATCAGCCAAATAAATCTCTTTTCTTTATAAATTACCCAGTCTCAGGTATTCCTTTGTAGCCACACAAAATGGACTAACACACTGCCCATATTCTGTTCTCAACACGATCCCTGGGACTGTTGTGATATCCTCCTGGTTCCTATCCCCACCACAGCTTTTTCCTCTTAGACCACCTCTTAACCATTCTAATATAAATGTAAATCTAACCATGTCACTTGCAAGTAAAATGCAAGTGAATGTCTAGTCCCATTTCCTGCTATTCCCCACTAAGCACTCTCCACCCTATCACATCAAATGACTTGAATTTGTATCATATTCTCTCTAGTTCCCATTGCCTGAAATGCCCTTTCTCCATAATATTTTAAAATTAAGATAACACTTAAAAATCAGAAGATTGAACATTTTTTAAAAATCTGAATCTTGACCTTCTCTTGAAAAAAAAAAAACTGATCTAGCAGCTTAAAGCCTGCTTCCCCATACAGCAAAAATTGGGCAGAGCTTTAGGGCAGCAGGCCCAAGCCCTACTCTACTTACATACTTGTCTGTCCACCAAATGTATTTAAATTTACAATCCCTGACGTAGAGAAATGCAAAAGCTCACAAAATCATTTGTTAATGAATCACAGAGCATCCAGCATATAGAGCGACAGGAACGCTATGACATAAATGAATAGTGCTGCTCTAGTGATCAGGAAATTCTTCTCTGTTATTCTCACCTATTCTAGACATTGAGAGTGACGAATTTGCTAGGATAAAGTTATATCTATTTAGACCCTGAAAGAGAACACTGAAACAGGAAAAGTGATTTTGTTTCAGAATGTGAACATTAAAACTGGACCTGTTGGTGAGTAAAAATAGGAGCTCCAGGCTTTAATATAATTAGAGTGCTTCAAGAAGAACCCCTCAGTTCAAGTGGCAAGCTCTATGTTGGCAGACTTTCTGACCTTAAGAAAGGTTTTAAGATATCTAGGAGGAGTAATGAGGATGAGTCAGAGGCTATAAATATGACTTGAGATAGGAAAGGCTTTCTTAGGAAATGAGAAAGTTTTATGTGGCTACATGCAGGTGAGCCAGAAGGTAGGCCTGAAATGACAGCTTGCCATCTGTCCTCATGTGCTTGCTCTTCAGAACACCAGCCAAAATGAAAATGGTAACACTTGTGTGGGCTGCTCTATTTTGTAGCATTTGTAACAACAGAACACTTCACCCAGAATGAAGCCAGCACATTCCATGGGTGATTAGATGGGTTGGACCTCTGATTTTCTCTGATTATGTCTTCTCCACCTGCTGGCTCATTGAATCACCTTTCAATTTTCTCAACAGCCTGGCTCCTCGTTCACAGAGAATGCCAAAATGATATTTGAAGAGCTTAATTGAGCCTTTACCTAGGCTATTGATTGATGATTATGACTGCTAGTGTAGTAAGACTGCTGGGTTCAAAATCATGAGGTAGTACCTTCTGATAAATTTCCAGTGAAGTGCTTTTAGCCTAATTCTTACCACCAAATTCACAAATGAAAATGAATACTCAATTAATAGATTCAACATTTATTCTTTACAACGTAATATAATAGAGTTTTGTTGTTGTTGTTGTTGTTCAGTCAAAGAAATAATAGAGGTTAAAGTATAAACTCTCTGTTCAAATTCCTACTCACTAATGTTCTAAGGAACTCAAGCATGTCATGTAAGCTCTCTGTGCCACAGTTTCCTCATCTATAAAATGGGAATAGTAACAGCTCCTTCTTGTGTTGAGTTGTCATGAGGATTTAAAGAGCTAATACAATAAAGTCTTTAAAAAGTGGCTTGCACATATATTGGCTATTATCAACACTGTATATATCAGGCATTGTGCTAGGTACTGAATATTCATAGGTAAATAAAATAGGTAGAGTCCTTGCCTTCATGGACCTTAGACTAGAGGATGGCTATAAAAAGTGTAAGATATTTCTTAGCTACTTTGATTCAACAATTTCAGGCAGGTCATTTGCATGCATAGAGAACTCAGAGCCCTGATTAGCAACCACTTCTTTTTTCTCTGACAAAGAGATCATATCCCTGCACAAAGATATCCTCCAGCAGAAACACAAAGTGTTGACAGCCTTGTCAGGTGACTGTCTTTCAGATGTAGAGATGCTGGTTTGGCGATGGTGTTGTCCATCGCTTTTACAGCTTAAAATATAATGAAAGCTGCTTGAGCAACCGTGCTAGATTGTACTATTTTTCGTGCATATTAATTGCCCTATCCTAGGAGAATACTGATGACAGACTTTGCTATGTGACTTTGGTCACAAAATGGTAGTGCATTGACATTTGTCATTTCCAGGCGGGAGCTTTAACAGCCAAGGCACAGCTAACCATACTCCTTGCCCTGCCTTTTATGTATGTATTTCAAGTATTTATGGAGTGCCTATTATGGCAACATGTCAAGGTGGAGCCTCCCTCAGAATGGGGCAATGAGCAGAACTCCCTGTGGACATGGTATACATGGGTGAGAAATATCCTTTTATTGTAAAGGCTTCTGAGACTGAGATCATTTGTTAATGCAGCATAATCTATTTTATTTTAACTCACACATCACAAACAGGTAAATCTCGTTGCTTTCATGGCCAGAAAACATCAACAAATACATCAATATTTCCACCCCAGGCCCTAATACTGCCGCAAGAGCATGGTTTTTATTTGTTTTATGTCCTTGGTGGATCAGGTCTTGCTGTTCCCTTGGAGGGAACACAGAGTAGGAGCATGAGCACTGGACCTACAGCCAAACTGTAAGATTAAGACTCAACTCTCCCATTATTTAGCTTTATTATATTCAGCAAATCAATTATATCAATTGGAGCCTCAATTTTATTTGGTAAAACAGAGAGAGTAACACCAAAGTATCTGCTCACTGTATCCCAAATTGTTCTTAGGAAACACCTTATAAAACTCGATACTAATGTAGAAAATCATTTCTAGTTCTCATGACCTCATAGAAAGTCCCGACTATCCTGCATCTATGAGACCCTCAGCCAACACCATTGATTGACTGACAAACATGACTACAAAAGGCAAGACCAACCTCCTTAGAAGGTTGGTCTGTGAGTGGGAGGTCAGAGTTCTCAACTGATATATCCTTACTTGAAAAACACTTCTCAGTCCAAAAGTGCCATGCAGAGAGAAGAGACTTGATGAAACTTCCCCTGGTTTTTCAAAGGACACATTTTCTTATGCCAAATAATACTACAATAGTCTTTGAAATGCATTGTCTCAGGGAGAAAAACTTAGGTCCTACCATCAGTGAACACAGAATTCTGATGTAAAGGTACATAAATAAATGTATTTGTTCCCAAGTTGTATTCACAGATGTTTCATCCTCTCACACAGTGGTTTGCAACAGCCTGAGCATTTTTCCCAGCCCTTGAAATCCCAGGGCAAAGCAGGGTCAGGGTCAGTGAGAATGTCCATCCTTACTATTCTTCCTCAATAGGAAGACCCCTTTTCAATCTTCCTTCCAGGAAATCTTACTGGACAGCATATTTTTATCTTTCTTTCTTTCTTTTTTCTTTCTTTCTTTCCTTCTTTCCTTCTTTCTTTCTTTCATTTTTCAAGTATTCATTGAGTGCCTATTATGTGCCAGTCACTGTTCTAGACACTGAGATATGGAATAGACAAGTTACTGCCCAGATGGAACTTACCTGTCTGAGGGGAACTGATGTTTCGTGTGTCCATAGCTCCCTATGCATGTCTCCATCACAGTCCACAGTCTCTGAGTACTATATTCATAGGTTTAGACTACAAGATCCTTGAAAATATCAAAGAAGCATATCTCATTAGACTTTGTATCCCCAGCACCTTGCCTGTTGCCTGGAATATAGAAGGTATGCAGTAAATGTTTATTTCAAGTGAGTAAATATCAGGAATGAGAAGACCCGGCTTTCGTGTTGAGTCCCCCTTCCCACAAATGTGAGAAATAAAGGATTTAGTCACATGACACTATCAACATTAAGTGGTTTCTTTTGTGAAATTTATAACAAGACAGGTTGTTTTAGGTGCTGCTTTGCATTTGTTGGCAGACATAGAAGATATCAGAATTTGAATACATGCAGAAAGCTAACCACATTCTTCTAGCTAATAAGAATCGACATGAATCACTGCATATAATATGCATAAGAAAGTACTACATACTGAGATAGAATCCTAACATGGCCAAGGGTAAGCCTGGGAATGACTGTGGCCAGCTGAGTAACCTCTCTGCCTTCCAACAGCCTGTGGTTTATGAGTCTTGTGGAAATGTGCAGAGAGAAAAATGAAGCCAAAATGCATCGAATTCTCTTTCCATTTAAAGATATTTTCTTCCACTTACCCGATTCCCAAGAGAGGGCCACTTAAACATAATCTTTGAATATTGCAGGAGTTAGTGTAACAAACTATATGTGGACTGAAGAATGTGTTTTTTTCTGTAAGATGATATTAGTTCAGGGGCTGAGGAACCAAAACAACAAGTGAGAAGTTCCTAAAGGACAAAGGAGCAGATCAAGAGGCAAGAAAAGGAATGTGGAGACAAATTTCTAAGGCATATTATGTCATTTACACTGTGTTTAATTACTAAAGAAGATGTGACAATTATATTTATCAAATCTATTTATTAGATACTGTTATAGACTGAATATGTATGTCCCTCCAAATGTCATATGTTGAAACCTAATCCCCAATATGGGAACTTTGGTAGGTGATCAAGCCATGAGAACAGAGCCTTCATGACTGGGATCAGCACCCTTACAAAAGAAATTCTGGTCCGGGCATGGTGGCTCACGCTTGTAAACCTAACACTTTGGGAGGTTGAGGTGGACAGATCACTTAAGGTCAGGAGTTCAAGTGAGCCTGGCCAACATGATGAAACCCTGTCTCTACTAAAAACACAAAAAATTAGCTGGGTGTAGTAGTGGATGCCTGTAGTCCCAGCTACTTGGGAGGCTGAGACAGGAGAATTGCTTGAACCCAGGAGGCGGAGGTTGCAGTGAGCCAAGATCGTGCCACTGCACTCCAGCCTGGGCAACAGAGCAAGACTCTGTCTCAAAAAGAAAAAGAAAAAGAAAAAAAAGCTGTGTGGTGGCAGGCACCTGTAATCCCATCTACTCAGGAGGCTGAGCCAGGAGAATTGCTTGAACCTGGAAGGAGAATGTTGCAGTGAGCCGAGATCATGCCGCTGCCCTCCAGCCTGGGTAACATAGTGAGACTCTGTCTCAAAAAGAGGAGGAGGGAGAAGGGGAGGAGGAGGAGGATGATTATTCTGGAGAGCTCCCTTACCCCCTCCACTGTGTGAGGACCCAGCAAGATGACAACTGTCTATGAAGCAGGAAGTGGGCGTTTACCAAACACTGACTCTACCAGCATTTTGATCTAGGACTTCCAGCTTCCAGAACTGTGAGAAATAAATTTCTGTTGTTTTTAAGGCACCCAATCTAGAGTAGTTTGTTATATCAGTCCAAAGTGACTAAGACAGATACCTACTATTCATTTATTAAGTACCTACTTTGTGCTAGATACTATCCTAGGAGCTGGAGAGACATAGACCCTGCCCTCCTGTAACTTCTATTCTGGTGAGGAAAACAGAAAATAAACAACTAAACCAGTAAATAAGGTGATTATAGATCATAATAAATGCTGTGAAGGTGATACTAGAGGGCCATGCCCAAGAAAGTATCTGGGGAGGGGATAGTGCTAGATGAGGTTTGGCTGTAAAAAAAAGGTGTCTTGCGGAGCTAACATCTGAATCCAAGTCTGAACCATAAGAGGAAGCCCACTGTAAATGGCTTCAAGTGGAAGAACATTCTAGGAGGGTGGAAGAGCAAGACCAAAACCCCCGAGGCAGGTGCAGGTTTGGCATGTTCACAGGACAGAAAGCAGGCCAGTGTCACTGGTAGGCAGTGATTAAAGGGTAGAAGAGGTAGGGATCAGATCCAATAGAGCCTTGAGGATGAGGCAAGGATTTTAGATTTTCTTCTGGAGCTAGTGAAAGTCACTGGAGAGTTTTGGGAGAGTATTGACATTATCTAGAGCAAAGGACTAGTGAACGCCATACATGTTTTGCAGCCACTTCTATCTCAGAGTATTCAGGTCATTAGTTTCTGTTGAATATATTTTCAAATCAAAATCAAAGCACATGGATTGACAAGTTTACGTGTGTTTCTAGGGTGCCCAGGACAGAATATTTTAGATTAGAACTGTTTGGGGAAAACCTTGTCTCTAATTGTACCTAGCTGCATGCATCCTGTCATGGTGCTGAATTCTTGGTCCTATATGATTAATAGCAAGTGTTTCCTAAGTGCTATTGAGTAGCAAATTCAAGGAGTTCCCAGAAGGGGTTGGGAGCAGATGAGGCAGCAGTGCTCATTAGCACAAGTTGTGCTCAGCATGAGCCCCATCCCTGTCACTGGGCTGCAATGAGATGGATGTAAATGCCCAGCCCTTCCCACCCTCTTCTCACCTTTCCCACTATCACCGTTCCATTTGCACCTCACTGCTTCTCTCCACACCCTATTAGCACTATTCCATTTCCGGATTAATTGGAGGAAAAGTGTTACCAACATTTCAGCTTTCTTCTCAGCAACAATCTAGGATTTTGATAACACTGATATTTCTCTTGCTCTCCTACCCGTCCATATCCTCCTTCCTTCTCTCCCTCTCTCAGCTCCTCCTTCTCTAGCAGAAACTCACTCAGGACTCCAGAAAGTCTTATATTAAAAATGTTTAAAATCCCCTGTGATAGAGAAATGTAGTTTCTGAAAAAGAAGATCAATCATCAATTTATGTAAATCATGGGATGAAGACTTACAAAAACTTAAAAATATTTTATAAAAAGAGAGTTGTGATATGTTTTCTAACCCAAAAATAGCGGGATTGCTGCAGTGCCAGCTGTAATGTGGCAGCCACTTTGCCTTGCGTTGTTATTTTATATCCATTGCTTCTTCCCCCAACTTATTGAAGACTTTTTTCACACCAGGCACAGTGCTAGATACTGAGGGTGCTATAAGATGGTAAAGACACACTTCCTGCCCTTTAGAAGTAAACATTCAGTGTGGCGAGAGGGAGCCCACAAGGGGGCACCGTGCAACAGAGTCTGTCTGTAACAAGGATATTAAAAAGGTAACACTGAGGAATGAGTGGGAGAGTAATTCCAACCCAGGCCTTGAGGCGGTCTAATAGAGGAAAAGGGATTTGAGAAAAGACCAGATGACTCCATCTCTAAATGCTTTAAGGCAGGCCCAGACCTCTTTTCTCCACTAGCACTAAATCCATATTATGGGTAGTAGAGGGCTGATTCTGGCTCTGTGGGATCAAGAGGTATGTGTTTGGATTTGGATGCAGTTTGCACATGCAGCAAGATTGTATAGTGATTGTGAGTGGGCACTCTTGAGCCAGGCTGTCTGGGTTGCAATCCTGCCTCCGTCACTTCTCTGTAAGTGAATTTTGACAAGTAACTTAACATTTCTTTTTCTTTCTTTCTTTCTTTTTTTTTTTTTTTTTTTTTGAGACACAGTCTTGCTCTTTCGCCCAGGCTGGAATGTAGTGGTGCAATCTCGGCTCACTGCAACCTCCACCTCTTGGGTTCGAGCGATTCTCTTGCCTCAGCCTCCCGAGTAGCTGGGACTACAAGCACCCACCACCATGCCTGGCTAATTTTTGTGTTTTAGTAGAGACAGGGTTTCACCATATTGGCCAGGCTCGTCTCGAACTCCGGACCTTGTGATCCACCCCCCTCAGCCTCCCAAAGTGCTGGGATTACAGGCGTGAGCCAACGCGCCCAGGCTAACTTAGCTTTCTTGACTGTACATGGAGCAATAATATTGCCTACCTAGTAGAGTTTTTGTGAGGAGTACATAAAGCACTTAGAATAGTCCATGAAATCTTAATAAGCACTTAAGATGTTCATGATTGTTAATTCTAGCAAGCCCACTGTCAAAGCAGTATGTGAGAGTCAGCTTTGTTTAGTCCCAATGGAATGGCGATTTTTTTCATCTTACACAGATGTCCCTCCGCCCCCACCAACCCCACCCCAGGAAGGCATAGCCTTGTTCTTTAGCACTGGAAGGATAAGGAAAGCAACAAGAACCAGCAGCTGACACCACCAGACACACTGTGGCTTCTGCCTGTACAGGCAGCTACTAAAATCAGGGTCATGCCGATCCATTTGGGAACAAGCATTGTCTGTAATCCAGGCTGAAATATAGGTGGGATAGTATTTTCACATGTATGTTAATGCTCTTTTGAGACAATCAAATACCTTTTTATTTAATTCCCTTCACAGTAGCCTTTAGCTACCATGGTTTCTTGATGTAGATGATAAACTTTATAGTATGATTATTTCTTACATTTTAAAAAATAATTAAAGGATTGTCCTGCTCAAAATATGTATTCCTCTAATTGAAAAAGTATTTGTTTCTACTTGAGAAGCATTTACCAAAAAAAGAAAAAGGAAAGTATTTGTTAAGTGGTTACTATATGGTAGGTGCCATGCTAGGCTTTAAGGACATAAGAGTGGATGCAATACAGCCCGTCTCTTAAAAGAGTTATAATTATGCAGCTACAACACAGCATGCTGAGCTGCTGTGTAAGGACTAAGCGGTGTTATAAGGACACAGAAGAAGAGTTCCTAACCCGGGGCGGCTTCCCAGATAAAGTCTAACGTTGGTACCTTTGGCCCAGAGTAGTGTATCAATGCTAAGGGTTCTGTGAACCATTGTTGAGGAAGGAGGGGTTTCTTTTCCCAGGCTGAGAAGGACCCTGACTCATACCTTCCCCTTGTGTCTCTCTCACTGCACTGTTGCCGCCGCTACTTGCCCCTCCTCAGAGCCTCACCACCCACCACTATGGCCCCCTAGACAGCTGAACTAGGGCCCACAGGCCAAGTAGCACATCCTGCTTACAAGACATAGGAGTAGCCCCTTTCTGTCTAGTTCTGCCCTCACTGGCCCTCTCTTGGCTGCTGCTGGCCCCGCCTTCCTGCCTCTGAGTCCTCCGTGTGCTCCTACCTCTCTCAGACAAGGAACTGGCCCCTGGAAGGCAGCTGCCACCTCCCTAAGCAAGGTCAGCCCTTTGTTCTCTTCCAAAGAACTAGGCCATCTTTCTTGCTGCCCCACTCTGCAAGAACTGTAAGGGAAGGGAAAGGGAGCTCCAAGCTAAGCCAAGAGGGTTAGGAGAGGGACATAATAAGTACAAGTTGTTTAAAAAAAAAAAAAAAAAAAACCACAGTAACATAAAATAAATGTAGGGCAGTCTGGGAATATAGAGGAAGGAGCTGATAATTCTGATACTGTTTCAGAATTAGATTCAGGGCAGTTTTACTGCTACTCATTTTCTCTACTTTCCATGAGATACGGTGGTCAGCTAGGCTGATGCTTCCATGTCACTTGACAGCAGTGTCCGTGTTTCTAGAGAGTGGACATTTCTGTCACTGCTCTGTCCTACTGTGGGTCAGTGTGTTTCAGGAGCCTGCCATCCTTTCTTTGGTCAATCTCTTTTGTTTCACTCTTATTCTAGTTTAACTAAAAGGTAGTCTTAAACCGCTCAGTAATCCTGTAGAACTAGTCATGTTATTTCAGAAAGAAAAACAACTCTCTGTGTGTGTGTGTGTGTGTGAGAGAGAGAGAGAGAGAGAGAGAGAGAGAGAGAAATTTGTGTTGCTGAGGGAAAGGCAAAGAAAGCGAAACTTAAGGGAAAAAGGAGGTAAGCCCCCAAAATGCTTGGTTTCACTTGACCTTTTTTTTTAATTGGGCTTTAGAGGACAGGGTTCTACCCAAGGATGGGAAATGCACACCCAAGAAAAGGTCTAAAAAAGGATTATACCCTATGACCTTGATTTTATTAACATTATGCTCTAATCAACCAATAAGTTAAGAGATGAGAGGCCATTTCAATCAATTATGGTCATATGAAGTCGATGTCTTTTTCCATAGTGGCAACTTTCTAAAGGTCAAAAGAGCATTTTAAAATGCTTTCTTTTGGATGCATTTATTGGCAACCCTGCCTTGATATTGATGGATAGAGTCATTTAATTTCCTTCCTCTGCATTCATTCAAATGCTGCCTGGAAGGTGGGAGGAGTTATTTATATACATGTGAGCTGGGAGGGGGCGGCTCCATGGCTTGCCATCTAATTGCATGCAGAATCCTGGCACCTCTTGCTGCTTCCCCACCATGTGTCTGATACCAGAGACATGAAATTATGAATAAATGAATAACTGGCTCAGCCTCTACAGGACATGACACATGTTTTTCATGAATATTATAATTATTATTTTTTATTTGAGAGAAAATTAAACCTGAGTTCTGGCATTAATTTCCACCGTCTTCCTCTGGCAGCACAAATTATTTGTTTCTACAGTGCAGAAAAACATAGCTCTCTTTGTGGTATGTTTTCTAAGCCTAATCCATTTTCTAGGGAAATCCTTGCTGTCTGCTGTTGTTACCACTCACTTGTATGGATTCCAACTGATAATTCCAGACGGTTCAGGTTTTATACCACTTTCTGTGTTCTCTGTTCTCCATGTTAGGTTAAAGTGTCATACGTTCAATATGGCCTTTCCTGTGCATTTTCTGCGACATCCAACACCATGCCTTATGTACAGTGATGCTCATTAAATGCTTATCAAATAAGTAAGAGCTTCCTGGAATGTTAAGGTTGATCTTTCTACCAGCATTTGGAATTCTGCACGTTAACCACAGAAATCAGACATGTCAACAAATACTTCCTTTACTTAATAAATACATAGGTTTCTCCCCACTGTCTCCCTCACAGAGTAAGCTCCAGCTGCACTAGCCTTTCTGCTAGTTCTTAAGCATACTAAATGTATTCCTGCCTGAGGTCAAGGCAATAAAAGACTGATCACAGCTGGGCACGGTGGCTCACGCCTGTAATCCCTGCACTGTGGGAGGCCGGGGTGAGCAGATCACAAGGTCAGGAGTTCAAGACCAGCCTCGCCAATATGGTTAAACTTCATCTCTACTAAAAATTCAAAAAAATTAGTTGGGCGTGGTGGTGTGTGCCTATAATCCCAGCTACTCAGGAGGCTGAGGCAGGAGAATCACTTGAACCCAGGAGGGGGAAGTTTCAGTGAGCCAAGATTGTGCCACTGTACTCCAGCCTGGGGGACGGAGTAAAACTCCGTCTCCCAAAAAAAAAAAAACAGAGTGATCGCTTTCAACATGTTTTGCATTTATATGGGCAATGTTGACAAGTGTATCTCTTGAAAGAAGCACATCTCCTTTCTTGAAGGACATAGTCCTGTATGGACAACTGGTCTAGTATTTTTTCTTCATTAATCTTTTTGCATTCACATTTACTTTGGAGTGCTAAAGAAAAATTTATTTTGACGCTTGTTAAAACAGTAAGCAAAACTTTATTCAGGACCACTGCATTTGATGTCAAGACAATTGTGAAAGATGAGAGAAATCATGCTTAACTCTGAATACAACAAAGGGAGTTGAGGACTTAACAGCCAACAAGGACAGTGAAGGGTCAGTGAATAGTAAATTACTAAGAGGAGATAGGAAAAGTGGAGTGGTATGATTCTTGCTAAAACAACAGAACTCTTGCTGAAGGCAGGCTAAGGACTCAAAGAATGAGGAACTTGATCAGAAAATGAAGGTGATAAGATACCAAGTGGGGATTCTCTTTCTAAAGTGGCTTAACAGGATTCTTGCTGAAACTCATCTTGCCTGG
This sequence comes from Macaca nemestrina, assembly GCF_043159975.1. Taxonomy (NCBI): domain Eukaryota; kingdom Metazoa; phylum Chordata; class Mammalia; order Primates; family Cercopithecidae; genus Macaca; species Macaca nemestrina. Next base: position 62,665,925 of record NC_092134.1, read on the forward strand.
CCAAAAGCAGAACCCAAGGATGAGACCTCATTGAAAAAAGAGTGGTCGGGCCTGGTGGCTCACGCCTGTAATCCCAGCACTTTGGGAGGCCGAGACGGGCAGATCACAAGGTCAGGAGATTGAGACCATCCGGGCTAACACGGTGAAACGCCGTCTCTACTTCGAATACAAAAAATTATCCGGGCGTGTTGGCGGGCGCCTGTAGTCCCAGCTACTCTGGAGGCTGAGGCAGGAGAATGGCGTGAACCCGGGAGGCGGAGCTTACAGTGAGCCGAGATCGCACCACTGCACTCCAGACTGGGCGACAGAGCGAGAGACTCCGTCTCAAAAAGAGCTCGTCTGAAGTTTTATCAAGAAGAGAGTCTCTGTTAGGAATCTCTCTCAGTCTTTTCCGAGCCTATTGAGTATCATTTTCTGCCAAGACAATAGAACAGAGTGGTGTCTAGTGATTATTTTTAAGCAAGTCATTATTGTGGTTTAAATTATAAATGTCAAGCCTTATTATTGATATATGCATAAATATACTCACCCCTCCATACATTTCTGGGCACAGCCAGTATGCTTTCATAAAAGATGTTGCATTTCTCTCATATTATTTCAACCTATTTCTAATATTGTTTACCCCAAATATAAATATAGCTTTTTACTTTTTCTTTAAATTTTTTGGTTTAAGATTTCAAAAAACAGTTGATCTTTTCTCACATTTCATAAAATTAGATGGTCATAATTGAAGAACTTCTCTTCATGACTGTAGTTTAGACTGAATACAGAAAATATCTTTACATTATTCTATGATGTAGAAAGTATACACCTTATGTTATTGGACAATTTAATCTAATGCCATTGTACAAACAGGTTTGACCAAAAACAATGCATGAAGAGGCAATATGTATTCTCGGCCATCCTCCCTTTCTGAGTCTCTGGATTCTGTTCCAGGATTCCATGCAATTCTTCCATTCTATGCCCAAACTACCCTTGGTCTTCCCACACTGCTCTTTCTTTAAAATCCTCTTCTAGATATCATGAAGACCAAAACACCTGAATAAAATTCCCACAAGACAATAGTGACTTGCTGGTCTACATGTTATGAGACATTTTTATTCTGTAGTAGTCTCGGGCAATGTGTACTAAATTGAAGTGAAAATTTTGAGCAGATGGAGTCTTTCAGCAACCCCTCAAATTACAGCTCATTGATTTGTAATTTTGACTCCACTTCTGACCCTGACGATAAATACTTTGCAAAAAATGTGAAGCCCATAAACGCACAATTTGACCATACCTCTATGGGCCAATGTCTATTTTTCTTCTTTATCCTCTTTATTCTTTTTTTCTTTTTTTTTTTCTTTTTTGAGACAGGGTCTCACTCTGTCACCCAGGCTGGAGTGCAGTGGCGCAATCTCAGCTCAATGCAACCTGCGCCTCCTCGTGCCTCAGCCTCCTGAGTAGCTGGGACTACAGGCATGCGCCACCACACCTGGCTAATTTTTGTATTTTTAGTAGAGATGGTGTTTTACCATTTCAACCAGTCTGGTCTCGAATTCCCAATCTCAAGTGATCTGCCCACCTTGGCCCCCCAAAATGCCGGGATTACAGGCATGAGCCACCATACCCGGCCTCATCTTTATTCTTTACCCTATTTTATTCTTCCTCTTCTGTGGAAGACTGTGAGCTCCTTGTAGACAGGGTTCATACTTTTCCATTTGTGTACATGTTTTTAGAATTCAATCAAATTACAAGCTTGAGTAAGGCTCTTTGCTTTTGTTCAAAAATAGAGAAAAGACAAAAAATCTAAAATTGATCTTTGGTTTACCATTTTTTTTTTTTTTTGGAATAGATACCTGTGAAATGAGTTTTTAAATCATTATTTATTTCTTTTATTTTTTCTGAAAATATCTTTAAGATAAATATCTTAAAATTGGTTGAATATCTGTTACCTTTAAAGTGATTTGACACAGATTCTTGGTAAAGTATTCTATAAGATAGAATGAAACAGGCCTCTAAGGCAACGTGACCACTATGAGCCAACCGTGACTTAAATCACTGTAAGACATAAAAAAACTTCATAATTTTCAATCGTATTAGCCTCATTCTACATAACTCCTTTCAAGATTCTCAAGTTCAATCTTCTTCTGCAACTATCTCAATTTTCAAATAATATTAGATTCTAAATAATCTCAAGCTCTCTGAAAAGTGTGAGAATAATGCTGTCATATTCCCATAGTATGCTTATTTTCATCTAGATTCCCTATTGTTAATACTTTACATTGGTGTTATCAGCTACTTATCCTTCTCTCTCTTCTTCTTTCTCTTTCTCAATAAATAGTTGATAGATAGAGGCACATATCTGTGTGTGTATGTCCTGTTGCATCAATTTACTTTCTTCTTTTTTTTTTTTTTTTTTGAGATGGAGTTTCACTCTGTCACCCAGGCTGGAGTGCAATGGTGTGATCTTGGCTCACTGCAACCTCTGCCTCCTGGGTTCAAGAGATTCTCCCGCCTCAGCCTCCTGAGTAGCTGAGATTACAGGTGTGCACCACTACACCTGGCTAATTTTTGTATTTTTAGTAGAGATGGAGTTTTGCCATGTTGGTCAGGCTCGTTTTGAGCTCCTGACCTCATGATCCAACCTCCTCGGTCTCCCAAAGTGCTGGGATTACAGGGGTGAGCCACTGCGCCCAGCCAACCAAATTTACTTTCTAGTACATGATAGAAAGGCAATAAAGTTATAAACTAATTTTAAAAAGATAATTTCAGAAATCTATATAAAAGCTATAAATGGTTTAGATCAAATAAACTGAGTGACACATTACGTTATATGTGCGTGTGCCTGTGGGTCTGTATCAAATGTCTCTCTTATTGACAAACATATCTCTTGAAATATTCACATCTCCTTTCTTAGAGGATATGGCACTGTCTGAACAACAGCCTGGTGTTCTTCAAAACAATCATTTTGAACCGGCATTTCCTTTGGAATCACTCTCGATCTTTTCTCAGCCTGTTGAGCGTGACTGTGTATCAAAGTAGTAGAGTGGCGCCTAATAGTTAGCTCTTGAGCAGATAATTCAACCTGGTTTAAGTTGTGAATTTTGACTCAAAAATAGATGAAAATTAACTACTTGAGAATATATTACAGATATTATGGCTCTCTACCCCTAAATAGTTCGGTGTATGATTCCTAAGAACAAGACCATTCTCTTTTATAACCATAAAACAATTATTAAAATCAGGAAAATAACATTGATACAATACTATTACTTCATATACAGACCTTATCCATTGGCATCTTTCTCTATTCTATCTTTTGTAGCAACAAAAAGGAAAAAGTCTGCAAATATTTGATTTTTACTTAATTTTTCATATATTTTAAGCTCTTTAAGTAACTTTTAAAACTTTTAAAACACATTAAAGTGTTTGTGGGCTGCCATGTATCAAACTTTAACATATGTATTACTTTTTAAAAATAAAGTGACCTTAAAGTGTCTTCTGCTACCTTATTGAATTAAAAAGCATAACACATAATAGTATTCATTCATCTGTCCACCCATCCATTTAGCAGTACTACTAGTGCTGGACATCTATATAACACTGAGACAGGATGAGACATTAGCAGGATGAGATGACCAGTTAATAGACTGTGATCATTCTATAAATATTGCAGAATTCATAGAAATAAACCTAGAAGCTGAGGCTGATAAAATACTACAACTGGCCAGAATCATTCACTTAAAATCAAATCATCTGCATCAATTTCTGGATGATTTTGTTAAAATCAAACATTATAACTTAGAAGTTGGAAAACATGGTTTCTATTTTAGAATATTTTAAAATTAATACCATTTTTCTCTTGTTATTGAGATTTTACATAAGATTTTGTATTTAAAAAAGTTCTGTTTCTAATAATGCTTAAAAATAACTTGTCTAGACCTGTGGTTTCTGTATGTTTTTGGTCACACACCAAATATGTTTTTAAAAAAATTTTATATCTCTAATGCATATGTGCTGGTTTATTTATAAAAGTATATACTAGTATACTAGTATGACATGTTTATTATAAAACTTACAAAAATAAAATTTTAAAGTGCCAAATAAAAATAAATATAAATAAATTTTGAATAGTTTTTTTTTCACTTCAATGAATTATCTTGAACAATCCTTGGGGTTCTTGCACCATGCTTTCCTTGGGCCAGGACTTATCTTCAAGGCTGAACTATTTTATGTTTTATTATCTATTCCAGGTTATTGTTTTATGGTGGTGACTACTACTATAGTACATAGACCTGTATAAAGGTCATATTTTTCTTGAGGAATGCTCATTCATTTCCATATTTGCATATATTCCTAGATAAGGATGATTTCCTGGGATGTACTCATTTATTTCATATTTGTTTGTAAATATTTGTGCACCACAGTGTGACTGTTACATTTTTTGCTTGTCATAAAGTTTAAGATAAGACACTTCAGGAAACATTTGTGCTACAGGTAAAGAATAATGAATTAAAGAGGTGACTAAATGGAAAGCTATTTTTACCGTAAACAATGCCACTCAGTCCTCCTAGATGATGATTTTACATATTAAGAAGATATAGATAACTCAGGAAAGAGGATTTCTTCTAAACTAGTTGTAATTTCATGTTCATTGCAATATGTGATAAGGAAATAGGGAAAAAAAAACAGCTAAAGGCTATATATGTGTCTGTCAAACATTTGTAAAATTGTTTAGGCCGTAGCACTTGGAAGTTAACTCGATTATCAGATGTCTGAGGCAAGTGCTGGTGCTCTTCATTTTTATGTGTCCTAATGTGAATTTGTAGAAATAAGAGCTCAAATGTGTGTTAAATGAATGTTAGTGGGTTAATCAATGAATGAAACTTTACATCATTTCCAACTTCAAAACAGACAATTTCAGTCAGTAACAACCTGAATGCTTAACACATACAAGCTACCAGAACTTTTATATTCTCTTTGAAGTCTCCATTTTCATGATGCTAAATCTGTCCCCCCAGGTAGTCTCATACATCCATACTTTCCTCACACTCCTTATGTTAACAGTAAATTCAATTATGACGGTCTGACTTCTGACATTTTAAAACTGTTCGGTACATCAGGTGCTGTATTACGGTTTTCTTTACATTTCTATATTACGTTCATTGAACTTCTTGCATATGTGGTTATAAGACTTTTATTAAATTTGGAGATTTTTCATCCATTATGTCTTAAAATATACTTAAGAACTCCCCCCCCACAAATTAATAAGGCCACTTAAGGTTGTCCCACAACTAACTGAGGCTTTGTTCGTATTCTTTTTCAATCTTTTTTCTCTTTCATTTTGGATAGTTTCTATTGCTGTGTCTTCAAGCTCACCAATCCCTTCTTCTACAGTGTCTAAATCAGCTGTTAATCCTGTCCCCTGCATTTTTTATTGTAGACATTGCAATTTTTTTCTCTAGAAGTGACACTTGGGATTTTTTTTTTTTTTTTTTTTGGTATCTTTCTTATCTCTCCTTAGAATGTTCAGACTTTCTTCTACTTATTAAGCATATGGAGTGTAGTAATCACTGTCTTAATACCCTTATCTACAGATTCTATCATCTGTATCATTTCTGGTCTGTTTTCTAATTTTTTTTATTTTCTCTGCATTATTGGTTTTATTTTCCTAATGCTTTGCATATCTGGTACTTTTTATTGAATTCCAAACATTGGGAATTATACCTTGTTGGGTGTCAACTATTTTTATGCCTTTAAATATTTGGAGCTTTGTTAAAATTTTTAAATTCTGTTTCCAAGTAATTAAGTTACTTAAAACCAGTTTAATTCTTTTGAGACTTACATTAAACTTTGCTAGATGGAACCAGAGCAGTTTATTCTAAAGCTGAGTTGTCAAACTATAGCCTAGAAGCTACATTCAGCCTACAGTTTGTTTTCATGTCTTGAAGGCATCTCTAAGCACTGTGAACCATAGAGACAAAGCCAAAGCCAGGCCAGCCCCCTCTACTCCCAGAGGCTGCCAGCCTGCAAGCAGCCATACCTTGCTGCTGTTCAGGATCTCCACTATAAGCTGGGGACCTCCCTGTTGGCAACTGCCAAACATCAAGCAGTAGAAATCTCAATCTGGGAGTGGGAAATTTAGCAAGCCAACTTCCCTTTAGCTACTTGTCTTCCCTGTTAAGACAGCCAGGCTCTCTGGGAGGAGAGAAAGGGGCGTGAAGATCTAGGTGTCACTGGGCAGAGAACAAAGTCGCCCAAGGTGACCACCCTTCCCCCCCCCACAATCTTAAGGGCAGGCCCTCCCCCTTAATGAAGGCTAGTTGCTTTCATCCCAAGAACATTCCCAGATGACAATTAGGACAAGGCATTCCCAAGACAGGGACAGCCCGCCACCGTAGGTCAAATGAGGAAGAGGGAGAAAAAGAATTTTCTCTCTTGTTATGCAAGCACCTACAAAATAAATTTGCTATCGCCTCTTAGACCATAAAGCCTAAAATTAGATAAGCTTTTATAGACAAAATTTGTGGACACTGATCTAGGGCTAATTTTGCCTAAGTCACTCTGAATACTCTGTCAGTACCCTGTATATGATAAGGCTTTGATACTCTGTCCAGATAGGAATGATACTATCCCCATTCCTGTGTGAACTCTGAGGACTATTCCCCATGTTCTTTTCTGGCTGGTTTTTTTTTTTTCCCCTTGCTTCAGGAAGCTTCCTCCCATCCTTGTATTGACCAAGACTCACCTGAAAACTCCAGGAAAACCCTGTAGAGCAAGCTGTTGTTCTATGTAGGTCTCTCTTTTCCATACAGCCCTCTGCACTCTGGTACTCTGCCCTGAGAATTCTAGCCTCCTTGGCCTCCTTGAGTTCTGAACTTGGGGAGATGTTCGGCCTCTCTTCAGTTAGGAAGCTGGGGTGCTGGTGACACTCATCCCACTTATTTCCTCCTCTCAAGGATCACTGTCCTATGCTGCCTGTTGTCCAATGTCTGAAAACCTTTGCTTCACATATTTGGTCTAGTTTTATACTCATTTTAGGCAGAAGAGTCACTAACTCAGTTCTTGTTACTCTTTGACACCTGCAGGTAGAATTCCTGACTTCTCACGTTTCAAGAAACACAATATGCACAGTATTTAGAAAATTGTTGAGTTCAAAGGAGATGAATATATGATTTCAAAGGGAAATTTCTAACAGGTTTAAGTTCTATTTTGTCAAAAAAGTAAAACATCCACGTTGAGATGCCCAGAATTTTTAGAAGGCTTCCCAAAGGACCTGTAATAGGTCAACACAAAAATTATCCTTTTTTTTTAGAAGGCTTTGCTAAAGTGGTAGAGTTTTCATTTAATCTTAACACTTTACTATATATCACAGATCAACATTTTGAAGAAAATTAGATAAAAGGTGTAGCATCTCATTAGCCAATGTCTATGTACAAGATGATTAATTTATGTGCTTGGACAAAAAGATGAAAAGCTTAGTTCCTGCTGCATGTGTTAAAACCTTAAGCGATCACATGTTATACAAGAGAGAGTTTGGAGATAGTGGTTTCCAATCATGATTTTGAGACAATCCAAAGTGCAGCAAATTATGTCAGAGAGAGTTCTAAAATTCTTTCTCTCAGATTTGAAAACTTAAAACTAATTTGATACTCCAAAATTGATCTTTAGAAAGCAGAATAGCTCAATTAGCAAGCAATTAAACTGGGGGCTGATTTTATGGCTCCAGAAAGCCAGGGGTACAATTTTCCTATTGCTGACTCTATTCAGTGAAATTTTTACTCTGTCTGTGATTTATGAAAATGGAAACCTATCTGCAAGAATAAAAGACATTTAGCTCTAGTTTTATCCATAAGGAGGGCATTTTTCTGAAGAGTGTGCTTTTCTTACCTCTAAGATGATATCCTTTTGACAGATAAACACATCGAACTGCTTCTCAAGCTACTGAGTTCAGTGTGACAGATTGCCAAGGGAAAAGAAAGCTTATTTTCTTCTTGTCATTAATAGTTAATTGTTATTGCAGTCTCTCAGATGGGAAATGTGGGTTAGGGAAACCATATGCATCCTTTCTAAAAGTGCTGCAATATTATTAGAGGTGATCACATGGCAGAAAATAAACCTATTCCTTGAGGAATTAAATGGAGTGGACATGTGGATTTTTCTCTCTCCCTCCTTTAAAGCACTTTCACAAGTAGTCCACCTGGGATAGTAAATCAGTGTTGATGTTTCATGAAAGCTCTCATGTTCTGGAACAATTTGCATTGCGGCACCTCTGAAACTTGCCCTTTTGGGTGTCACGTGACTGCCCATGGTAATGATTCATGCATTACTGAGGTGCTTCTTTCACCCACTCTACTGCCAGTGTCTCTTGTGCAATTATATTGCCATTTACAACAGTATCTTATGGAACTGTGGACTCACTCTTCTAATCTAATACCTCTGAGATTTTGTGGCTTACTAATTTTTTCTAATCTAAAAAAAGTGATCAGTAAGGATCAACTGACAGAAAAGCAGAATTTTAAACTGTCCTTGCATAACAGAAAGACTGAGGGATCACTTTGCAATCCCTACCAATTGACCAATGCCTCTTTTAAGGAGTTCTTGATTAAAGTAAAGTGAGCTGAAAAGCTAAAACAAGGTAATATTATAAAAAGATGAAAATCTTTTTGTGACTATCAGTCAATGCTAGCTGAAATCATTAAAATTTTGCTTCATTGGCTGCTTTGGAATCAGGTAAAGTCTCTATGAGAAAACACAATGAATAATGTTCTAGCAGTAGAGTTGGGCTTTATGACCACTGCTTAGAGCTATTTGACCTTGGGCCAGTCCCTGACCTCTCTGCCCTTCATCTGTTGCTTCCTCATTGGTAGTGTGCACATGGTAATAGATCTTACTGCATCAGGGTGTGGGAACAATTTAATGAACTAGTACATGCAAAAGGTTCAATAAATGTTGGCATTGTTAGCAATCATAAATAGACAACACAACCTACATTTGCTTCAGATACCGGCAAATATACAATGAAAGTTGTCAGGCCCCTGAGCCCAAGCCAAGCCATCGCATCCCCTGTGACTTGCACATATATGCCCAGATGGCCTGAAGTAACTGAAGAATCACAAAAGAAGTGCAAATGCCCTGCGCCGCCTTAACCGATGACATTCCACCACAAAAGAAGTGAAAATGGCAGGTCCTTGCCTTAAGCGATGACATTATCTTGTGAAATTCCTTTTCCTGGCTCATCCTGGCTCAAAAAACCTCCCCCACTGAGCACCTTGTGACCCCCACTCCTGCCCGCCAGAGAACAACCCCCCTTTGACTGTAATTTTCCTTTACCTACCCAAATCCTGTAAAACGGCCCCACCCTTATCTCCCTTCGCTGACTCTCTTTCCGGACTCAGCCCGCCTGCACCCAGGTGATTAAAAAGCTTTATTGCTCACACAAAGCCTGTTTGGTGGTCTCTTCACACGGACGTGCATGACAAAAGTGGCCTGGAGACCAGCGTTACCTGAGTTGATGGTGTAAGATTTCTGCTGTCTTTTGCATGGAGGCCTGCCTCTACCTAATGGTATTCACTCAGAAGTATTTATTGTAAGAGCTATAGCATTTGCTTTTGAACCTTTTGCAGGCAATTTTTTTCTCAGAAAACTGCCAAAGCATTCTTAAAAATGCATACTTTCACCTATTTAACCAGCCAGACTATAAATATCATATCTGTCTGCACTTGCTTTTAAAGCTGCCCAAAGAATTTCACATTTGGGAGCGTGTTTACTGAACTTCTGACATAAAATCCACATAAAATGTGGATGAGAATGTCATTTTGTAGGCACCTGTCAGTTCATAATAATGTCCCGTGAAATTATTATTCCAGAACAGTACCTTTCCTTGTCTGTTTTGCATTGATTGAGAAACTGCAGTGGCGTCCATCAAATGCAAACATCTAACATTTATGCTGAAGTTACTCTTTTTTTCATCTTGTGTTTTTATTGATGTGAGGTTTTATTATAGGGAATCTACATCCCACGGTCCTTACTGTCTCTGAGAAATCACAAAGATACCTGAGGGCTCACTGACTTTTTGTTAAATGCTTCACTGCACATTCACTAGTATGCATTTCTCTTTAGGAGAATAATCAGTTAAATCAAATCCTAGTTAATGCTGACAAGATGTGCAGTCATAGAATTGCCATAGCGCATTTCAATTAGGTTTGCTTTTCTTACATATAAGGTCCTTAAAGGTAATTGGCTCAGAGAGCTTTTGTCTTTCTGTGAAAGATAGACATATAATCATGCTGTTTTGTTAAGGAGAAAGAAATAGGCATGGCACTGAGATTGCTATTGTCATTTAAAATTCTAGGTACATTTCTCACAAGAGCATTCTCATTCTAGTTGAGAAACTACTTAACTTCCAAACAATTTATCAGAGAAATGTTTTCTCAGTAAGCACCTCCAGGCAACTTAAGTTTTTGGTATGATTTTCATGTTTATTATACATAACAGTGACATCGTTGCATTAATTCAGTATTCAAGAAAATGATCTTTTAAAACTCGTAAATGTTAAAAGTTAAATGATCACTCTCAAAGAGATTAATGCGTTGACCTTTTGCCACTAATTTTTGTGTGTACCTAGAAAATGAGGGAAAAGACCTCTGTGAAAGTAATGATATTATGTCTGTGTTCTTAAAGACTAAATGTTTTTAATATTACTACCTAATGTTAGGAAATACACTGAGCTGTTCTACCACTTGACATTTTATACCTGACTTCTGCAAAGCAAATTCTAGGGACCGTATGTGCTTTGAGTCATCCCATTCAACCGCACCAATTGCTTATTAATTTTAGCTGAAGTTTTTCTGGGGACAGACCTACTGAAAATAACTTCAGGGTAGATCTTTAGGGCTTCACAAACCGTCTGATGCTTACCTGGTGGTATTTATAAGGGAATAGTCCAAATGAGGAATGATAAATAGTGAAACATGATGACATCACTAGAAAAGTCCAGCTGTATTTACATGACTGCTGGTGATTGTTTAATCTTTCCCTGTGGGATATCTTATGAAAACAAATTACTAATATGCTTTCCATTTCAAAGTTCATCTAAATAAGACGGAAACTGGCTCAGTAACATTCTGAGTTCACCCTTGTCCAAAATTAGACAATATATCAACAAGGGAAATGTTAAAATCTAAAAAAAAAAGTTTCAGCCGGGCGTGGTGGCTCAAGCCTGTAATCCCAGCACTTTGGGAGGCCGAGACGGGTGGATCACGAGGTCAGGAGATCGAGACCATCCTGGCTAACACGGTGAAACCCCATCTCTACTAAAAAATACAAAAAACTAGCCGGGCGAGGTGGCGGGAGCCTGTAGTCCCAGCTACTCAGGAGGCTGAGGCAGGAGAATGGCGTAAACCCGGGAGGTGGAGCTTGCAATGAGCTGAGATCCGGCCACTGCACCCCAGCCTGGGCGACAGAGCAAGACTCTGTCTCAAAAAAAAAAAAAAAAAAAAAAAAAGTTTCACAGAATATCTTTTATAAAGTACAACTTTAAATCATGTTTATTTAGCGGTCATGTTAAGTTTCTCTCTCACTTTTATTTGAATTGTTCGTATTGATAGATGAAACCATATTCAATCAATTTAGCATTTATTGAGGATCTGTACTAAAAGTTCGTCAATAAAAAATAAATACAAAGATGAAGATACTTAAAACTTTCCATCAAGGAATTTAAAATATACTGAATTAAAATTTAGAATCCAGTGGTAAAAATGGACAAGTACATTGTATCTGGTGGGGTGGGGGGAGAAGATATTGGTTAGAAGATATAAACTTTAGTGAAGAAGAATAAGTTCAAGCTATCTATTGTACGGCATGATGACTATAGTTCATAATAATGCATTTTTTTTAAAGATGGGCAAGTAGATTACATTTATTAGGAATGCATTCAGCAGCAAAAACCAACAAATTCAGTTAAGAGGCTAATAGAGTGAATAACTTTAACTTCTCATGTATAAGAAGTCCACACACGAGCAATCCCGAGTAGATGCAGTAGTTCAACAATGTCCCATCCCTTTACTTCTCCATCCTTTCCATGTACCTTCTGGCTTTGTACTTTCTACCTCTTGGTTGCAAAATAGCTGCACATCTCTAAGCATCATGTCAGTGTTGAAGGAAGGAGAAAGAGACAAAGAGCCCCCTTCTACTGCCTGTCTTTTTTATAAGGAAACATAAGCTTTCCTATTAAATTCCTTGCAGACATCTCAGAACTGTGCCATGTGACCACACCTAGTGTAAGCAAGGCTGCAGAAATGAGTATTTAGTTTTTCCAACCCTTCTGGTGGGAAATGGCAAGAGTAAAGAAGGGACTTCAGAATTTCTGTGGGGTCAATCTCCACACAGAACAACTAAATCAAACAAAGAAATCAGTCATAGGAGAGGAAAATAGCAATTTCTGATTTAGAGTAAGAATATCATGGAAGTAGCACTTAGGTTGGGGATTTTAGGATAAGTAAGATTTGGTAAAGGAATTGGAAACTACAATTCTGAACAGAATAAACAATGAAAGGCAATAGGGGTAAAAATGGCACGGCATGTCTGAGGAAGAGGCAAATGATAGTATGATATGTCTGGATCTAAGAGAATGTACAAGTGTGCTTATAAGGAAGTTATGTGCTGTGAATTTACAAAGATATTTTGAGATTCATTCATACAGGACCTTTATTGCTTTGACCAGTGGTTTAACTTTCAGTAGTTTCCCAGAACTTACAAAATCAAACTCAAACTCCATAGCCCAGCAATCAAGGTTCTTGATGATTTGGACCTAACCTGCATTACTTGTTCATTCTTTCCAACCACTATATCTTGTATATATGCCAGTATCTATGGTCAAATTGGATATCTTATCACCTACTAAGCCCAAACAAGACTTTCCGGTAAACATACAATGTCTCCTACTGTGGGTTCTACTGAAATGCTGAAATGTTCTCTCTTTCTCTCTCTCTCTCTAGTCTGTCTAGAGTAATGACTCAGAGCCAATTCAAGGTTGCTTTCATTTGAAATGATTTCCAAACAGGCAGCCAATATACATAGGATTTGGATGCAAGTGAATGGATCTCATGCTCCAGTTTCTCCCTGTTCCCTCCTGAAGACACACATCTGTAATTGGTTGGTTGGTCAACTCAGACCTGTGAGGGTAAGAAATCGACTAAATCAATGCCTTTTATACCATTTGGCCAGGGGGCAGACCACATCAGAACTTAAAGGTCTGTATATTACATATAAAGAACTTTATGCTTTTGCACAATTATATTCCACATTCTGTTTCTGGCCAAGACCCACACACACTATATGAAAACATAATTTTTCTAATATTAGAACTATATATATATAGCCTAGTGGTTAAGAGTGTGGGCTCTGGAGTCAAACTGCCACAGTTTAAATTTCAACTCCACAACTTACAACCAATATTGAGCAATGCATCCCAATTTCCTCATCCTTACAATCGGAACAATAATATTATCTACCACATTTGGTTGTTGTGAGGATTAAATGAGACAACTCATGTTTAATAAACTGCTGGTGGAAATTCATATTTTACAACCTCCCTGAAGGGCAACTTGGCAAAATTATAAAACGTCCCAGCTGAAACAGGAGGATCACTTGAGACCAGGAGTTTAAAACTAGCCTGAGCAACATAGGCAGACCCTATCTCTGCACAAGTTTAAAAAATATAAAAGGAACCCACCATGGTGGTGCACACTTGTAGTCCCAGCCACTTGGGAGGATGCCGTGGGAGGATCGCTTAAGCCCAGAAGCCCAGGATCATAGCTCACTCCAGGCTTCAGTGAGCTATGATCACACCACTGCACTCCAGCCTGGGCCACAGAGTGAGATCTTCTCCCAAAAATAATAGTAAATAATAAAATGATATATATACATATACATAAACTCCCTCAAAAATCATAGATTTTGACTAATTCTATAAATTCTAAGAAAGTTTTACAAGAAGTACAAAAAGAATGTTACAGGATAAAATAGAAACAGCATAAATGTCCATCAATAAGAACTAATTAAATATGTTTTAAAATATTTACACAATGCTAAGATAAACCTATACTTTTGGTTTAGAAAATGGCATCAAATATTAAGTGACAACAAAAGAATAACATCATAGAAAGTAAAAGGCTTTTTCTGTGAAAGAAAAATTAATGATATAAAGGATATATACTGTCTTGTTCATATGTGACAAAATAAGCATGGGGAGAGAGAAAATATTGCTATCTTTTAGTGAATATATGGACATGATCTTTAATTCTTTATACTATTTTTTCAAATTTTCACAATGAACAATCTGGAAACTAAAAGCTTTCTTTTTGTAGAAATGATCATCTTGAAACTTGAGTTTCCACAAACACCAGTGCAGTGACCCGTGGTTTACAGCATGTTCGCACGTTCATCAAGGCTGTCAACAGTCTGTCTTTGCGTGTGGAGTCAGTGGGGAGTGTGGTGGAAGCCAGGAACCAGGAAACAGACTGATTCGAATCCCATTTCTGTCATTAACTTCTTGTGTGGCCCTGAGCAAACTTTCTTAAATTGCATTGAGCCATATGGACATTGGTATAGTATTTCTATGAAGATGTAGGTGAGTTTACTTCTTATTTAATTAGCTAGCATCAGGAGTTTTCTTTTTTTGTGTGTCTCCCAGGCCGGAATGCAGTGGTGCGATCATGGCTCACTGCAGCTGCAGCATCAACCTCCCAGGCTCAAGTGATCCTCCCACCTCGGCCTCCCAAGTAGCTGGGACTACAGGTGTATGCCACCATGGCTGCCTAATTTTTGTATACTTTTTGGTAGAGACAGGGTTTTGCCGTGTTGCCCAGGTTGATCTCAAACTCCTGAGCTCAAGCAATCTGCTCGTATCGGCCTCCCAAAGTGCTGGGATCACAGGAGTGAGCCACCACACCTGGCCCAGAGGTCTTCAGTGGTAAAGAAAATAACCAGCCAACCAACCTAACTATAACAAGGGTACAAGAAATAAAGACCCAAAGTTAAATTTAACCTTAACACACACACACACACACACACACACACACACACACACACACACAGAGAGAGAGAGAGAGAGAGAGAGAGAGAGAGCGCACCAGGAACAGGTGAAACAAGAGAGGCATTGAGGGCACAAAATTTAAGAAGACGCTCACTCTCAGGGTTACACAAACAGACTATCTTATTTGAATTCCATTTCTAAACCCCCAAAATGCCAAATGCTTTCACTTCCCTAAGAGTGGGTATCTCCTTAAATTTTTCATCCTATATGCCTCTTATCCTAGACCTGCCATCCATCTGAATACACACACACCTGCACATGCATGTTACACACGCCCATGCAGGCATATACACAAGCACACATGCATGCACACCTTTGTGGCAGTAAAGAAGATCAATTGCAAATAATTTTTGAGAATGATCAATTCTGTTTCCTCATCAGATAGATACAAATGGCCTAATCATGCTTAGAAAGACGAAACTGACCTGCCTTCTGATAGGTAGTAAAGAATGGTAGAGAATCTCTTTCCTCAGACATTATATTTTCCTTGTTTTACTTCTGCATGACTTCCTTCTGTTTCTCCATGGACATTATTGTCTTGGCATGATCCTAGAATTCTCCCAGTAGAACCTGTGAGAACTGTATGGGAAGCCACCAGAGCACCTATCCAGTGGTCCAGTGAGATCTTCCAACTGATCTTTTTACCACAAGCTTCAAGTTGTTGCACGTTTGTGAAGTACTTTTTGGCCTCTCATCTACTTGAATTTGCATACTGCTGCTTCTTGGTGTTTCCACTTAGATTTAGTATTCAACTCTGGACATCTGGACTTGGTATCGACAAACCCAAAGAGTGCTTCTTTTGGTGATTGCCCTGCAATTTTATTTCTGTTATCTGCAGGTACTAACTCCCTATAGTCAGAACTGGTCCCTGGACTCTACTGGCCAGGAGAAGGTTTTAAAGAAATGATATTCTGTAAAAATTTGAAATTTGGAATTACTGTATTGTGCCCCCAGGAGTGCTTCAGAGATTAGGGGCACAATCCAGCAATTTGGCTCACGAGCTGATGGCAACTTCTTTAGTGACAAAACCTTCACATACCTCAAATCAAAAATTTACTTTTCTAAGATATGGTAAATATTCTTTCTAAATTTGGGTTTTGAAGATAAAATTAACAGGTAGCCTTATCAAATTGGCTTCTATTCTATGGAGCATGTAATAGAAACCAAATCTACATGATAATATTTTGCCCAAAAACTTATTCTCGGGAGTTAAAGTAGGTAACTTTGACATATGTAGACCAAAAGTTAAATTCACATTGACATTTCAGGCCTAACTTTTCTTAAATCAACAATTTCCAAAGCACCGTATTGGAAGAAACTTTATTCAATACTGAAAGTAATTACTTATTTATAGTCTCACAGAATCATATATTGAAAAGCTACATCTCAGGATATAGACACCAATTACAAATGTTGGAAACAAAGAGAAAGAATCCCTGGCATAGACATCTGAAAACCTGGGTTCTAAAACCAGGTCTTCCAATAGCTTCATGACCCCAGATGGGAAACTAACTTACTCTAAATTTTGTTAAATGCATTTGTAAATTTAGAGAGATAAGACAATATAATCTCTAAAAATCCCAGCACTTTAATGTGTCTTGTTTCTTAATTATTATCTAACAGATGTTTGCAAAAAGTACAACAGTACATTTGGAGGTAAATGACAAAATCACTGCCCTGTCATTGCCATTAATATTTAAAGCCATTTTAATGGTTGTATGTTATACCTAATTCCCATAACCATATATTGATTAAAATCTGACAAAATATGACTTCTTCTACGTAAGTCTTCCCAATATAATTTGCTCATCATTGCCTGATAGAGTAAATGAGACAGTATTTCATCAATCATGAAAAGACATCTGTGAAAATATTACTCTTTATGAAGTTGTATTAATTTAACAAATTATGTTTTCAAAGACAGCTGTTTTAAGCTGGTGCTGTTTGTGTTTTATAAATAATTCAATAATTATTTTAGTATTATTTATTTTATTTCAATGAGAACACCATATGATCTAACATTTTTTTCTTTGCTATCAGGCAAGGGAGCCAAAGTAGAGGGTGACAATTATTTATACTGTACAATCATTCTGTTCAGCAATGTGAGCTAAAGACAAACTGATTCTTACAGGTTTCCAATAAATATTCTCTCAATTTGGTGGCCACAGTCTACTCTGCGACACCCCTGCACCATCTGTTTTTACCCTCATATCTATGGGATGAAAGCCAAAACTTTCTATAAGGAGGATGTGGGAGAAAGAAGAGTTCAATCACAATATCTTAGGAAAAGCTGTTTATTCTGGATTGTCAGTAATATTAGATGGATATATTAGTCTGGATTTTCCAAAGAAACAAAAGCAATGGAAGATAGGGAGGGAGGGAGGGAGACAGAGATAGATAGATAGATAAATAGATAGATAGATAGATAGATAGATAGATAGATAGATAGATAGATAGACAGACAGACAGACAGACAGACAGACAGACAGACAGATTGATTGATTATAAGGAGTGGCTCATGTGGTTATGGAGGTTGAGAAGTCCCAAGATCTGCAGTCAGCAAGCTGGGGATCCAGGAGAACCAATAGTATAGTTCCAGTCCAAGTCCAAAATCAGGAGAGCTGATGATGCAAGTTTCAGTTGTAATCCAAAGACATGAAAACCAAGAAAGGCAATGGTGTAAGTTCAAATCTGAATCCGTGTACAAGAGCAGGAGAAAACCGGTGTCCCAATTCAAAGACAGGCAGAGAAAGTAAATTATTTCTCACTTGGGGGAGGGTGAGTCTTTTGTTCTATTCAGGCTTTCAATAGATTGGAAGAGGCCCATCCACAATGGGGAGGCAATCTGATTTACTCAGTTTTCCAATTCAGATGTTAACATCATCAAGAAACACTCTCACAGACATACCCAGAATAATGTTTAACCGAATATCTGGGTACCCCATAACTGGTACCCCATAGCCCAGCCAAGTTAATACGTGAAATTAACCATCACAATGGACTTTAAGAAGGTGGAGCCCAACTCCATCTGTTTCCAACTAAGAATGCTGAACACCAGATATATAAAGGAACTGCCTAGTTTGTACAATTAGAGGAAGATTCAGGGTCATAACCTAAATCTTTATATTTTATTATAAATCTTTTTACTCTATTTTTACTTTCATTCTACTATGCTACATTGGTTCTTTTTTAAAAATTGTTATTAAAACTAATTTATTATCTTCATGTGAATGAATACCATGTGTGGTGGGACTTGGGGGGAGAAGGTGCATCGCTTAATAGACATGTGGCCTTAGGAAAAGTCATCAATACTTTTTTTTTTTGAGATGGAGTTTCACTCTTGTCTCCCAGGCTGGAGTGCAATAGCATAATCTCAGCTCACTGCAACCTCCGCCTCCCTGGTTCAAGCGATTCTCCTGCCTCAGCCTCCTGAATAGCTGGGATTATCGGCATGCGCCACCACACCCAGCTAATTTTTGTATTTTTAGTAGAGACGGGGTTTCACCATGTTGGCCAGGCTGGACTTGAACTCCTGACCTCAGATGATCCACCCGCCTCAGCCTCCCACAGTGCTGGGATTACAGGCATGAGCCACCATGCCTGGCCTCATTAATACTTTTGAGCCTCAGTTACCTCATTAGTAAATGAAAATAATACCTACTTTATGAATTTGCTGTAAAGATTAATTGGGTCAATGTGTTAAGTTTAAGTATTTGCAGTGACTGGGACATAGCAAGTGTTACCTAAGTGTTAGCTCTTTTTATTATTCTTGATATGAAACTTCATATATTCAAGTTTCTGCTTATTGCTCCTCTTAGCCCCATCCTTTTTTGCCCTAATCACTGACCTAGTGTGTCAGCAGGTTCCTGACTCTCTTTGATACCATATCTCATTTTGTAAGTACTCATGAACTTCCACATCAAGCTCTATAACCTAAGCACAAAAAAAAGGGAACAGTATGTCTAAAATGCAGTGGGTAAGGGGGAAAGGGTTTAAACAAGTTTCAAGAGACAGGAAGCCGCTTGATCATGCACCTCTGGTGTTTTAGTATGCCTATTCTTTGTTAGCTTTTGATATTTTGTTTTAGCGAAATAGCCAAACTAATGTATGTGCCCACATTCATTACAGTCTCAAGCGCCTTCAAACATTGGTTGTTATATTCCCAGATGCTGGCTGCACCTCCAGGTAAATAGGTAGACTGAACATCAAAGAAACCAGAACTGTCTACGCTGTCATGTATTTTAACCATATCTTTGTGACTATTGGTTTCTTCTGAATCACCTGTTACAATGTGATTAATATTTATGATGAGCTACTAATTAAAAGGGCTGGCTGAGAAGCCTACCTGCTGCTGCTCTCTCTCAGATTCTGCCCCATGACCTGCCCTGCTACGTGACAAAGTGTTTGTGGCATGGATTATTATGGGTGCTGTAAATTTAAAAAACGGCTTGGACTGGACTTATTTTATAAAAACTCATCTCTTCTTTGAAATGATTTGCACATCAAACATTTAGAGTGCTCTTCTTTTTCTCATCACCAAAGATATTTTCTGATGTTTATTTCCAAGAAAGAGTTGACTTTTTGTTACTTAATGGAAATTTGAGAAATTTGATATCTATGTGAAAATATATACCCATAGGGTAAAAAAATCAGTTCTGTAACATCTTTAATGACAAAGAAATATAAATATTACATCTGAACACTGCTTGTTAGAAGTACAGATTAATTTCTCTCATGGCTCTTAATTTCTTTGAAATGTCATCTTGCCAAAGCTCAATATATAAAGATGAAGCTTTATTTTAGAGGAAATAAACATGTGATGCTGGGACCTCAATTGAAAATTTTAACAACTAAGGAATCAAGAACAATATACTTAAGTAATTATAAAATAATACATTGAGGTATGTCTAGATTTAAGAGTGTTTTATTTAATATAGGTACATATAACATACATGTGGTATGTGTATATGGCATGCATATCCAACACATATAGACATAGACGTATCCTACATGGCTAAATGGTGTACTTTAAGCTATAGGTACTCTGGACTGTTATTTGAGGATAAAAATTAATGTGTACACGTATGGTTAGGGAGGTAAGTGGAGCTTAGACTTCTCTTTCTCTGACTGGTGCCCTTAAAAGATTGCTTATGGAGCCCCTTATACTTCTTCTACCAAGATCCTTAGACTACTTTTTGTTATTTACTATTTCCTTCCACTTTTTATTATTTTCTGTTTGCCTGCATTTATTTATGCAACAAAAATCTATTGAGCACCTAGTTATGTACCAGGAACTAGGATAGGCACTGGGTTAAACAAGGCAAAGGGGCTCACTCCTCAAAGAGCTAACATTAAGACAACAAATAAGCCCACACAAATGGGGTTATTAGAGACTATAATGAGGTCTGTGTAAGATACATACCAGATACTGAGATAGAGAATGTGATGAGGGTGGGGGTGGGATGCTTCTTTAGATAAAATGATTAGAGCGGCCTCCATGAAGATGGGCATTTAAGCCAAGACCTGATGAATCAGAGTAAGCAGCATTTCAAGATTTGGCAGATCAACATTATGAACCGAAGGAAGGGTTTGCAAAACAGAAACTAGGGCAGTGTGGCTGGAGCACTGGAAAGAAAGACAGGGCCACTGAAGTGAGCCAGAGACATAGATATGCAGGGCTCTGTAAACTAGGGTGAGCTGTGGAGCGTGTTGTAAAAGCAGTAGGAAAAGACACCTTAAAGAGTTTCTGCACGGAACACATAAAATAGATTTGATCTAGTATATATTTTAAAAATATTTCTCTTGACGTTATATGAAGAATGGATTGGAAAGGGACAAGAATGGAAGCCGGGATGCTATAATAGTATCCCAAGGCATAGGTGACAGTTGCTGAATTTGGTGCTGACAGTGGAGACAGATAAAAATGGGAAGATTTTCTTGTATATTTGGAAGTAGAACTAACAGATCTGAGGATGGAGTGGGTGTGGTGAGGGAAGAACATGATTCACAGGTACTTCCCAGGTTTTTACTTGTATAATTGAATGATTAGTAGTTCCATTTACTAAAATGGGAATGTTAGAATGACAGGTTTAAAAATAATCAGAATCTCAATTTTGGGCACCTTGAATTTGAGATTCCTTTTAGACATCCCAATTGAGATACAAGGTTAAATATAAGAGTCTGTGGAACTCAGAGGAAAGACCTTGGCTGAAGACAGAGACATTTGGAAAATATCAGCACATAGAATGTGTAAAACATGGGACTGAATAACATTTCCTAGGGAAAGAGTATAGAAAGAGTAGAAAATAGAAAGTGTCCAGGCAGGAACCCTAAGCCTCATCAGCATTAAGAAGTTGAATAGAGGAAGAGGAGCCAGTGAAGGAGATGAGAACGAACACCACTGGCATTGGAGAAAACCCAGGAATATATGATGCCACAGAAGCTAAGAGAAGAACGTTTCAAGAAGACAAGAGTACTCAATGGTGCCAAAATGATCCTGAGAACTAGATAAGGACACACAGTGTCTATTGGACGTGGCAGTATGGAGGTCATTGGTGAGACCATTGACATGATTGGTTTCTTTCTGTTGTTGAGATAATGTCAGATTAGAGTGATTGAAGAGTGTAACAGAGATGACAATGAGGCAGAAACCGTAGATGATTTGCTTGAAAATATTTTATGTGGAAACAAAGAAGTGGGACAATGGGTAGAGAGAGACGTGGAATCTATAAAGGTTTAATTTTCCAGGTAACTTACATATATTTATACACTTGTAGGAATAACCCAGTAGTGAAGGAGAAACTGATGATACAGAAAATGAAAAGGAAAGAAAATTCTTGAGAACACAGCAGGGGGTGGGAGCATAAGTGGAGGGATTTTGCCTTTGATAAGAGCAGAAAAGAGCTTTCACAGTACTGTGAGGACAGAGATGAGGCCTTCATAACTACTGTATGCCCAACATTCCTTGGCATATATCAGAAACTCAATAAATATTTGTTGAGTGAATCAAGTAAACATTCATTCCAAGCCAGGGAAACAAAACAAGAGTACATCCAAAGAGAAAGCTTGAAAGAGCAAGGCATAGTCAAGAGCAAAGAGAAGGATATGACTTATCCATACTCCTTCATGAATTATTGCTTATTTTATAATGTGTTTAGACAATCTAGTTAATTTTTTTTTTTAAGACAGTCTTGCTCTGTACCCCGGGCTGGAGTACAGTGGCGCAATCTCGGCTCACTGCAACCTCTGCCTCCTGGGTTCAAGGGATTCTCCTGCCTCAGCCTCCTGAGTAGCTGGGATTACAGGCGCACACCACCAAGCCCAGCTAATTTTTTGTATTTTTAGTAGAGACAGGGTTTCATCATGTTGGTCAGGCTGGTCTCGAACTCCTGACCTGATGATCCACCTGCCTTGGCCTCCCAAAGTGCTGGGATTACAGATGTGAGCCACTGCGCCCAGGCTTAGTTAAAAAAATTTTTTAAATCACACTGGATTTTTTTTTTAATGTACAGCTACAGCCAATGTGGCATTTCATTAATTTCCTTTTCATGGTTTATTTATGTCTATTGTGATCCCCTAAAAATGTAAATTCTCAAAGGAAGAGATGTGTTTTCTACCTTGGTAATTCATTTTTAGACACAGGGCAGGAATCTAATACATTTGTTGAGAAGCATGTGATTTTCCTTAGCTTCCATGATTATCTTTACCACTGATAAAATTACTGATTATGTTAAACCAAAACACATATTTATAAATCACATATCTATTTTGTCTTAAAGGTGCTACTTGGCACTTGGTAAGATTTAATTCACAGTCATAGAGTCAATGTTTACAAGGCTAGGGAAAATATAATGTTAAAAAAAAAAGTGTATATTCTAATGAGGGACACATAAACTCATTTTACTCACTTTTATTGTGTCTATGTCAGGGCCGTCAAATGAAATGGAAGGCAGATTATCTGTTATTAAAAATCTGCTAAATACAACTAGGCATGACGGCTCATGCCTATAATCCCAGCACTTTGGGAGGCCAAGGCAGGTGGATCACCTGAGATCAGGAGTTCGAGACCAGCTTGCCCAACATAGTGAAACCCAATCTCTACTAAAAATACAAAAATTAGCCGGGCATGGTGGCAAGCACCTGTAGTCCCAATTACTTGGCAGGCTGAGGCAGGAGAATCACTTGAACCCTGGAGATGGAGGTTGCAGTGAGCCAAGATCGCACCACTGCACTCCAGCCTGTGTGACAGAGCGAGACTCTGTCTTAAAAAAAAAAAAAAAAAAGAAAAGAAATCTGCTAAATACATTTTGAACATATAGGACCCAATAAAATGTTTTTGACAATTTGTTATTTAGCAATTGCCTTCCTCAAAATACATGGCAGTGAGCAGTACTCCAAAATCAAGTACCATAAAGTATGCACATCAAATAAGATGCATTTGATAACCAAACATATTTAAGATTTTTGTTTACTTTTTGTATCAAGAATAATTCTACCAATGACAATAAATCTTAAAACTTTGTCGCTGCCTTTGGGATAAAGAGAATAATAAATTTTGAGGTACTCATATATTTCTCTAGTTTGCAATACAAATAGAAATGATATGTATACACACTCTAATGGACTGTATGAATAATAAATGATGCAGCTATATTTTTATCATGGTAATAAAAAGTCAAAAGTAATATACTCAGAAGAATTCTTATGAGTTAATAACAAACAGTGAATTTATTCTCACACATTCAGTGGATGACGATTTATCTTATTTTAGGGTTACTGTGAAATTTTCATTTGTGGCTTTCTGGAAAATCATCAAATGTTGATCAACTTTCTTATTATTCTGTTTTGAAGCTATTCCAACATCCTATTTACTTGAATTTGCTGGAGTCTTCAAAGAATATTATAGTTATATTTAGAAAGAATGTCACCTTAGGAAATAGGAGATGTAATTTAATAGAAGTTGGGTGTGTAACAAAAGAGCCCCTGAGAAAGGGTCATTTGAACTGAGACCTGAATTTTGATAAATAGTAAGCCAGGTAAAAAATGACAAGGAGAATATGTTAGAGTATGTGGCATCCCAAAAGGTTTTTTTTAAAAAAACAAACATACTGTCCTAGCCATACTAGCATGACAATAAGACTTGCATTATAACAGAGATTTGTAATCTCCCTACCCTCTCCCTTACCACACCCCTACACATCAGTTATCACTAGATCTCTAGCCCTTCTCAATTGTCCCACTCTGAATCTCTAGAAGACATCCACTTTCTCTCATAAGAATGGTTCTTTTGGTTTTGCATGACATATGCAGAAGCGAAGTTTTCTGCCCTTACTCTCCAGGTCACCTTCTATGGAATCTGTCACCTTCTGTGGGGTCTCCTGTGCACAGGAAATTGCCATAGCTGTTGGCAGTGCCATAGCTGTTGGCAGTGGTAGTATCTGCCCATGGCTATGTCAGGATTTCCAGGATTGATCCCGATGTCATTGATATCTGCACCAAGGACACTGTTCTCTACTTGCTGCTGGGATTCAAGGTCCTGTGTCTAATCATTGAAGACCCATGTGTATTGATTAGCTGTCAGAGGCCCTCTGGGCTTGAAGCTCTGCACTAAATACCACCAAAGGAAAGGGAGTCTTCTCTTGTGTCTTTTCCTCCATTTGTGTGTGTTCCTTAGTTATGTATTTGCCCAAAATGTCGTAGAGGCTTCGTTTCATTTTGTTTTTATTTCAGACTTCATTTCCCCAGAGTTCTGACACAAGTTTTGATCTACGTTCCTCTTCCCTCCCCTCCATTTCACTCCAGTTTATTGTCCTTAAATTCCTCTTTTGAGACCTAGCCCTCAGGTCACTTAGGACAAATTTCTTTTTTTTTTTTTTTTTTTTTTGAGACGGAGTCTCGCTCTGTAGCCCAGGCTGGAGTGCAGTGGCCGGATCTCAGCTCACTGCAAGCTCCGCCTCCCGGGTTCACGCCATTCTCTGGCCTCAGCCTCCAGAGTAGCTGGGACTACAGGCGCCCGCCACCTCGCCCGGCTAGTTTTTTGTATTTCTTTAGTAGAGACGGGGTTTCACCGTGTTCGCCAGGATGGTCTCGATCTCCTGACCTCGTGATCCGCCCGTCTCGGCCTCCCAAAGTGCTGGGATTACAGGCTTGAGCCACCGCACCCGGCTCAAATTTCATTCTGAGAAGTTATTTAGTCATTCATGTAAATAGACACATAATTATTTCTAGCTCATAGTTCTTCTGGTTATGCCAGATTTTCCTGAATCCCCAGGTGGACACACCATTATTTCTAGCAATGGCCATTCTCATATTAGGTCTGTATTTTTGGCAACTGAGTTAAGCAACAAACATCTTTTACAAAATATTTTTATAATGTGATTACATGTACATTTTTAAAATTTCAGATATGATTCCAGAATTTTCATCTGTTGTCTATGGGGGGACTCTAGAGACAAAATATCTGGGTTAACTAGCTAACATCTTCTCCACAATTTTTTCAAATACTGTTAAATAGTTCATTAGTAAAGAAATGTGGTTAGCTTGTGGTATATGAGGGAACTTCAAAAAGTTCATGGAAAATGGAATTAAAAGATAAAAATAAGAAATAATAAATCTTATTTCTCAACAAAAGCTCCATTTTAAGTTCAAGACAATTTTGTAGACAATGATACCAGCCATTTAGTCTATCCCTAAGGAACTGAGGGTCCTGGGAATTTAACTATGTCAATATAATATTTTTTACATCATTAACTGAAGAAAAATTGGTGCCCTTTAAATATATTTTAAGATTAGGAAACCAAAGTAAATGAGAAGAAGCCAAATCAGGACTGTAAGTTGGATGCCTAATGATTTCCCATCAAACCTCTCACAAAATCGCCCTTGTTTGATGAGAAGAATGAGCAGGAACATTGTTGTGGTGAAGAAGGACTCTCTGGTGAAGCTTTCCCAGGTGTTTTTCTAGTAACGCCTTGGCTAACTTTCTTACAACACTCTCATAATAGGTAGATGTCATTGTTCTCTGGCCCTCCAGAAAGTCAACAAACAAAATGTCTCGAGCATCCCGAAAGACTGTTGCCACGACCTTCACTCTTGACTGATTCTACTTTTGCTTTGACTGGACCACTTCCACCTCTTGGTAGCCATTGCTTTGATTATGCTTTGTCTCCAAGATTGTACAAGATTAAACATGATAAAGCCATTTTTAATCTCCTGTTACAATTTTTCAAATAAATGCTTCGGGATTTTGATCCCACTTACTTAGAATTTCCATTGAAAACTCTGCTCTGATCTGGGCATGATTCTGACACCCAGCATGTTGAAACTTTGCTCAACTTTAATTTTTCATTCAGAACTGTGTTATCTGAACCAATTGATATGTCAATAGTATTGGCTATTGTTTCTGCTGTTAATCATTGTCCCTCTTCAATTAGGGCACAAACAAGATAAACATTTTCCTTGCAAATTGATATGATCTGCACTGCAGGCTTTACATTCAACATTGTCTCATTCCTTCTTAAAACGAGTTATCCATTGGTAAACTGCTGATATCTTTGGTACATTGTCCCAATAAACTTTTAGTAGATCATTAATGATTTCACTATTCTTCTATCCAAACTTCACCATAAATTTGATTTTTGTCTTTCCTTAAATAGAAAGAATTCTGCTAAAATTCTTCAATTTTGGAAGAATTAATGTCGCTCTGACAGGGGCTCTTTTCAAACTGATATCTCATTCTTCTTAGTGCCTCAAACTAGATCCTGTTCAGACATGTTACAACAAGTTCATTTGAGTTTATTTTGTGCAAAAAAAATTTTAATTGATGCATCTTTTTTTCACAATATGCATTTTCCATGAAGATTTTGAAGACCTCTCATATAACAGAAGTCAGCATGTGTACAAAATTTAGTGTTTTTCTTAATATCTATCACCTATATGAGAATTTTTTAATTATCTGAAATGTAAAGTTTTTAAACAGTCTTTAATTACATCTTATTGTCCATATTTTTAAAATAAGCTAATTGTAAAATATAAGTTTGAAATTTACATCACTTATGAGATGCCACTATTAGTAAATTAAGACATAGATATGAGATATGACAAAAAAGTTCACCAAGAGACAACCATACTAAGCAGAATGGGTCCAATCTTTACTTGTCTCCTGAAGAATAGCCACATGACATAGTTGAAAAATTAAATATGGGGTAAGAAGGCCTAATTCTGCCACTTATTAGTCGTCATTTAACCATTTTGAATTTCGTCTGTGAAAATCTCTGCCCAACTTAATAATAACAAAACTACTTAATGGTAACATTTATTGAGTGCATATTAGGTTCCAGGCAACATCCTACACATATTAGAAGCTTTCTCAATCAATCCCCTTAACAACTTCAGACACAGTAGACCATTATCTTCTCTTTCAGATGAAGAAACTGACCTTGTGAGAGGTTAAGTAACTAGCCCAGGTTTATCCAGCTGAGTTGAAGAGTTATGCTTCAGACCCAGACAGTCTGACTTTGAATCATAGCACTTAACTGGTGTGCTGTACCTAATGGGAAATGATGTCCAAATGTGGAGAGTGGTATTAACTCTGAAATCATTGTGGTTTTTTGCCTCTGAGATATGTGGTTGAAGCAAGTCATTTCTCAAAAATAGCCACTGCATTCTCTGCAACAGTCAACTGCCATCATTTTCCAGATAGACATGGTAATTTTGTATTTTAAAAATATCTGCAATTGGCTCAACAAAATATTTTATTCAAATTCCATCACCCACAACTATTTTGCATTTTTTGGATCTTATAAAACCATTACATCTTATAGACTAACAGATTTATGTAGTTGTAATTACCATATACATATATTTGCATTATGTTTATTTCACCTAATATTATAGACCTTTATTCATTCATCCGAAAGATATTTATTGAGCTTCTGCCATAAGCCAAGCATTATCTAGGCTCTGTGGATCATCAGTAAGCCAAACAGCCAAAATCCTTGCTCTTTTGAAGCATACCTTCTAATAGGAACAGAACATAACACATCAATGATGAGAAGTGCTAAGGAAAAAAATAATAAAGCAAGGTAAGGAGGCAGACGGTGACAGGAAGGGTGGTATTCTAAAAAAGTCTGATTAGCGGAGGCATCTCTGAAAAGGTAATGTTTCAGTAGAGACCTGAATGAAGGGACGGAGTGAGCCCTGCAGATATCTCAGAGAGAGGATTTCTAACAGTGAGACAGTTTAAAAACGCTCTGAGGCTGGCGGGGGCTTGGTGTGTTTGAAAAGCAGCAAGGAGACTAAAATGAAGTGGTAGATGAGGAAGAGTGGTGGAAGATGGGGGGGGTGCTATTAGAGAGATCAAATAGGACCATGTCAGATTATAATTTTATTCTGAATGAGTTAGAAGCCTTCAGAGGGTTTTTTTTAAAAAGTACTGGCATGATCTAATTTATGGCTTCAGAAATTACTCCAGGTTTTTGCAGAAAATAAACTATAAAAGGCAGAGTGGAAGCAGGGAGACCTGCTTTGTCAGTGGCTTTGGCCCATGATAGATGTGGAGGTGGTAGAAATGGTCTTGTTCTGAAAATTGTTCATAGTTAATGCTAACCGGTTTTACCAACTCTGGAGGGAAAGAAGGGAGACAAGAATGATGGCTGGTTTGTTTTTGTTTTTTGTTTTTGTTTTTTGTTTTTTTGTTTTTGAGATGGAGTCTCCCTCTGTCGCCCAGGCTGGAGTGCAGTGGTGCGATCTTGGCTCACTGCAACCTCTGCCTCCCGGGATGGCTGGTTTTTTAACCTGAGCGCAGGAAAGATTGAAGTTGTTAGTTATGGAAAGGAAGAGAATTGACAGAGGAACAGATGCAGGGTAGAGGTGAGTAGAGTAGGAATCAGGAGTTCACTGTGGACAAGATCCAGTTAGTTATCTAAGGAGGTATGTCAAGGATGCAACTGGATGCATGAGTCTTGAGTTCTAAGGGAGAGATCCTGCTTAATTTGAGACTATAGAGGAAAAGAAGAGAATAAGAATTCAGCATTGGGCTGTCCATTGTATAGAGGTGAGGAAGATGAGGACAAATAAGCAAAGGAAACTTGAAAAGGAATGGCCAATGAGAAGCAAAAGTAAGAAAATGTGGCACCCTGGAAGCCTAGGCAGGAAACGGTATCAGGGCAGAGGAAGGAATCATTTGTGTAAAGGAGGAAAGTCAACAGGAGGAAGATTAAGGATTGAACATTGGATGTAGCAATCCTGGTTTAGTTTAACAGGAGCTGATACAGGGAGAATGGGAGGTGGAAAGAGGAATTAGAAACAATAAATATGGGCAACTCTTTTGAGACCTTTTGTTTAAACTGTGATTAACAAAAAGAAACGGTAGCCGGATAACAGGATATTTGGATTTGTTCGGCTTTTGTTTTAATGTGAGAAATATTATAACACATTTGAATATAAATTAGAAAGATCTAGTAAGGGTGAACTAATGATGCAGGAATGAAAGGAAGAATTAGACAATTATATCCTGTTGATGTCACATTATCCTTTTTACTGTTGATGTAACATTATCCTTTTTACTGTTGATGTTCATTTAAGTTGCTTCTGATTTTTTACTATTATGTCGCAAAGCAAATATTTGTGCCTGCTTATTTTTTATTCATTGAGATCATTTTCTTAAGATAAATTTGCAGATGGGGAATTACTGGATTAAAGATGATGAACATTTTTAAGACTCTTAACAGTGTCCTATTGCCTTAAAATCAATTCCATGTGCCCAGTAATGTATAAATGATTAAGTTTTATTGCAACCTTGCTAGAGTTATGTCATATAACTTGAGTCCATAATTCATGGAATTCCTACTGTTTCAACTACCCTTTTTCTATCAGACTATTAGCTTCTAAAAGACGGCGATAATGTCTTAATTTTTTCTTGCCATCTAGTTTTTAGACCAAATATTTCTCTAATAATAATAATTACAACAGTTATCTGAAATCTCTCTGGGTTCAATCGTAATGGTATGCGTATGGTATGGTGAGAAAAAAAAATCATCAGTTTGAAAATCAGACCAACCAGTATTTGAACCCCAGATTTGTTACTTTGCCTCTGATTGAGTCCGTTTAATTTGCTCATCAATATAAAAATTAATAATAATCCTTGTTTCTAAGTCATGCTGACTGCTAAAATAAGATATCTGTAAAGCCCCTAGCACCAAGTAAGAAAATTTTGGTGGAAATAGTGGAACTTTGAAAAGAAATTTGTGCTTATTATGAAAATAGCTTATGAGCATTTAATATTTTTTAAGTCAGGAAGATAAAAACATTCCTCATGCAACACACCTTGTCCACAGCCCATAAAGTTCTCATCTTACAGTTTTGCTAATTCCCATGGAAAAAAAATCCCCATGAATTTCAATTCTAGTAAACTGTTGAAACAGCAAGCACCTGGGATATCTCTTGGGAAAGCACAGGCTGCTACAGTAGACCTGGGATCCGCAATGTCTCTAGAAATAGTACCAGGCGGTTACCTCCAGGTGACTAAATGAGGCTTCATCTCAGCACACAAGCTTAGAAAGCTTTACGATTAGTCCTGCTTGCTATGGTGAGGAAATAACACAAAGAACAGTACCAATGGAAGCCAACTTCATCACAACATGCAGTCAGTTTCCAAACAGGTAAGATAATCTCTCATGACAGGCAGAGGGTCCTTGGTGTAATGTTGAGAGCTTAGAAGGGTAAATATTAAGATTTATGTCTATATCTGTTCATGTAAATGTAGATAAATGAGTCAGCATAGAACCTCTGTGATATCTAGGGAAATATCTTTAGCCTAAAAGTCTGAAATTAAAAGAAAATGCTATGCAACCATTCAAAATATCTTAATAAAGATCCTACCACAATCATAAGGAGTTTCTTGTAAAATTCATAATCATCCTAAGGAGAGTAGAATTACAAATATGTTCACTTGAACAGAACTCAAAAGTTCGTAAAGGACCTTGAGTGGAGCAGATATTTTCTTTGTTTTGTTTAGTGTGGTTCCCACACTGACATCGGGGAAAAGATGACTACGACTAGAAACGAAAATTGAGAGAGGATTACAGTGGGTTAATTCACTAAATCTAGACATTTTTATAATATTGACATCCCGGGTACCCTGTGTTTGTGTGCAGACTTCACTAAAACACTAGTCGGTAGCTTCTGTTATAATTGCATGTGGGGTCCAGTGAGTGAAAGTCAGTGCTATGAGACATCATCAGCTAAATTCCCAGCTGGGGAACTCAGCTTTCTTGTTTTTCATCAGTAAACCAAGAACCTTACTCTAACGTTGACTTAAATATGGCTCTTGTTAAAAATGATATATAAATTTATTAGTTAATCTGTATAGAAAGTGCTATCCTCAGGTGAAAAACCTCACACAATGTTTATTTCACTTGTTTATTTCAAAAAGTATGTATTTAGTTTCCACCGTGTTCTAGGCATTGTACAAAGTTCCAGACAACAAAGATTAAAAATAAGAATTTAGTTTGAATATTTAAAAACAATATAATGATTCTGCTGTTGGTACAAAGTTATAGATAATTTTATCTGTGGTCCTTGATGATGAATCACAATGTCAAAAAATAATGCATCTGGTGTTTACATCCATCTTAATAACAAAATTGGATTAACTTTCTGTCTGATTCAATATTGCAGAAAACAGTCATCAAGATGGCCCAAATAAATTATTTGATTCAAGAAGTCAAGCTCTGTTTCCCACAAAATAAAGGGCTGCCAGATTTGATTTTATTTTTTTAAGTACATCTCTGGTGTGAGACATGAGCAGGTAATAATGCCAAATTATGGCTTGGCAAGAATTTCCAAGCAGGATTTAGGGCTTAGCGGCAAGATTTCAGACTAAAGGGAAAGGAAAGTTTTTAGTGATTTTCTTTTAATATTTGTTGCATATATAGTTTTTAATATGAGGAGGACTAACCTGTTTAAATCTATCATTTAAAAGAAATCAAGCTTTAAAGAAGATGTGGCTTCTTAGCCTTGTACACCAAAATATCTTGCCCTACAGCATTCATAGTCTTCAAGTTAATTTTTAAAATTGCTATTGCGAATTACTCAGTTGATAATTGATGCTGGATTCTGTTGTATCAAATTGGCCATTTCTATATTTAGCTGTCACAAAAAGGAATAAGCTATAAATAGTCTCCCTTGTTTTTCTGATCAATATATGCACTTCTAACAATTTAATAATTAGATCAGACATAGTGCAATGCTAATAAATACCATGACCCCAATCT
The DNA here is from genome assembly GCF_043159975.1 of Macaca nemestrina. Lineage (NCBI taxonomy): Eukaryota > Metazoa > Chordata > Mammalia > Primates > Cercopithecidae > Macaca > Macaca nemestrina. The sequence goes on from NC_092134.1 coordinate 62,698,274, forward strand.
TCCTAAAAGAAAAAAAAAAGAATCTTACTGTGGTAATTGAGAAGTAATAACAGGATGAAATAGGCAGAGTCATGTTGTGCTTTAAAGTTATGCTGCAGACAACATCACTCAGAATCTTTCTTTTCTAGAAATGAGATGGTTCTCAAGGTGCTAATCACTAAAATAACACATTGTGGAAAATTATATGCTTGTTGTTATTTTGCCATATCCTTCTTCAGTTGAAAGGACCACAAAAACACTAGCTAAAACTTATTCCACACTCTGCCTTTATTCATTTTAACTATGCAGAAAATTATTAATTCCCCCTGTGACAGAAAAAATCAAGATTACTAGGAATAAAAGTTGAAGGACATTAAATCAGAGTTTTTATTTGCATCTTAAAAGCACATGCCAATAAACCTCATTTCATTTTACCGTGTTTCTTGGAGAATTGTGTAGTTCACCGGAAGAGTGAAAACACAGAATCCTATTACAGCCATTGAAGTGAAACATAAACTACTTCACGGAGGGAATAAAAATAAAAGTAAAGGTATAACACCCTTCCACGGAGCATTAGACTTCAAACTACCCTTGTAATCAGACTGATGTTTCAGAGCTTGTGTGGTCTCTGTGCCCCTTCAGAGCTTAAGCTTTTGCACATGATCAGCTGAAAGTCCCCAAAGAATCTATTCCTGTTGATTGAATATAAGCACATAAAAGGTAGCCATCTCCTTATTTCACCTACATCTGAAATAAAGCTCCAATGACCTGTAAGGATTGTTAATTTCTTAATTAAAAAAAAAAAAGTAGTATGTATATATTCAATGACTCAGGACAGTATCAGTTTATGACTAGAATGCAAAGTTCTTGGGGGCCGAAGGATTAGTATTTTGCCCATGTATATTTACTTCTAAGCATCCCTAAATGTCACTTCGAAGTAATCTTGGTCTCAATTCTTACTGAACAGTGTAGTGAAAAGTCTTCTCTGTCCTTTCAGAAAAGCTCCATGAATGAAGAAGTCAGGGCTGTGATGATTAGAGTTTTGTTATTTTGATGGTGCTGGATGTAGAAACCTGAATTTGTCTGACCTCGTTTTTCAGACATTTGCCTGAGTGTTGAGCTTTTGTCCACACAGGGTTTCTGCCTGACCCTGATTCCAGTCATTTTCAACTCAAGCTTTGGCTCCTGGGTTCTGCCATCAGCATGAGAAATACTGAAGGAAGGGGAGGGGAGTAATAACTGAGGGGAGGCTGAAAGAGAACAAGGAACAAGAATAACTGGGAAAAATAACATCCCAATAAAAGATTGAAAACATAATCGGGGGAGTGGAAGGTGGAAAGTTCTGTTGACTCAAACATATAATAATGAGAATTGAATACTCTGTTAAAAGCAAGTAACTCGCTATTATGTTTGTTTACTGTACCCAGGATAATATCTATTTGTGGTTAAATCGTGATTTTTCTCCTGTCTCTAAAGAACTTTGCATTAAATCTGTTTTCTTCTATTTCATCCATAGACCTGTCTGTAACTTTTATAAAAATATTTTTACAAGCATAAATGGACATGAAGTCACAAAGTACAGAAATGATACTATCATAAAAAGTATACAGAGTATTATTTCAGATTTTATGGAAGCTTTGTCTCCTCCAGTGAATTTGTACTTGGAAGAGTGGAGACCTTCACCATTTCATAATTTTTAAAAACAGCTTATAAGGATGGGGGCTTACTCAAAATTGTATAGAATTTAAAATTTCCAGAACAATGTACAAAAGTTCTTCGTTTAATTTCTAAATTTTAGGTCTTTGCAGGTGAAAGAAAAGTTTTTATCACAAGAATGTTATTAGGGGATGTGAAAGGGGACACTAATTAAGAGGTAATATTAAAATAGATGACAGAGATTAATGAAATGAAGGAAAAACTAGGTTATAAAAAGCATTTCAAATGAGTAGGATACAGGATTCTATTCTAAATCATTAAATTTGGCTTTGTTTCAATATTAATATTTAATTTGTAGTGGTACAAATGAAAAGAAAGATGAATATGAATTTAATTCAATGTCTTTAAAGAGTCTTCTACACGATTTAGGATTTGAGTTGCATGTTCACAGAAGCTGTAATGTGAAGGGGCAGGATGGAGAGTGAATGGAAACAGAGATACTGAACTCAAATAACTGTTCTTAAAATGTGCCGTTTTGACCTTCAACCTCGAATATATATATGTTCTCTCCAGAAACAAATGATAGCATTTCAGCAAAACCAAATTGTTTTGACCATTGCTTTTTCCTGGGGCCTAGAGTTTCTGATTGACTTTTGGTGAAAGCTCCTTAACTGTAAACACTGCAAATCCAATCAGGCCACTTTTTAATGTTGATATTATTACTATTCTGGTTACTACGTTCAAGAGCTTCATTTCATCAACAAAGTTGTTCCTCCACTTCCCCTTGTACTGAATATTCAAAGAAGTCACTAAGGTAATCATTGTCAACATTGATGTGTAGTAAACACATATCTTCAAGCCTAGTTTACTGTTAACTTTTATCTGCCACTTCTAGCTGTTTTATAGCTAATAGTGACGTCAGTGGTGGCCATCTGGTGCGGCGGCTGCCATCACGCCGGCCGCTGCAGGGAGGGTATCGGGAGGAGGCAGACAGACCCCCCCCCCCAGCGGCAGCCCACTGCCCTGGGGACCGCCCAATGGGGCGGGGCTGGGTTGTGCCCGGGGCAAGAGGGAGCTCTGGCTAGCCCCTGAGCTCCCGGGCCACAGGCGAAGCTCCGAGAGACAGGTAGAGCTCTCGGCAGCATCCATCCAGCCCCGCTACTAGTGCAAACCCAGCAAGGACCTGGAGCCCCCGCCTCAGGCTGCCAGGGGGCGTGGCCAGGTGCCCTGCTCCATGGAGCCTGCGGAGCCGGCATAAGCGAGAGCCCTGCCCCTTCCAAGTTGGCAAGTGGGAGCTCCCCAGGTGCAACTGCAGGTGTCCAGGCCACTGCTGCAACCTGGGCACCCCTGTGCTCTCGGGAGCCTGGAGTAGGCAGAAGCCCCGCCCTCCTGGGCAAGGCTGCAGCTGCCCAAGTCAGGGCTGCGGATCTAGGCCTCCTGCTCCACTGGGCAAGCAGGAACCTGCTTCCTCTGCTCCCAGCTGCAGCCACCCAAACCTGAGTTGCAGACCCAGGCATCCCTGCATTCTTACCCTTGCAGGCTGGAGTGCCTGTTTCTGCTGCCTGACTTCTCCCTACTCTGGGCACCTGCTCTCATCTGGGAGCAGGGTTGGGGCTGAGCCCACTGCTCAGGGCAGTGCTGACGTGTCAGCCCTCCACAGCCTTACACCCCCCAGACTTTGGGTGCCAAAAAGAGGGGAAACTAAAGGGGGACTGAGAGCAGCTGAATGCTGACCTGCAGGTGTCTCTTGGTTCCAGCAGCCTGGGCACCATGGATGGCCATGGGAGGCAGGCTCCTGGGCAGAAAATGGCAGGTCCCCAGTAAAGCCTGGAGGCCGGGGCTGCCAGTCCTGCAGACCCAGAGCAGGAGCTCATGGTGCTTTTTCCTGGGCCCACCCATGGCTGCCTATGAACTAATTAGCATGCACTTCCCCACCCTCTGAGACCCATAAAGGCCTCAGCCAGAGCAGGCAGAGGGTGGAGAGATGAAGAGGGAGAGGAGACAACCAGCTGCAGACAGGAGCTATCCTCTCTGCTGAAAGTAGGAGAGGACAGAACAATCAGCTACAGAGAGGAGCTACCCTCTCTACTGAGAGTTTCAGAGACGTGGGGAGATGGGACTACCAGCTGCAGAGAGGAACAATCCTTTCCAGGGCCTCCTCTCTGTTGACAGCAGTAGATGTCTGGACGACCAGTAGCAGAGAGGAGCTGCCCTCTCCAGGGCCTCCTCTCTGCTGAGAGCTGAACACTCCACAGATGACCAGCCTACAGAGAAAAGCTATCAACTGTGGGTCTGCATTGAGCTGTTCTAACACTTAATAAAGCTCATCTTTGTCTTGTTCACCCTTCACTTGTCTACATACCTCATTCTTCCTGAATGCAGAACAAGAACTTGGGCAAAGGTGCCACCAGCCACAGAAGTTTCTGGCCAGAAAATCGACACCCCAAAGATCCCCTATCAATAGCTCACGTAGGGTCCACATTAAAGACTATGAAAGGGATGCATGTGTCAGGTGAAGAAACTGAGCCTCATTTTCTTCTACTGAGAAGAAATTTGACCAAGGCCACTCGACCCAGGTTTGAACCCAAGTCTGCCTTACTAACCCATATCTTAACTATTATTTGATACTGTGGCAGGTTTTGATTGGTATTTGCTCTCCTACCTGCGACATCTGAACACACAAAAATATTTATTTTGTTAAGCTGTGCTCAGGCTCCCTAGCAGTTTAGAAAACAGGCAAGCACTTTTAAATGTGTGAGCACAAAATTCAAGAAGCTCCTGAATATTGTCCTTGTCCACAAGGTCTTACCCTTTATAAACAAGAAATTTAGGTATCTTTTCTCACTCTCTATCAATACTCATTTAGCTCTTTTGTGAATTGTTTTAATTAGCTTATCAATTGATCATAACAACTGAGCAAAGATATGAAAAACTCATGAAGTTGGTATTGTAACTGTTTATGAAATGTCTCAACGTATTATTCTTACCAATACTGATAGTATTGTTATTTCATGTGTTAAAAGGGGTAGCTCATCATAAGGAGCTTAAGAAGGAAGAGTAAGTCATCTAAGATACTGTTGCTGTAGTATAAAGGTCATAGTTATTTAAAACTATGGGGAAAAAATGTATTCTCTCTGTTTACCATCCTCTTTACCCTTTTGTTCTGACCAAAATTGGTCTGGGTGTCCTGCCTATTTCTTCATTATACCTCACTCCTTCACCTCTTAAAAGGGTCAATATACTAACAACATACTAATTTTAGTTTACTAAGACCAAATTGTACCAACCCTTAAAAACTCACTCAATAACGCTTTGGCATAAAAAAGTCTGCAGTTGTACAGAATGCACCTATATGGCTGCGCAAGGAACTTGCACTTTTCATGTGAGTTGCAGTGAGGATCACATGGCCTCCCAATGCACCTTGAATCACATTTTGAGTATCAGGACTTAAAGGCTTCCAATTACCTACTCATTAACACATCAGCCAGCCTTTTTCTTTTCACATTTTCCTTAACCTCCAGCAGTATCTGGCTCTGTTGAGAAACCTCTTTTGGAAACTCTCTACTCCTGACTTCCATAACACCATTTACCATGATGTTTCTCTGACCTGTCTACAAGCATAGATATCTGTGCTGAAATAAGGCCACCTAGCAAGAAAAGTTGTAAAGTTGTAGAGCCCATTTTTTTGGTCTGACTTTTTGGTGCCATGTATTGGTGTTTTAGTGGAAAAGACATAACAGCTCTCTCTCCTGCCTGGAAAAGACAGAGGAATTGGGCTTACGGAGATCAAAATGTCAATTCTATTGCTGACAGAGCTGCTGAATTTGTGACTTCAAAGCATGAAAGTGATATTCTGTTATGACTGCATCTGCTTCAAGCAAATTTTCTCACCAGTCACAGGCAGCAATGGTAAACCGCAGCACTCCCCTACAGGGACAATGGCTTTGGGGCTTACTTTACCACGTGCAAAGAACAGACCAGATTATATGGTCTTTACAGGCAGGCAGAACCCTAAAGGAAAGCACAGAGCTACACATGCCCCACTATCTTATTCCAAATGCACCAATTACACAAGTCACTTTCCCTCTCCTAGGGAGACTGATGAGAGGAAGAATCCAGGAATATTATTATATTAAAACTGCTACCACACAGAATAAAACATCAGGACTGGGTAATAAAGTGTTTCCTGCCCATATAATGGAAAGTGGAAAGCCATAGAAATGTAGTAGCTATAGCATCACATGAAAATGGATAAATATTTGTATGATATATGTGAGTATATGCATATACACATATATACATTATATGATATAACCTATGTATCAGGAAAAAAAAAAAAAAAAACTAACGCTAAAAATACCACAACCTTATCCCAGGGTGATGGGATACATGATTATCCCAAAAGAAATAATACTTATTTCTCTTTTCTAATTCGTTATGTTTTCTAAATGTTCTATCATATGCATTAACTTATATAATTAGAAAGGTAAATTTTAAAACTCAAATTAGCAAGAAATGGGCACTAACACTGGATACATTTGAATTTAATGTACAATCAATATAGCATAAAATATATATTGATATTGCCTACTAAAAGTGAGTTTCAGCCAGGCACGGTGGCTCACGCCTGTAATCCCAGCACTGTGGGAGGCCAAGGCAGGTGGATCACGAGGTCAAGAGGTCAAGACCATCCTGGCCAACATGGTGAAACCCTGTCTCTACTAAAAATACAAAAATTAGCTGGGTGTGATGGTGGGCACCTGCAGTCCCAGCTACTTGGGAGGCTGAGGCAGGAAAATCACTTGAACCCAGGAGGCGGAGTTGGCAGTGAGCCATGATTGTGCCACTGCACTCCAGCCTGGGTGACAGAGCGAGACTCCGTCTGAAAAAAAAAAAAAAAGAAAAAGAAAAAGAAAGTGAGTTTCAAAAAGTCAATGAGACTTTTGATTTTGCTCCCACTTAAATGTTATCGTAGTCAAAGTGTCAGAGACATGTTAATTCTAAATCAAATACAAATTGTGCTAAATTTGTGTTTTTTAATGATTCAGTATTACAGGTAAACTAAATTGAACATACCTTCCTCAAGCATGAGGCCTAGGTTTGTTACCCCTTCCAAGCCTATCATATAACTCAGATTCTTTCACTTGATAACTACAGTGTTGGTTATCATAATTCATGTGTCCCTTCATTTCACAAGCATTTATTAAATACCTACTATGTGCCAGGCACTGTTTCGGGTCTTGAGGAGACAGCAGAGAACTAGACTAACAAGGCCCCACACCAATGGAGCCCAGATTTTTGTAAAGTAAGATTATACAATAAACAAGAAACTGTCAGCTAGCGATAAATGCTATGAGGAAAAGAGAGCAGGGTGATCTGATAGAGAGTGGGAAGGCTGGGAAGGCCTCTCTGAGGAACTGATGTTAAGACAGAGCTAAACAACCAGAAGGAGCCCCCACCCGATAATGGTAAACACTTCCCCAGGCAGCAGGCAGGCGCACGCCAAGCCCATAAGGGGAAAATGAGCATAGGAACTGGAAAAAGGACAGAGTGGCTTGAAAAAGGTCTATGAGATGAAGCTCACAGCTACTAGGAGTCAGATAAAGCAGGGCCTTGTGAGCCCACATGATGGAATTTAACTCTAAACAGGATAGAAAGTTATTGCAGGATTTTAAGAGAGAAACAGAAGCTGAACTCCTAAAAGAAGAAAAAAAAAAAGACTTAAAAATGAATGGAGGGCTGGGCATGGTGGCTCATGCCTGTACACCCAGCACTTTGGGAGGCCAAGGTGGGCGGATCACCTGAGGTCAGGAGTTTGAGACCAGCCTGGCTAATGTAGTGAAACCCTGTCTCTACTAAAAATACAAAAAAAAAAAAAAAAATTAGTTGGGTGTGGTGGCACATGCCTGTAATCCCAGCTACTCGGGAGGCTGAGGCAGAAGAATCACTGGAACCTGGGAGGTGGAGGTTGCAGTGAGCCGAGATCGCGCCACTGCGTTCCAGCCTAGGCAACAAGAGTGAAAACTCTGTCTGAAAAGCAAACAAAAACAAAAATGAATGCAAAAGACCAAGAAACTATAAACATAAGTTTTGTGTCATCTCCTGTTGGATACAATCAAGACAGTCCATATCTTGTCTACAACAATCACAAAGAATAAATTGTCAGAATTCAGAAGATAAATGACGGTAGTAAAAAAAAAAAATTAGAGAAATTGAAATCACATTTAAAACAAAAGAAATAGGAAAGAGTCTGCTGAAAAAAATATAAGGACATAGAGTGCAGACTTGAAAGAATTTTAGCTGAATAAAAACATACAAGCGTGTAGAGAAAATAAGCACATAAAATGTGCTGAGATAGAAAGACAAAGAATATAGAAAAAAAAAGTGCATAAAATAATGTGCTGAGATAGAAAGACGAAGACTATATAATTGCATAATTAGTGTCTTTGAAGATGAGACCAAAAGGTTTAGATGAAAAATCATTCAAATGTATAATAGAAAATATTACTGAAATAGGCTCTGGAATCCGTAGACTATAAGGGCATACCAGATTATAGGCACTATCAACCCAAAGAAATATCCTGGTGAAGTTTTCTAACTTTAAAGCTAAAGATTTCTATGAGACGAGGGACAGGAAAGGCAAGTGAGCTGCAAGACAGACTAGCCTCAGGCCAGAGTATTTTTCACAGCAACTCTCAGTGCCAGAAGGCATTGGAAAATAGCAGCAGAGTTCAAAGAGAGAAAAAAAAATAGAAATAAAGATTGAATCGGGGTTTAATATCCAGCCAAGCTGTTATTTATTGTTAAAAACACCATAAATATATTCACAAACATATAATGCCTCAGGAAATAGAGCACTCATGAGCCTCACTTGAAAGAAGCGATTTGATATGAAACCCAGCTGAAAAACAGATAAATCAAAATATAGAATTCGAGAATGGTGACATCCTTCTAAAAATAAAAGACTGGTCATGAGCACTGAATCCATTTGAATGTGTAACTATCACTATAGAACTGTAGAAATTATGGTTTCAGCACATATTCATCGGCATAAGCAGTGCTAACACATACCCATATCTTAGTGGCTTAACACAATAAAAGTTTGTTTTTAACTAAGGTCACTATTTAATGTGGTTTCTGATTGGTACCCTCTGATCCATGCAGTGATCTGGGGGCTCAGATGTCTGCCTTTGTGTAGTTCCACCATTTTTAATGCAGTTTTAGGGTGACCCTGGACCCATCCAGCTTGTAGACGGAAGAGAGAGAGAGAGAGAGGGTGGAGAAGGCATCCTCATTGTTAACTGCCTAAGACTGAAAGTATCACTTTACTTTCACTTATATTGACCATGGAGAATTCTGGGTAGTCTCTAATACACTGAATATAATGTCAATATCATTAGATATAACAATATAGAAATAATAATATAATTACAAAAACTGGGAGGTTATGAGAATTGGTGGGAAGAGTGGTATATTTTCTCATTTTTCATGGCAGAAGTTAATAAAGACTTCCTAAATTTTATAGACCAAGAAATAATGGCTTAAATATATTTTCATGCCTTATTTTATGTTATAAATATAGACATGGGAAGAAAAAAGTAGAATAACAACTAAAAAACAGAAAATATAGCAAAAGACTGAAAACTAAGGAAGAATAAAAACAAAATAAACAAAGTAATAAAACACATCTAAATCTGTTGAAATAACAGAAATGAGTGGAATAAACTAATCTTAAAAATAAGAAATTATTAGATGAGAATCAAAGCATGATATTTGATGATGGTATATATTATAAATATAGAACTATATCTCAGATATATTAATGAAAAAAGTTGTGGAACAAAATGTATAGTTCAATCCTATTTGTATTTAATAGTAATATATATTATGTATGATATGTACATATAGTTTTATACCATGTGCACATAGAAAATATTTGGAAGTATACACAATAAATGGTTAGCAGGGTTATTTCTGGGGATTAGGATGAAGGGTTAGGAAGGGGAATCATATTTTCACTTTTTACCATATATCTATCTGTACCTTAAATTTTGTTGTAGTAAGCATGATATTTTTATTATGAAAATGTAAACAAAAAAATCCTAAAGTCCAACACAGTACTATTGAAGTACAAAGGAAAAACAAAGGAAGGGGAAGTCAGGGAAGCCTGACAGAATGGTTTTTGCCAACCATGAATCTTGAACTGGAATCATTAACTCTTCTACCTGGAGCTAAAGATTCCGGGTAGCAAAAAGGCTGAGTCTCCAAGGAGAAGGAAGAGCCCCTAGCACTGATCCCCATGTGCACTGACAATGTGAAAAGGACGTGGCGTGTTTAATAAACCTTAGGGATGCCTGGAGTATGACGTGTGTGGTGGAAAGGTGTAAGAGGTTAAGACTGGAAGGACAGGGCAAATTTGGTGAATGGAGGAGTTAAAGATCATTCATTAGAAAATGAGATTTTCTCAGAGTGTTTTGAACAGAATAGTAGCTTGATTGGGATAGCATTTTACACAGATAACTATGATGTCCATATGGGGAATTAATTAGAGACCACAGAAAACTGGCAACCCATTAGGATTCTAGTCAAATAGTCCAGTCAGTCATGATGATGATCTGAACTAAAATGATGGAAATATAGATAAAGAGAGTATGGGTTCAATATTCAAGGAATATTTAGCAGGTAGAATAGACAGAACTTGACTATTCATTGGATGTCATGGTGGTGTCATTCTTCATGTGAAGAATAAGGAAGGAAGAGTCGGGATGGTACCCAAATATGATAGCTCATTCCATTACGTGAGTGTAGAAAGAGAAGCAAATTTGATTGTGGATAGGAAGAAGGAGAAAGGTAAGTTCAGTCTGAGTAATGTTAAGTTTGAAGTGTAAGTAGGACGTTTAGGAAGAGGGAAGCAGGTGTAAGACCCTGAGAAAGGTGGAAATGTGTAATATAGAAATAAAAATAATTAGCCTGTGACTCATAGCAGAGGACAAATGCAGAGAATTGTGAAAAAGGAAAGGGTGAAAGTATAAAATGTCTCTGACAGGTCAGGGTCCTCTATTCAGTTCAAAGGCATAAACAGAGAACATTTGCTTTTATTCCTGGAAATCTCTTGCCATTCCAACTCCTTGGCCAAGAATGGAGTTAAAGATTCCAGGTTTAACTCAAGGAAGTTAATTCCTTGATGCCTCAAGGAAGCTGGGTCCTTTTGTGGCTGTTGGGAATTGAGACAGCAACTCTCTAAGGAGCCTTGAGGCATCTCTTAGGAAGAGAGATGGACATTTGGCCTTTGACCCCTAACTGGACCACTGGGTGTGGTCATGACTCTTACTGGGTATGACCAAATGAAAGACCAGGCTGCCTAATAACTTCAGGAGGGGACTAACTGCCTCCCTGCCAGGCAAAAATGATTCAATTATCCTTTAAAAAGTAAATAGCTAAAAGCCAACCACATACTTATAATTCAAACATAATGCTGGTACCTAAAAGTGCTACATTTCGTCAATCCTATCACCTCGATTTGTACCTAAGGCCCATAGGCTTTAACTACTTTGGTGGACAGTCTGGGGACCAAACAAAGAAAGTCTTGTCATAAAGTAGTATTTCCTTTGTGGAGGGGAACAGTAGTGGGGAACTGACAAAGGAATCTAACAAGACAGAGGCCCGGTTATATTTAAATATAGGTAGAATTGGAAGTCTTTGAGTTTTGTATGTTTAATTTTTTTCTGTGTGTTTATATATTTGTAATAACAATAAAAATACTCAATTGTTCTTATGTAGTAACTATTTGAAATTATTTACTGTTGTAAAGTGGCTTACCATTTGCATTTGGAAAGAACATTTTAATCTCTTTGAAATTAAAATCTTAAATCATTTGTACATTAAATGTTAGAAATGACCAAACAGGTTTAGAATCCAAACAAAAATATATCGCAGAATGTTGTACAGCAACTTGAAAGCTGTTGCCTTGTTACTGCTGTGAAAATGTATATCCTGTCATACTTGTTACGATTTCACATAATAGGATGAGGAGAGGCTGTGCATTTCTAGCATCTATCCAGAGAGAAGAAGGTAGCATATATCTTCTAGCTATATAAAGTCATATATTTTTTATTTTGTCTAAAATAAAATTCTCATTTTTGTCTAGAATCCTTTCTTTTTCTCAAATGGCACTCATATATAATGTCTGGCACATATTAGGCCTTCAAATACGTAGATATCTGTCTGTACTATATTTTAGCATCACTATTTTTATGGGGAATAGTCAGAAATCTGTGCATGCTCTACAAAATCAATGCAACTTTTCGCAGGCAAGCAGAGAACTGAGGAAAATCATTCAAATGTTTTGATGCAATGAACCAGATGATTTCAATTTCAACTAATTACTTCAACTCACTTCTTCACTATAGTTGGGTAGTCTAAATTTCTGTTTCAAATGTACAGCTTTTATATTTTTGCAAAGTTGCCTTTTTTCAGTGATTTTTAAATCTTTAGTTCCCATTTCACTTCCCATTTACCATTTCAGTCTGAGACTTTAATACTGTTTCCACAGTTACAAGCCTCAAGTTAATCATGGCCTTGGGAATTGAGTTCTCCAGTGTGTACACAACCCCCTTGAGGGGCCTTGTGGGTTCCCAGCGTAGACAATTGGCTCCAAATCCTGCCTGTGGGGATTCAGGCACACTGTGTGCCAGCTCACCCTGCCTGACAAACACTGCTGGTGAGACAGAGGTTACTCATCACCATTTGAGAAAACTAAGGAATCCATCTTTGACCTTGCAAGGGAAGGGTAGTAGACAGAGTCTCCAATACAGTGTCTCATCTTTAATGGCAGCTTCTGCAGTCTGGTAGAGATGAAAAGAGGCCATGGATGAAAGGAAGCCTGTATTTCTCAGGATGACCAGGTGGACTGAGTATTTCTAGTCTCCCAGGTATGCCAGGTAGATGCGTCTATTGTGTTTAACAGTATAGTGCTATTTTCCTCATCACTGCATTTCCAAATCCTACTTGTCCTTTAAGGTTGGCTTCAAGTCTTACTTTCTGCATTAAAATATTCTGTTATATATTGGATACATATTTAGGCTATTAAAAATACAGAAAATAATGTAGCAAACACTTATGTACCATTAGATGCTTTTTATTTAATAAAAAATTATTACTCTCTGGAAGAAGGTAACATTCTGTTGAGAGAGAAGTCACCTTCCTCAGATCTAGTAGGAATTGCTTTCTGTGACATGCTGAGAAGTGAACCTGGAACAGAAAGGTCTATTTCAAATTGTGTCTGGATTCATCTACCTCTTTTTTTGCCTCACCAAGACTTTACCACTGCCTTTACCCATGATATGCTCCATCTGCCAAGCCACTTCCGGAATAGAATTATGCTTCCGATGGACCTTCCCAGCCTCCCAAACAGCTCTCCAACCAGGAATGAACACCCAGGGAACCAGCTGAACTTCCTACTTGTATTGACTCAGAGCCTAAAAGAAAACATGCAAAATTACTGAAGTTCTTGGTCAACTCCCTGGCTACAAATTAGCAACTTCTTTCCTCAGAATTCTGACTTTTTTGTTGTTAAAGGTGGAATTGCATCCTACCTCACCACCACCCCAGAATTTATATGTTGAAGTTCTAGCCTTCCAGTACCTAAGAATGTGACCTTATTTGGAAATAAGGTTGTTGTAGGTGTAACATGAGGTCTTACTGGAGTAGGGAGGGCTCCTAATCCATTATAACAAGGCCCTTATAAAAAGGGAAAATTTGGACACAGAGACTCAGAGGGAAGATGATGTGAAGACACAGGGAGAAGAGAGCCAAGTGATGACAGATGCAAAGATTAGAGTGATGTATCTGTAAGCCAAGGAATCCCAAGGATTGCTGGCAAACACCAGAAGCTAGAAGAAGCAAGGAAGGATTCTCCCCTACAAATTTAAGAGGGAACATGGCCTCGCTGACACTTTGATTCAGACTTCTAGCCTCTAGTATGACAAGACAAGAAATTTCTGTTGTTTTAAGCTTTAAAAAAAAATAAATTTGAGCCGGGCGCGGTGGCTCACGCCTGTAATCCCAGCACTTTGGGAGGCCGAGGCGGGCGGATCACAAGGTCAAGAGATCGAGACCATGGTGAAACCCCGTCTCTACTAAAAATACAAAAAAAAATTAGCCGGGCGCGGTTGTGGGCGCCTGTAGTCCCAGCTACTCGGGAGGCTGAGGCAGGAGAATGGCGTGAACCCGGGAGGCGGAGCTTGCAGTGAGCCGAGATCGCGCCACTGCACTCCAGCCTGGGCGACAGAGCGAGACTCTGTCTCAAAAAAAAAAATAAATAAATAAATAAATAAATAAATAAATAAATAAATTTGAAAAAATGTTAAAGTGTTACTGATTGTGTTTGACATAGCTTTCTATATACTCCAACATCATTCTTATGTCTCCTCCCCAGAAGCAAATTGTTGCCTATTATTGGGTTCTCTTAGGTAGACTTTCTCAATGATTCTGCCGTTTTCTGGATCTTCATTTTTCACAAGGAGTCCAGTTCCAGGCACCTAAATTAACCAAACCTTAGGGCCCCTGCCTCCATGCAAGCATTGAGAGACCCTAAGGTGGAAATGCAGGCTGGAGCTTTAGCTGGGCCCATCATCTTGATTGGGAACCCTATACCTCTTTTGACCTCCCAAATTCTCTCTGATTCCTGTAGCATTGAGCATTTAATCCAGCTTCCAATCCCTTATTTGTTACCTACTTGCAGGTACAAAATAGAGGATATATTATGGTATTTCCTTATGAGATTATAAATGCTTGAAACAGTATTAATCTCTTTTTAAAGCAAACTAAGGGAAGTTCCCCTAAAGAGTTCCTACTCTATAGGAGATTGCACATGGAAACCAATCTCATTATTATAGAAGTGTGTATTCACAAGGATGCCTAGCTTTACAGAACAGGTGATATTGCAGCCATTCAACAGTTATTGATAGCCTTCTATGTTCAAATTAGTGAATTAAGTATTATAAGAATAAAAGAAATGCATGAAGATTTGGTTTCCCTACCTTGAGTATCTCTCAAATGACTAATGAGGCATTTTTGAAAATATATACAGTAAATTATTTCATGGTTTCAGTGTAGTAATCATGCTGGGGCTTCAGTGAAGGTTATTATTACTATTATGATAATTATAATATCATTATCATAATTTGATTTGTATTTTAGGAATTTTTTAATATTTAGATTTTTTCCTAAGCAAACTGAAAGTTGAGTGTTTGCCCAAACAACTGAATAAGAATTGTTTATCTTAGATCAAATCATCAGTACCACTGGCATTTTTACCAGAGTTTGAAAATGTATTCTTGAACCTCATTCTTTTGCCTTGCACTGGCGGCAAATCACTATGTATAGAAACTGCCAAGACAGGCCTTATGGAACTTACACAGCATCTTTCTCTCTGTGACTTGTATGAACACAAATTGAAGATGAATAACTGAAATACACTTGGCCACAGATTCCATTCTGTCATCTGGAACTAAACTAAAGCAAAATTATTCAAGGCACATTTCAATGAAATTCTTTATGAATTGACCATTCATTTGTGCTTTTTATTATAACTAGACAAATTTCATTATTATGTAATATACCATCTTTTTTTAAAAAATCAACTTTTATTTTAGATTCAGGGGGTACATGTGCAGGCTTGCCACGTGGGAACACTGTATCATAACACTGAGGTTTAGGGTGCAGATGATCTCATCACCCAGGCAGTGAGCATAGCACACAATAGGCAGTCCCTCACCCCCTTCCCTCCCTCTCTCCTCTAGCAGGCTCCAGTGTCCATTGCTCTCATCTTTATGTCCATGGGTACTCAATGTTCAGCTCCCACTTACAAGTGAGAACATGCAGTATTTGGTTTCCTATTTCTGCATTACTTCTTGGGATAATGGCCTCTGGTAGCAGCCATGTTGCTGCAAAGGACATGATTTCATTCTTTTTATGGCCGCATAATGTTCCATGGTGTATATATCTTTTTAACTAATACCATTTAAAATTTCACATGCAATGTTCCTATAATTTTATTTCTAACAAAAAATGCAATAAAGCATTATTATTGTAAACTTCGCAGAGTCACAGAAACTGTGGTCAGTCATCAGTCAAGAACTGAATGTCCTGAACCAAAGACTTATTAATACTATAATTTGGATTTATTTTTGTCCTTATTTTCCAGACACTGCAAATGGATGTAAACAAACTGAACATAACCTTGCTTCGGATCTTCCGCCAAGGAGTGGCTGCAGCTTTAGGACTCTTACCCCAGCAAGTGCATATCAATCGCCTCATTGTAAGATACCCACGTTTCGCATTCCCAAAATTCAAGCTGTGTGTGTGTGGTGTTTTTAATCACTAAAGGGCTCGTGCTATAGTTGTATGGCTCATGAGCCAAATCTGGCACATCATGTTTTTGCAAATAAAATTGTATGAAACAAGCCATATCCGCTCATCTACCCATTGCCCATGGTGGCTTTTATGTTACAGTGATAGAGTTCAGTAGTTACAAAAGATTGGCTCATGAAGCCTAAACTATTTATCATCTGGCCCTTTATAACGGAAGTTTGTTAACTCTGTCATAGTTCAAGGCTAGGTCCTGTGGTAAGTATGAAAGGGTCTAAAACACTTGCCTTACCAACCTGGCACTACTCTGAAAATATTCTCCATCAGAGTGAAAGCTTCTATATCAGGTAAGGCAGTTTCCAGACATCATTTGTTAAAACCCTTTAAAGTATATCAGTAGAACAATGGACATTGAGTGCAGAAGGCAGGCATTTTAAATAAAGAATAAAGAAGAACTGACCCTGAGGACTGCAGCCCAGATGGAATGCAGGAATTGGTAGTCCAGGAAAACCAAGAGAAAACCTGAATGGGCATCTGAGTGGTTAAAAAAAAAAGTAAACCCTAAGGATCTGTTGTATAGTGCACAGTCAAGGCCTGTCTGTCAATCACCCACATCCATTATTTCCTCGGTGTTTGGGAACCTGGATATCATACAACTACATGTTCCCATCTGCACTGGAAAATGGGCGTGAGCAAAGGCCAAAAAAAAGCAATTCAGATCAGACGACTGTCTCTTTGTAAAAAGCTAGTCACCTCAGTTTTATGTGAAAAGGGACTTTGGGATCACTGTGCAGGTTTTAAATTGTTCTTAATGTCCACTGCAATGGGAGTCCAAGCAAGGACTCCACGTTCCCCTGACCTTAAATTGCTGTGCTTCTGCTGCATGGAGCTTGGCTTTCTACTGCATCAATCTGCATTCACTATGGAGGGAATTTGCTTTTTGTTTTAGTTTGGGGTTTATGTTTCTTTTTAGTTTTTCTGTGTGTGGAGAGTGAGTTGTTTCATTTCTTCATAAAAACTTGTATCCTGTGAATCAACAATGTTCTAGAAGTAAACAAGCTTTTAAAAGTTTTAACTCGTACCAAGAAGAAGAAATACAACATTCCCCTGAATGAGTGAAGGTTACCCGGTGGCTCACACCTGTAATCCCAGAACTTTTGGAGACCGGGAGGGTGGATCACTGGAGGTTAGGAGTTCAAGACCACCTGGCCAAAATGGTGAAACCCCATCTCTACTACTAAAAATGCCAAAAATTTGCCAAGCATGGTGGCAGGCACCTGTAATCCCAGCTACTCAGGAGGCTGAGGCAGGAGAATCACTTGAATCCGGGAGGTGGAGGTTGCAGTGAGCAGAGATCATACCATTGCACTCCAGCCTGGTCAACAAAAGTGAAACTCCATCTCAAAAAAAAAAAAAAAAGTTTTGGATCTAGATCTAGATTATATATATACACATATAAAAATGTATATGCATCAACCTGTGCACATATATTTTGCTAAGATATATATAGAGATGATATAGATATCTTAGATATACTTTTATATATATTAGGTTTAATGAGCATAATAGCTATTTGCAGGGGTGAAGGAGGGATTTGCCAGACTGAGGAAGACTGAGGAAGGGATATGCTTATCAGAAAATGTTAGTAGCATGGTTAAAAGTACTTATTATAATACCTAGAGTTACAATACCTGAGATAACAAAGCATGATGATTAACAGCATGTGTTTTGGAGACAGACAAAACCATACTTCATTTCCAGTGTGGTCATATTCCATCTGTGTGAATATGGCCAAGCCACTTACATTTAATTTGTAAAATAGAGATAGTCATAATACCTGTCGCTTAGGGGTGTTTTGAGCAATAAATGAGATAAGAGATTTAAGGTAAATAGAAACATGTTACGCCCAACTCAAGTGCTCTGTACCTACTGTAGTTGTTATTAGGTCACAAACTATTTAAATTGTTATAAACATGTTTCACATCAGTATTTAGTTATTGTCTGTTGTTCTCTACAAACATGAAAAACTTTTACTGGCTTGCTCGTAGTAAACTGATACTTCATTTTATACCCAGCTAAAATTCGCACATTAAAAGAAAACTTTCTAGCATGAGAGCACTCCATGTGTCAGAAAGAAAGCTAACAATAATTTCCTTCTATTAGTGTGTTGTGTAAGTTGTAAAGATAATATTATCAATGGCCATGTCATTTGTATCTGCTGTGTGTGTGTGTGTGTGTAGAATATCAGACATCTATGGTAAGAAATTCTCTGACTCCATTTCAGCTAATGAGGTAATGCTAATAGGAAAAGTATCATGACATCACTACACAAGATATCCATTTCTACCAAATGACCAATTTTAAATGTGTGATATATTTGAGGTGAAGAACATAATCAGGAAAAGGATTTCAAAGTTCATCTGGCACCATCTTCTTCAGCTGGCCAAGCCTTCACATTAACACGAGTTACAAAAGTAATAGAGAGAGTGGTGATGTCTAATATGTAATTTTACTATTACATCAGATTTTATTTAATTCATTTGATTTTAAAATGCTTCTTTAAACATAATTACTCAGGGAACATATGAACAATCTACATCAAAAAAATTACAATATAGAATGATAAATGAATCAGCATGCAATGAAATATAAAATTACAAATCTTGCAGGCGAGGGACAACTAATTGCAAGAAAGTTATTTGAAGATTTTAGACTTTGGACTGGTAATATTAAGTCTACCAGAGAATAACTAATAAATGTAATCTCCACAAAGCCTTTTAGGATTCTAGAATTCTGACTTCCTTTAATGTTTCTAAAGGAAAGGTTAAAATATTATCCAAAATTGTTTAAAATGTCTATAACAAATACAAATATTCTGCTTTTATTAGGGAAAGAAGAACAGTATTGAACTGTTTGTGTCTCCCATAAACCGAAAAACAGGAATTTCTGATGCTCTGCCCTCTGAGGAAGTTCTTCGTTCACTTAATATCAATGTTTTGCATCAAAGTTTATCCCAGTTTGGAATTACAGAAGTCTCTGCTGAGGTAGGTTGCTGCATGAAGCATTTCATTTAAAAATGTGAACAGTTAGCATGCTATGGTAATTCAACCCCAAGAGGCTTTGAGATGAAAGTTGTTTATTGTAAGTTATTTGATGATAAAAATTTCCCTGAGTGTCAGAATTCTCTGATCTTTACATTGTATATGTTTACTTCTTAAGGAAATGCATTTTCATATTAAAGTTTCACTTTTTGACATTTTTCTTCTTCAAAACTTTGTGGCCTTATACCTTATTTTGACTTATCCAGTAAATTTTCTAGAAGAAAGAAGATTTAGATGTGTTTGTCAATTGATCACTTGAAACTGATATGTCAAAAAAACAAAAATACATTTAAATATTTCTTTCTCTACAGGTGCCCCCCTCCTTATTGTCTTCATTGTCAAGATGGTCACCAGATACTCACCTTTTCCAATAAATTTGAAATTAATTTGAAATGTGATTTTTCTTTTGCTGAAGAAACTATAGTTTCTTAAGAACTTAAGTCTTAAGAACTATAGATGTTTCTTCATAGTATTTTCCAAATTTGTCACTTTTAAAAAATTTCCTCTACCACCTCCACCATCTCACTCCTGAATGGATTTAGTCTCCTTTCCAATTCTTTTACTCCATCCCGCTCTAACAAACTTACTGGAAGGATCATCATCCTAAATATGTGTAATTCAATTATTCATAGAATCATGAAATTAGACTGGAGGGAATATATGTAACACCTTGTAGATACAGAAAGTATGGCCCATAGAAATTAAGTGACTCTCTCAAGGTGACAGAACAAGAGAGGCATAAAGCACCACCTAAGATCTAGGTCTCTCTCTCTCTCTTTCTCTCTCTCTCTCTCTCTCAGAGGCAGGGTCTTGCTATGTTGCCCAGGCTGGTCTTAAATACCTTCCCAGGCCAAAATCTAGATATCTTGATCCCTAATCTATTTGCCTTTACAGTAAATCACACTGCGTCTCATTTTAGTAAGTATCACAGGTGTGGTATAAAAAGCTCTGGGTGGGCATGGTGGCCTATGTTTGTAATCCTAACTACTGGGGAGGCTGAAGCAGCAGGATCACTTGAGCCCAGATGGAGTTTGTATCCGAAAGCCACACGTAAAATGTGCGTGGACCATGGGCAGACCATTTAATCTCTGTGAGGTTGTCTGCCTTTGCATGGTGTCAACCTCCCTGAGCCTCAGTTTCTTCAAATCCAAAATGGGTGTAGCACTTATAAACTTGAAATATGGATTGAATTTTTAAAGTGTATCTAGAAATTCTCACACAGACTAGGTAGCAGACAAATGTAATTTGAATGCAGGATGAATTGGAACAATGAGAATATATGTCATCATTGAACCATGACTGTCACAACCACCCCCAACTGGTCTTCCTGCATTTGGTTTTGTACCTCTCTCTGTTCTCTTTCCCAACACACCCAATGTGGTTTCTTTCCTGCCACCAAAGTAATCTTTCTCAACATAAATTTGGTCATGCCCTCCTAATTTCATGATTCTTCTTTGGCTTTCAAAATACTATGGAATGAAGTATAGATTTCTTAATATGGTA
The DNA here is from genome assembly GCF_043159975.1 of Macaca nemestrina. Lineage (NCBI taxonomy): Eukaryota > Metazoa > Chordata > Mammalia > Primates > Cercopithecidae > Macaca > Macaca nemestrina. The sequence continues at coordinate 62,718,883 of NC_092134.1, forward strand.
TATGGTCCTTTGTATGCTGGGCTTTATAATTGTTGAACAGCACTTTCCTAGTTTACATTTCGGCAATTCTAAACTTGATAGATCTGTGATGCATCATACCCTCTCCTTCCTCCATGCTTTCGTATATATTGACTCATCTGCATACCTCTTTCTTAAGATCAGTCTACTGTGTACCTTGTGCCTCCACAGACAAAGGTGCTCCTTACCCTGTGTTCCCGTCAAGCTTAAAACAAAAACTCCTTATCCCGTATTAGTCTTTAGGCTCATCTCTACACTGTGGGTTTTTTGAGTGCTTGTGACATGTCATTTGATCTGTTTCTTCGTTGCCTTCATTTAGTGCCTGGCATGCAATGGGCAAACAGCAAAACTGAATCAACAAATAGTCATGCTGGGTGCGGTGGCTCAAGCCTGTAATCCCAGCACTTTAGGAGGTCAAGGCTAGAAGATTGGTTGAGGCCAGGAGTTTGAGACCAACCTGAGCAACATAGCAAGACTCTGACTTTACAAAAAAAAAAAAAAAAATTAAAAATTCGCTGGGCATAGTGGTGTGTAACTGTGGTCCCAGCTACTTGGGAGGCTGAGGCAGGAGGATCACCTGAGCCCAGGAGTTTAAGGTTGTAATGAGCTATGATGAGGCCACTGCACTCCAGCCTGGGTGACAGAGCAAGACCCTGTCCCAAAACAAACAAACAGCAACAACAACAAATAGCCAAGTACTGCGCTAGTTAATACCTAAAGCCAGAAAAATAAACACATAAGAAAACAAACAAATAAATAAATGATGCTTGTTCTCAATGAATTTATGCACTAATAGGGCAAATATGACACAAACAGATAAGAATATAGTACTATAAATAAAGTTACTACACTGCGCCATGGAGCCTTGGAGAAGAGACCCCCTTATGCTTTGGAGAGGCCAGAGGAGAGGGTCAGCAGGAGGTGAACCACCGGGCCCCTCCCAGCCCTGCCCACGTCTGAATCTGAAGCAGTTCTGCTTGTGCACAAAGCCAAACCCCATTCCCACAGTCCAGGCCCTTCACAGACTGACTGGTACACATCTTGCCTAGGACAATTCTTTAAATTTTAGAAAGACCATTGGATAAATATATTCTGCCTCTCATAAGCTTTTAGAGAATCATATAAACGGCCTTCCCTGTTGCTTTATTCTGAGTTTAAAAGCCATTCTGAAGGCTTTAAGAATAGAGCAACTTATTGAGTCACTCAGATTTGCAAACCAAAAGAAGCTCCCCATGCAAAAAGAGCTGACTTAAAGCAAGTACCTGGGCGTCCTCCAATATACCCCAGTCCAGTGAAGGTGAGGTACTTAGCATAATGGCCTCTCACAGAGTTACTAGCTCACAATAGACTACACTTGAATAATGAAAGCGTATTTGATGATAAATGTCATAGTTTCTCATAAAATTGTTGGAATCTAGAAATCTAGAATTTAGAAAATATGCATTACAGAAGATGAGGAAGTATTCAAATCAGATATAAGGAGCATATCACGAAGGACAGACAGATTGTTTGAACCTTTTGTTTGAGCACTCCTAGAAGGGGCCGGGCATTATTACCCTTTGACCTTTGGCCAGAATCTCTAAATGCAGCAACAGGGAAAAGCTGTCTGTAGTAAAGCAGGCACCCCAGCAGGGAGGCGCTTGGCATAGATACAACCTAAAGGAGCCCTGGAAAAATATTGATTGATAGTTGCTTAAAACTGGTAAATGCTATTCTGTGAGTTTTCTTACATCTTTATTCATGTTTTCTGTGGTTAATGTTTTATAACAACTTATGCCTCAACCCATTTTTTCACATTTTAATCTTAAAATTATAACATATTATGGCAACATATACATTAACAGAAAAAAAGGATCATTGGTATTTTGGCTTTTCATCCTTTGCATGAATTACAGAACATCATGAAGGATGTCTCAAAGCATCTATTTCTAAACTTACATTAATTACTTTCATGGAAGGATATGGCTTTTGTTGCTTTTTCGTATGCTTGATTTTTTAAATTGAAAATGACTCTTGAGAAACAAAAAAAAATACCAACTAGAAAACTGTTTTTGTTTAGTCATCTGTTTTCATTTGTAATCTGTTTCTTAAAGGAAAAGACATTATTTCTTTTATATATTTATATATGATATCTAGAACATTATAGGCACTCATACAGATAAAACTAGACCTCCTCTTGCCTAATAAGTAAAATCCCAGGAAAATGAAATTAAATGTTTTTACAAAATGAATTAAATACCTATTAAAACAGTAAGCTCTGTGTTGACATTTTTAAAAATGATTCAGGAATTTTGTTGTTGTTCAATTGCAAATTACTCCAGTTTCCAAATCTTATATTTCAAAGGAGAAAGTGACTTTCTTTAAATAAAAGTCCAATGTGCCGACTGATACCTTCATGAAATATTTACAAAGAAAAAAAAAAAACATTACATATAAATATAAACAATAATGTATGAGTTTAATGATTATTCCTTCAAACTAGGAACACTAGCAGGTACTCCAGTCTTAATTAGTATAGACCTAGCCATACAGTGCTGAGGAGCCACACAATCAATATTAACCTGTATTGGACCATTCAGAACAATTGCTCACATTGTGCACAGTACAGTGGAAGCTTGGCATTAGCCAACAAAGCCATATTGTTATAGGATACATCTCATGTATCTGCCAAGTCAATCAAATTAACCAGCTACTTTGTAACGCTTGCACTTCATTCTTATTCTGTGCTCTTCCGGTCTCTCTTAAAGAAGTGTATCTCCTAGATCCTCTGTATCTCTGAATCATCTTTCCTAGCATTTGGGATCTCCTTCCACATCTGAGATCAGAATTGATTAAAATATTTAAAAAGAGAGAAAGAAAGGACAAAAAAAGAAGAATGAGCTATAGTGCATCAAATTATTAAACAGGATATAGAGAAGTCATTGTTAACTATACAGAAAACTGCCCAAATTTTTAAATAATAAAACCTATCAGCTTCTTTCACTGCAACTAAGTTAAAGGGCAAAGCAATGTAGCTATGAAATAATAAAACACAAAGATGATATAGTGGCATTGGCTTGACCCAGCAACAGAGCCTCTGAATTATTCAACCCTCGGCCCCCTGACAAAATATAAAAATCATGAGGTTAACCCTATGCAAAGGTTAGATTGAAGATTCTTGTAAATTATAGTCTTGATTTGTGAGCTCTTAACTACAAACTTTTCTATTTATTACCCTGCCCTTATCAAGTTTTTTAGATCTCTGTACAAATATAGTAGTGTTCAGCAGGAGTAGCATGACTCAGAAAGAGATCTATTTACCAAGAAAGTGCAGTGACTAAGTTCTAGGAGTTTAAAACATGTATCTTGCTAACTGGGAGTGGGGGATGGGAGGGTGGGAGTTAATTCTTTCATCATTACTGCTTCAGTTATAAAAGAAAATAAAACAGGTTTGTCTTAAGCAGACAGGAACATGTTGATATTCTAGGAGTTGTAGAACTACAGCAAGAAAAAAAAATGAACCAAATCAGGTTAGGAACACAAAATCTCTTTCCACCCACCTAACCACCCCTTTTTATCCAAATTTTACATGGGCTTAAGCTCAACTCCTTATACTTAAATTTGACAAATTTATGCTGCCTACTTGAAGGCTTAACTAGTTTGCTTTTATAGCAAACAATGGATGCTATTTTATTGCCCGTAAAATATTCATTTCCATATTTATACCTGATTTCTGCAAGAGTTTTCTATTAGTTTCCAGCTATGCTTATAGAGACAGTACAATAAAAAAAGAAAAAAAAAAAAAAGATACAGCTAACGTGAAAGAGGTGAAAGAAGATTTGTCACTTGAATCCAAAGTTTTTTTGCAGCGGGATGCTTGGTTTCTAATCATTTTATCAATCAAGTGTTTTCAGATTCTCCATCGATTTATCATTTATATATCTTTAAAATACATGTCTAAATCATTTCTTGTATCTATGCATCTATTTATGTGTTAGAAAGTAGGCCAGATACTATTTATACTATAATTAGTGAGCACATCAATGTTTTATAAGTAAGGGAAATAGAATCCTGATTTCTTTAGCAATTAATAAAGGCTTTCTCCAAATATTTTTTGTAATCACAATTGAACTCAAAAATCTTCTCTGTTCAGCCTTGCTTATCTTCCCACCAAAACACACTTGCACTCCAGAATGAAAGTTCTCATAAAATATTTTTCAAGGTAAATTTTTTTGTCTGATTTATAAATGTTGGATATATTTTATTTTTTTAAAGCCTTAAAAATAAATTAGCAATGATTTCAAAGTTCAGACACCTACAAGGCATGTTTTACTCAAGGCCTTCTTAATCACTGGAAACAATATCCAAGGACAGATATGTACTCTCACTAAAGGGAATAAAAAGGCAACCTTCAACAAAATGAACTTTTAGATGAGTTAAAGCATTGGACTTGATCTAGCCTTTCTATGGTTTCCCTCATCATGGACTATTTGGTTTCAAGTTAGCTTCATTAACTGTAAATCTATACTGTCACTAAATTATATAACTTAATTTTATTCTAAGATTGGATTTTAGTCAATGTGCTTCTTTAAAAAAAATGAAATAAAAGTAATAGAGTCATGCACACTTTATTCATGCTTCTCTGCCCTTCCACCCCCAAAGTGGAACAAAAATGATACAAATAAAAATAAACCTATGTGTTTTACCTTTTATTGCCAATAATTCAGAACTTTTTAATGTTCCCTATTACTTTAGAAAAATATGTGATATTCTAACAATATATATTGTTGAGATGATATTTTAGTCAGCTTTTGACAGCATAGAGTCCACTTAAAAACAAAAGGTGTGATTAGAAGAAAGAAAAGAAGGAAATAATCCTGGCATTGTTGCTGTATTTATTAATGCACCACAAGCTTTTGTTTGCACTTCTTTCACTTTTGTTTAAAAGTAAAGAACGGTAGTACAGCACGTAATCCAGGGTGCTGATGTTGTGGGAGGGGACTTAAAACAGAGTAAGGAAATCTTAAGAAACAATTTCCTCCACACAGAAAGGAACAGACCTCTCTTACCTATGAACCAGGTAGTTTCCAAGAGAGACGCTGAGGGATATTTAGAAAGCCTGGGACCTGCGGATGCCATGTCAGGCACACTTGCTCCTGTATAGGAGACTAAATAATCTCTTGATATATAAGGATGGCAGTCTGTTGTCTTAGATCAGTTTGAGAAGCAGCTCTGGCAGCGGGGGGTGTAGGTGTGTTGCACTACACTGAATGGAATAAGGCTAAAAATACGTTTAGTGTCTGATAAGAACGCCAGTTTTCTCAAGCTCTCATTTAACGTCGGACTTTCTGTTTTGCTTTTAAAGAAAAATGTTTTACAAGGGCAGCATGAAGCGGACAAAATCTGGAGCAAAGAAGGATTTTATGCTGTTGTCATTTTTCTCAGCATCTTTGTTATTATAGTAACGTGTTTGATGGTAAGTTTGCTTCTTTGTATATTTTATTCTTTGCTGAGCCCACTGCTTAATATTAGTGGGTACATTGCCATTCAGATGAATGTTAAAATGCTTCGGAGCAGAAGCAAGACTATGATCCTGTTAGATTAGGAATATTTCATATCTGACATTAGAGCGGTTGCTAAAGGAGAGCTTATGGAATTAAGGATGCTGACCTGAATAATAAGGCTGTAATTGCAATGCAGTTTTTAGTAACCTGATCAACTCTGAGAACGAAGCTTTACAAAGTGATTTACTGAGGTCACTGAAGCCCTCCCAAAGTCAGTAAAGTCTCACGGGCACACTTTGGGTTTACTTTATTTCTCCTTTTATATCATCTTTATGGAACTCAGGAAAAAAATTAAAAAGAAATATGTCTTTGAGACAAGATTACTCCCTAAGGAATGGTTGATTTCCTTATTTTTAAAAGGCCTTGGAAGCATTCTATGAAAAGGAGATGATTATACCCTCAAAGGCTAAGTTAGTTAGACTACTAATTCATTTTTAAGGTGGATAAATAGTACAAAAGTATAAATGTATATGCTGGAATAGCTCTGTAAGTAATAAGGTGTAGCCTTTAAAAGCATATTTCTAATTTTAAAAATAGAACCCAAAATAAACAACCCACTAAATTAAGCAGTACTATTTGGCACTGAATGAATTAACGGTATCTTTAGGGTAGAATAAGATTTTTCTACTCTTGGAAATTTCAAGATCTAGTATAATATTTAGAGTTTACAAATAGGTTTTAATGTCCTTTTTCCCTGTGAGCTATGTTCTTTTTAATTTTGCACATTTAAATAAAGACTTCTTCCTTAGTTTTTAAGTGCCCCCCAAAAGTCATTGTTACTTATTTCTCTCCACAATCAACAATGTTGCTAAGTGTTTTATTGGTTTTTGTTTATTTCTGCTCCCCCTACTGGGAAGAGGTTACTGTTAGATTGAGGCTCAGTCTGGAAAGACAGAGGCTGCATGGGCTAAACTTAGAGGATATAAAACAAGCACGGTCTTAAACAGAGTGAAGATGGGCATGTTTTCTAGAGTTTAAAATATGTGAAGTAACAAAAGTACCCTAAATCTTCCATCATAATGAATTCAGAGGTAGCTCCTATGGGTCAAGCATTAAGAAAAAAAAAAAAAATTCTAAGAATTGTGACTCAATAAACAAAAGAATAATTTAGAATTGAGTAAAAAAAAAAACCCTGATTTTTATATTCACATGGTAGAGATTAAGAAGAAAGGATTTTAAAGAGAGAAAGTTTGAGGTTTTGGGAAATTATGGCATAGTCTTCTGGGCATCTCTGTTTTGAAAGATGTAGTTCCTTGCTATGGTTAATTGCACTTTAAAATACGTGGTTCTTCTTTCCTTCATATGGGAAATCTCAAGTGCTGTTCCCTCTCTTGTCAGTCACAATTAGGGTGTTTTTCTGCTTTGCAGATGAGAAAGGGTAAGAGGAGGAAGAGAATAGAAAGGAATTGAAAGTGATAAAAGTGGAAAATATTCAGGGGATCAATGGATGTGATTCAGAAGAGCAAAGGCAAGGATAAAAGGAGAGAAGTGGGAAAGCAGATTCATGTCCAGCCTTTGAGTACTAAAGGGCAGCAGAAACAGAGCAGAGCTTGCTATTAACATAGAGAATGTGCTTCAGAGTCTGCATTTCTAACTCAGGGCGTGCTCATGTATCCGATGTAAGTAGATAAATGCCTATGTTGGTCTCGTGGCAAAAGGACCTATAGTAGTCACACCCTCAACTACTTGGAGCCAGAGGATGACTCTTCCTTTCCCAAAATTTGCAAAACATCAATGTAAAAGTCAGAAACTTAGGGAAGTCGGCTCCAACGTTATTAGAACAAATCAAGAAAGGAGCATTTCAGAAGTATAGGTGATGGCTCTCTATTGGGTTAGCAGGTGGATTCATCTATTCATTCAATCAACAGATTCCTGCAGAATATTCTCTGTGGGCCTATTTTTTGCTGGTGCTGTGGGCAAAGGAGAAAACAAGACAGATAAGATCCCTGTTTTCTTCAAGTCTTTACTCTAGAGGGAGACACAGAAAATAATTAAGTTAATTTTTAAAAAATCAAATGGTGAACGTGCTATGTGATTCCAACTATATGACATTCAGGAAAAGTCAAGCCTATAGAGATAGTGAAAATATCAGTGGTTGACAGAGATTTCAGAGAAAGGGAATGACTAGGTGGAGGACAGCAGATTTTAGGGAAATGAAACTATTCTATATTCTGTAATGATGAATACATGACATTATGAATTTGTCAAAACCTGTACAATGTATGAAGAGTGAGCCCTAATCTACACTACCTACACTATGGACTTTAGTTAATAATAATACATCAATATTGGTTCATCGGTTGCAACAAATGAATCACACCAATGCAAGATGTTAATAACAGGGGAAAATGAAGAGGTAGGGAAGACGGGTATGTGAGAACATGGCATTTTCTGCTCAGTTTTTCTGTAAACCGAAAACTGCTCTAAAAAATAGTATATTCATTTAAAAAATCAAATAGTGATAAATGCTATGAAGAAAAGACCATAATAATGAGTGAGTGGAGCAGAGCCACCTGAGATGTTTGAGACCTACGGGTGAATATGTGAGGGTACATACCCAGGCAGAGGGCACAGTGGGTGCAATTAGAATAAGCTTAGCCTGTTCAGGCTCGAGGGGAAGAATGTTTTAGGCAGAGCCTTGATGTGATCTGCTGTGTGTGTTTAAAAGATCACATTTTCTTCTGGTAGAAAGTGGTGGACAGAGGATGGGGTGAATTGTGGAAGGAGGAGGATCTTTCTGGAGGCTTCTGCAACATCCCATTGAAGAAGATGCTGGTGGCATAGAACAGGGGTGGGTGGTGGGGACGGAGAGAAGTGAAGGATTGAGATCTATTTGAAAGTAGAACCGACGAAACTTGCTGTGTCCCAATTCTCAGCAACGGGGGTAAAATTAAGGATGACTCCTAGGTTATTTGGCTTCCCTGCCTGTGTGGAAATGTTCTCATTTCCTGGGAAAGGGACACGTTGGGAATGGAGATGAGTGTGTTCGGATAGTTCTTAAACAAATGAAAGAAATAATTAGGTGGATTTCAAACACTATCTCAAATTTTAATTTGAAGGAGTCACTTTTAAAAGTAACAGGGGGACCAAGTGCAGTGGCTTATGCCTGTAATCCCAGCACTTGGGAGGCAGAGGCAGAGGGATTGCATAAGCCCAGGGGTCTAAAACCAGCTTGGGAAACACAGTGAGACCTTGTCTTTACAAAAAAAAAATGGTTTAAAAAATTATCCAGGCTGATGGCACGTGCCTGTAGTCCCAGCTACTGAGGAGACTGAGAAGGGAGGAGCGCTTGAGCCCAGGAGTTTGAGGTTAGAGTGAGCTGTGATCATGCCACTTTATTCCAGTCTGGGCTACAGATTCTCTGTCTCTGAAAAATATATAAATAAAAACAAATTCTGAAAAGTAACAGAGGAACCGGCAACACACAGACAGGAAGTTCATATTCACAAGAAAAGAGGTACTACCTAATAGGATTAGCATGAAGCCAAGTTTATCTGATGTAACTTACCACAGAGGAGTCAAAAGTTCATGTTTAGGGACATGTCAAAGTGATTGTCTAAAATAAGCTCATCTTTCTAAATGTTCAAAGTATTTTGATAATAAGCTTGATTTAAAGTAAGTGTTCACGTGCATTTCTCAGTGAGACTTGTACTGTCACTTTTGTGATTCTGAAACACCTGTATTCCAACTCTGTTTCCCATAGTTTTGTTGATTCCGTGACAAAGGAAAGATATAATTCAGAATTTTCCCCCGGCATTGATTATATTTATGAAAAACCAAGTGCTTCCATTTGCATTGGCCTTCCTATATGCCGTAGAAGCGAAAAGCGTGGGTTTTATTATAAAATTATATAGGTAAATTGCTGTAATGGAAGGTTGTATGTGCTATGTAACAACAACATAAGACTTGGCAAAATTTTTGAAAAGTGGCATATTGTTTACTTTCCTTAAAATACAAAAAAAAAATGTTGCAAGGCATAAAATTAGACAGGCATGACATTTTCAAATATGTGACTTATTTAGCACCTCACAAATGTGAATGTACAGTGGGTGGAGCGACAAATAGAAAAATACAGTTTTCCAAGAAAAAATGTGTGGGCAACTTCCAATCCATTCAGTCTGTTTTAGATGAAAGAAACTTATTACTAAGAAGAATTAGTTCTTAAACTTGAACAAATAATAGAAAGAACACCATCTATCATCTAAATTAGACATTCAAATGTCCTTGCAGGTTTATTGACAAGTACAAAGGCATTTATGAAATGTAGCTAGAGATGTCTACAGGCCAGATTGCTTCTGGAAAGCAGTTTTAGAAATCACATGAAAATAGTCATTTGGATCAATAAAAGCACTGGCATGTTAGACCCACAGGAAAGTCATCCATATGGGAGGGAAAGAGTTTCTCTAGTTGTAGTCTGGTAGCTGCAGCAAGAAATGCTACATTGAACTACCTGTTATAGCCTTAACATCAGGTAATAAATACATGTCAAAGGTGGACATAATTTTCTCACTTGTTATATATAATCCCTCGGAACGAAGGGAAATAGGACTAGCTTCCTAGCTGGAATGATTGGTTAAGTAGGCATGTAACTCAAACTAATTTTCAATTTTTTCTGTATTAAGAAGAACACAACTGTCTTAATAGTAATAACAATAAAAATTAATTTCTTCCATTTATTGCACACTTATTGGTACTAAACTGGTAGTAAATTTACTGCCTAGTACTAAAGGCTTAACATATTTTAGTTTCCTAATTTTACTTATGAGAAAACTAAGATTCAGAAAAAATAAATGACTTGACCAAGAACATGCAATGGGTGGGTATGGGGGTGGCGGAGTAGGAAGTGGTAAAAATTCAAAACCAAGTCTATCTAAATTGAAAGTCGGGGCTCTTTACCATAATTCCATTTGTTTTCATAAAGCAGTCAAACTGGTCTTTTTTTTTAGTCTTATCACTGTCTTGTGAACATGTATTTCTGACCACAAATAACTCCAGTAGCAGATGCGAATGGCTGTATTTATCAGAGCCATTCTACCCAGATGGAACTGGTAAATGTGTGCCACATTGTACCTGTGTGCTGTGGGCACACCTCTATTTTTGCACTTAGTACTTTGTACTGGACATAGTTTTTACACATTTATCTTTTCTGGAAGCCTATGAATTCCCAGAAGACAGAGTTCTGTGTTGCTTTTGCATCTACAATATCTTGTTTATGGAATGTAGTAGGGATTGGCTCAGGATTATTAAATTAAAAGAGTGAATGAACTCCTTCAGAACTAATTGTAAAATACTGTAAAGAACAAATGTTAAAGACTAGTGGTTGGTGGCATTGTTTTGAAATCTGAACACATTCTAATCCAAACAGAATGTTTTGTGTTACTCATGAGATTTTTTAACGAAAATTTTAAGCTACAAAAAAGCTTCATAGAATTTTTTTAGCTTCCTCCCATTTCTGTGTTCCTCTGGTTTTTTGTTCCCACTATTATTTTCCTTCTCTTGCTATAGTTTGAGTTTTGCCACTCCTCTCATTCAATAATCTGTTTTCTTTTCCTTTTTTGAATTATTAAATGACTTTATTCCAGTCCAAGAGTCAAACAAGCTCTTAGAGATGAAGGCAAAATGTTGACTTGCCATTGCTACGGTAAGCTTTTCTGTTGAGTTTTTAAACAAAGTGAATTCCCATAGAGAAATATGCATATGCTGTATTCCAGATCTCAATCTGTGCAGAGAAAAATCTCTGACACACTTTTCCAGATGCTTTTGGAAAGAGGTTTCAAAGAAGGACATGAGAATTTGGAGGAAACAATAGAGTTGAATGATCACATACCTGGAAGTCAGAAAACCCGGATTCGAGGTTTTCTTTCCAACCCTCCATAAATCATCCAACAGCTCAGGACTTAAATGTGAAATAAGGAGATTACACCACAAAATTTTTGTGATCCCTTACACCAGGGTTTTACCAACAACACTACTGACATTTCGGAGTTACTATTTCTGTTGGCGGGGGTGTGTGGGGAGCTTTTCCAATGCATTGTAAAGGTAGTTAGCCTCTGCCTACCAGATGCCGGTAGCACCCTTTCCCTTCTCCTTCCCCCACACCCTGAAAATATGACAACCAAAAATATCTCTAGAGCTGCCAAACGTTTCCTGAGGGCAAAATCCCTGCCAGTTGAGAATCACTGCCTTACAGCTTAATTTCATGACAACTACCCTATTGCCAAATAGCAATGTCTTCAATTTTTTTCCATATTTTTTCAGACTGTCCAATCTCTTGAGTATTTTTAAACACTATCTTATATACATCATACATTCTGCAGGTTCTACTTTTCCCTAATTAAAGATGTAGAAATCAGTTTGTACACATACTATATGGAGACAGGTTGCAAAGTTGACCTGTAACTAGACATGAAGTAAACAGATGACTGATTGGAAAATATGTTACAAAGGTTTCTCCTCAAAAACATAAGCTCATGAATGGTAAGGAAGGACTTTGGACTAGACTTGGTTTTACACTAATATAAAAGCTACCTGTCAAGAACGATTGAGAAGGTCAAGATTTCCTTGGCTTTCCCATTTTCATTGTTCATTCATATTTCTCCAAAATCCAAGTATAAACAGGCAAGTAAATGTTCTGATATGCATATTATATTTAGATGTGAAGAGCTTAAAATATGTAATATATGCCTTATCTTCTAAACGTATTTTTGTAAAGGTACTGATTTATTTTTTCTACATTTGGGAAAATAACTTTCTTGCAACTTAAACAGTATTTTAAATTCTGTTGCCTCATCATTTAGTAATTAAATATTTAGCTGAACACAGTAAGCCTAAAATATATGTATCATCTGATTGATACTGTTCTAGTGCAGGTTTTGCTTTTACACCATGAGGGTCACGGAAACTGAAGAGAAGCAGTAAGTTAAAAACCTTAGACACTATGCACATGATAAAGGCATTTATCTTCAGTCTTTTCCGTCCTATAGCTTAAAGAAAACACATTACATTTGCTTGAAAGTAATTATAATAAAAGTAAGAAGACATTTTACTTAATATCAGACATCTTTTCATTCTCATTCATGTGATTAACATTTATCATGTGAATATTCCAAACCTACCCTTTTTTCAAATTTTAAGCTTTAACTTTTCCCTACCAGAGTCAATGAATACCACCAGTATAAATGTTTCCAGATTACAAGGAGGTGAACTGACATAAAAAACAATAAAATGTCTGTCTTTTCCTAGGAGTTCAATGTTTAATATGCATTTCTAGTTCTATCTCATAGATGCATAGTCTTTTCCCTTAAGGAGAGCTCCAGGTTACAGTGAGCTATGATCACAGCACTGCACTTTTGCCTGGGCAACAGAGCCGGATCCTGTATCAAAATTAAGTTAAATTAAATTAAATATTAAAACTTAGGAGGGCAAAGTGGTAAGAGTAAAAATTCTGGTTGTCCAAATTATTCTTTCATAGATACCCTAAATTTAATTTGTCAAGTATTTACCAGATACTCAAGTTGATATATGACTAATGCAGAGATTTACCAACATAAGAAATAGTGGTTTATAGCATAACTATCATCTTATTAATATTTGCAAGACTACTTTTTTCTACTAAGCCATGCAGGATGCATATCTCCATTTCTATAAATGTTGTAGACCTGTGTTTTATGGTTATTCCTTCTATAAGCCTACCATTTCCCCATGTGACCAAACTAACCTCTGGCATTTTTAATAAAATTAGTTAAATTTACTTTTGAATGTATCTTTATGGAACAGATTCATGTGCACAATTAGTTGATACGTATGTGCAGCATAACTAGAAATACCAAGTATACTGTCTTGAGGAAAATCTCAGTACCATGAAACTGAGAAATCATCTTTTACAGGGCTCTGTTTACTTTATCGTTAAGCCTTTATTTTGGTTTGTATGCCAGGGTGGGATGGAGAAGATCATACTCTGTTGTTTAGTGTGAGAAAATGTGACAGGAGTTTTTTATATCTCCTTCTACAGATTCTTTACAGATTAAAAGAGAGGTTTCAGCTTTCCTTAAGACAAGATAAAGAGAAAAACCAGGAGATCCACCTATCACCCATCACATTACAGCCAGCACTGTCTGAGGCAAAGACTGTCCACAGCATGGTCCAACCTGAGCAGGCCCCAAAGGTACTGAATGTTGTCGTGGACCCTCAAGGCCGAGGTGCTCCTGAGATCAGAGCTACCACCGCTACCTCCGTCTGCCCTTCTCCTTTCAAAATGAAGCCCATAGGACTTCAGGAGAGGTAAGAGCTTGTTCTGTATCCCCTATGTGTGGCTTTTTATAAAAAGAGTATTCATCAACTAAAAAAGAAAGAACTAGTAATGATTGACATAATTGGGTAGAATTGTTCACCACTAAATGGGCAGTCAGACGAAGTAGTGTTTCTTGTCTCCCAAAGGAATCCAACTGCGTTAGATAAAATCCGTTAGGTATGTCTGATTCTGTTAAGCTTGTCTAGATCCACGATGGTGTAGATCCAAGCAAAGTTCACTCCAAGTTCACTGACCTCACAAGATGCTATCTTGTTTAATCGTCATGAAACTCTGGTAGGTAGAGAGACTGAGAACAAGCTCAGTGTTTCCTGCAAAAGCCCACATTGTCTGGAGTCAGGCAGGAGTCGATGCCATGGATTAATTTTTTTAAGGTTTTAGCTCTTCATTTTTTAACCACAACAAGCATTCAATATCAAGATCCATAACACTGGACGGACACAGTGGCTGATGCCTATAATCCGAGTACTTTGGGAGGCTGAGGTGAGTGGATCACTTGAGACCTGGAGTTCAAGACCAGCCTGGTCAATATGGCAAAACCCCATCTCTACTAAAAATGCAAAAGTTAGCCAGGTGAGGTGGCGCATGCCTGTAATCCCAGCTACTTGGGAGGCTGGGATGTGAGAATTGCTTGAACCTGGGAGGCAGAGGTTGCAGTGAGCCAAGATGGCATCACCGCACTCCAGCCTTGGCAACAGAGTGAAACTCTATCTGAAGAAAAAAAAAATCCATGCCATTATTTTTGTTGCCTTACCTTTTTTGTGATGTATTATACATGTGATTCACTTTATACTGATCCATTTCCATTAAAAGCAAATCCAATGTAAGAAAACTTGGATTTGCAAAATACATAAACGAGAGACTAATTTTTTACCTCTCAAAAATATCAAGTAAAGCTTTCTCATGTGTTTCTTAAAAGAAACTTTAATTTTATATTTAAAATATGACTTGTAGTGTATTCAACTTTGAATACCAGGGTAGTGGGAGAGTAAGTTCTCAAGGTAATATCCCAGGTTCATTCTCCTCTTATTTTACTATGTCTCCATTTTCTAACCCTGTATATTTTGTTGCCTGAGGTTTTTAAATCACATATATAAATTTTGAATATATTTCCCATGGTACATCACAATGCCCTATGCAAATAGTTGTGGTTTACACACACAAACACACCCTTCAAAAAATATAGCTTGGGGTTTTAAGAACTGCAGAAAACAAAATTGATCCTTCATAACTATTTGAAAGTATTACCAAGGAACAATGAATGACATAAAAATAAAGGAATTTGTTTATCTCTAAAGGTCCTTAAACACTGAACACTTTGACTCCACACCAGGAAGAAAACAGAGATTGATCAAGTCATTCTTTCCACCTCCTCCCCTAAAATACTTGTGGTTTCTTGATAGGCAATGTGGGTCTCCAAGTGACATTCACTTATGTAGATATCACCAAATTACTCTTAATGATTCACTGTGGAAAGGTTGACAAGATGGAACTTTCTGCCTGAGGCTAACTGGGAGTGAGGAGAACTGAATTCCAGACCCAGCCCTGCCATTCCTAGGTTTGGTGGCCTCACCTGAGTCATTCACTCATTTGGACCTCATTTTCTTCTAAAAGATGTAGAGGTTTAACTTATTTTTTTAGCTTCTTTCTGGTTCTTTTGCTTTTGTTATCCACATTATTTTTGTGCATTTATGTTTGCTTCAAAGAGTAACTTTGAAGCAGACACCTGAGTATCAGTGATGAATGAAGGGCCGGTGGCAAGAAAGCTCTGCAGGCAATAAGAGGCCATGTTATCTATAGTAGAATGAAGGGTCATAATAAAACTGATTAAAAGTCAGACAAATTTTTATTATCATCATGTACTACCAATTCTAAGCAAGGTCAGTATAAAATTGACTAGGGAAGTAGCCATGCCCAGCATCCTGCCCTCTGTAGACCACTGCTGGACGTGTTGGTCTGCAATTTAAAGGAGTATAAGGTTAAATACTCACTTATTCGTTTCATTAAAGTGAATCTTTGAGAGGGAGAATACAAGGACAGAATCGTACCCATCTGTTTGGTTCAAATGGGGGATTCTAGCAGAGCAAGTATGTAATCAGTGTTAAATAGATTCTCTGTCCCCTTATCTACAACTTCACTGCATCCCACACTTCACCTCCTACTTTCTTCCACCTCAGAGCAGGAGAAGACTATTCTCTCCACAAGGGCTCCAGGTCATTCCCCTCAACCCTAGTAACTTCATCAGTTTTCCTCCTCTACCTTCAACTGTACCCTCTTTGCTAATGCTGTTCCCTCAGCATAGAAATAGGTTCCTTTTTGTATTAAAGAAACTCCCTTAATCCAATTCCTCCTCTGGTTCTTGTTTTTCCTTCCTTTCTCAAATACGTGTCTTAAAAGAACAGCGTGTACTTGCTGCCTCATTGTTCTTCTCCCACCTTTCATTCTCACTGCTTCTTTCACATGCTCGATTATCAAATTAAGTATCGATGGTCTCACTACCAAATTCAAAGCACATGTTTCATTTCCCATCTAGCACTAATAACTACCTCCTTTTTAAACTTCTCTCCTCCTTTGGCCTCAAATACATCATTTTTCTGTTTCTTGAGTTGCTACCTTTGGTCTCCTCCAGATTCCCTTCTCTTGTTAACTTTTAACTTCAGTGTTTCATTCTGTGTCCTCTTCTCTCCTCCCTCAGTCATCCAACCATGGCCAGTTCTTCTCTTACTACCTTTTAGTGATTCCTGAAAAAGAACCTTTAGCTCAATCTACCTTTCTGTTGAAATCCAGACCCATATTTCAGCGCTGAACTGTGCGTCGCTACTCTGACTTTTCTTAAACACTACCAACTTATAACATTCAGAAATGGAACTCAAGACCTTCCTCATCAAATCATTTCTCTTCTTTTTAAATAGTGACTCTCCGAAACCTGTAATATCCTCAGCTCCTTCGTGTTGTTTCTTCCCCCTCCCCATACAGCCGAACATTATGAAGACCTGGAACCTTCTCCCAACTGTTCCCCCTGTCCAACCCCAATCCCACTGAGAACTCAGGATCTCCTAATTCTAGCCAGTCTCCTCCTGGTCCCCACCTCAGATTCTGTTTTTCTTTTTTTTTCCCAGTCCACTCTCTAGACCTCTCAAACAGTGGTTTTCTAAATTATATTTGAGTGTTTTTCTCTTTATAAAATTCCTCAGTGTTTCCACATTGCCTTCTGGAAGAAACTGATAACTTCTACATATAAAATATGAGGCTTTTTCTGATCTGGCCTTTGGGAGCCTATGTCCACCCATATTTCCTACTAAACACTCCCTTAGGCTCATCCTGCTACTTGGACATTTTTCCAGGTACCATGCCATTCTCTTTTAAGCCTAAGAGTTAATATTTGTCTAGAACCTGTCCTTTTCCCTATTCCTCCTTGCCCTTGAAAAGTACCATCAATATAGTGGGCATTAATCTGGGTCTACAAATCAAGAAGACAAGAAATGCAATTTTATTTTTCTGTAACTCAACCTAAGCTTTTTTTCTAGATGCCGTTTCACCTAAATGGTAGAAACTCAATCTCAGTCCTTTTCTGATTCACCCAACCTTCTTCTGGTTTCCTAGAGTTTCCTCTACATTTTAAGGAGACTTTCTCAACATGAAGAGTAAGCCCCCATCTGCCTTGATGTCATCTGTGCACATTGTCATCTGCTAAAATATCCATTATCTCCTTGGTTCTCATAAGTATTCCCAGGACAGTTGCCACCATGTTGTTTCCTGTGGCCATTCATACAGTCCCTTCCTTTCCAGCCATTGTTTTCTCCTTTCCTCTCTCTCTTCCTCTTTTTCAGTTGTATCCAAACCACTCTTAGATGCCCAAGAATCATCTCACTGTTCTACCCCAAATGGAGGCATAGGAAAACCTGGGCATATCTAAGACATGATCCCCCAGAAACACTTTCCATCCATTTCTCATGGCTCTACCAAGGATCACGGTCCTCCTACTGAGGGTCCCCCATTTCCCAGGGCTCAGCAGTGAAGGATCCAGGGTCTCACCTGCACCCACAAAGCAGCCCCTCTAACACTTCCCCTGGGCCCATGGGCATTTTCTTAGGCTTTGGGAATAGAAAAGCCTACTCTGGCTTATTTCATATCCTACCTTATCTGACATCCACACCCTGAGACACCACCTTCCACCAAAGGCCTGGCCTTTAGAACACAAAGCCCATGACAGGACTCAAATTTCCCTGCTTTCTGCTCTCAGATTTCTTCAAAGGCAATAAAACACCAAAAGACCCTGACAGCCTGAATACAGTGAAGGTCCAAAGGTGAAAGTGGGAGTAGGAATACAGGGAGGGGAATTTAAGCATCACTTCCTCTTGGAAGCCAATTTGAGGCTCCCTCTACCTCCTTCTCCTGCTTCCTCCAGCCCAGTACTGATTCAGCTACGTCTCTTCAGTTCCCCGCTGCTTTAGTTCCATAACCCCGTGTGCATACTGTATTTATAGCACTTCTTTGTTGTCTTTAAGTTCTGGTTTACTAATATGTTGTAGCTAATAGACTCTAAGCTTCTTGAGGACACATATATGATTTAATTGTCTCCTTATCTCTTACACATAGAACATAATTTCTGGAGACCAGGAGCTCCTGGAAATAAATGCCTAAATGAATGAATTAACCAATTAATGACTGTTTTTATGACTAACCTCAGGTGAACTCCCAGTAGCTACTGGGAAACACTTTACCTATTCCACCAACCCTTCCTGTTCTATTCTCACTCCCATTTTTCTACCACAATTCCCTGCCAAGATGACATAATGAAGAGTTTTAAGAGTGACCAAATTTGAAGAATGTACAGTGTTCCACGCAGTCAGAAAACTTTTCTGGCAGTTTTAAGCCTTAAAATTTAATTTATGTATATGTGTTCTAATGGTGCCTTTAAAATAGTCTCATGTTTAATAGTTCTCCATCTTTCGATCCTGGAGTGAGGTAATAATCTTCTACTTATTGCATAAAAGTATGGCTTTATTAAAATCACCATGAGACCAAAAAGGCTGCATTATGAGTCACTTGTCCCAATCTTTTTTTTTTTTTTTTTTTTTTGAGACGGAGTCTTGCTCTGTCGCCCAGGCTGGGGTGCAGTGGCCGGATCTCAGCTCACTGCAAGCTCCACCTCCCGGGTTTACGCCATTCTCCTGCCTCAGCCTCCTGAGTAGCTGGGACTACAGGCGCCCGCCACCTCGCCCGGCTAGTTTTTTGTATTTTTTAGTAGAGATGGGGTTTCACCATGTTAGCCAGGATGGTCTCGATCTCCTGACCTCGTGATCCACCCGTCTCGGCCTCCCAAAGTGCTGGGATTACAGGCTTGAGCCACCGCGCCCGGCCACTTGTCCCAATCTTTTGGATCATGTCATATAAATTTCTCATCCCTGATTGGGGGAATCTATCACTTTGATGTTATTAATCATAAAATATAATTTTAAAGTTAAAAGATAAGTAAAATAAGATATAGAGACTAAATGGATTGCTTAACTGAGTGTAAAGAATACACTCTGAAATTATGAAGGTTAAAGAATCTTATAAAATGAGAACATATTAGCCAGGTGTGGTGGTGCACACCTGTAGTCCCAGCTACTCAGGAAGCTGAGGTGGGAGGATCACTTGAACCTGGGAGGCAGAGGTTGCAGTGAACTGAGATTGTGCTATTGCACTCCAGCCTGGGTGACAGAGTGAGACCCTGTCTCAAAAAAAATAAATAAATAAATAAAAGAGAAACATAGCAATTCTCTCTTCTTTTCTCCCTTTTTCCAACTAATCACCAAATCATATTGATTCTTGCTCCTCCAACTTTCTCATTATTGATTATCTCTTTCTGTAATCATTACCTTGGGCCCAGCTCTCATTACTTCATGATGAAATTGTTGTGTCATATAATTATACAAATGATATTAAGATTAATATGTGTAATAGATTTCATATATATTATTTTATTTCATCTTATCTGCCTGCATCTAATTCTCTTTCCCCCTCCAACAGTCTTCAGGTTTATCTTGCTATAACAATCTTTCATTATCATACTTTGCTGTGCAAAAATCCCCATTTGGCTCCATTTGCTTACAGAATAAGGCATAGACCGTCTTGTTGGGCCTCAGAGGTCCTACACCATCTGGCCCTGATCATTTACTCCAAATCTATTTGCTACTACATCCCAAAATAAACCTTCTATTCCATTCTGTTTCCATCCCCATCCCCCTCTGTGTGCTGTGTTCCTGTCCACATTTGCATTTCTGTTTGCCCGGTCCTTCCTATTCCCTCGGCCTACCGATCTCCAGTCTCCAAAGCCCAACACAAAACTTACCCCCTACCACTGGCCATGTAACCTATTCGTGCCCACAGTGATTTATAACACCTATAAATTCTCATATATATCACTCCTCTGGCAGTGATTTTAGTTGAACAGTCATTCAGAAAGGGACTAGAACTGGTTTTTAAGCAGTTTGTCTTATGTTTTAAGCAGATGGCAAGAATTTTAAGAACAGGTACTGTGGCTCAAGATACTGTGTCTCCTGTGGTTCCTGTAAATCCTGGTACATAGTAAACACTAAAAAATATTATGGAGTTAATTAATGTTGCTTCACATCTGAAGAGCTCATCTATTTCTAAAGAATCTTCCATAAGAACCAATAGCTTAATGATAAACTATAGACCTGAGTCTCAGTTAATACTACCTCTGACACTTATTAAATAAGTGGCTCAACAGATTAATTAAGTCCTCCATAGTATAGTCTTCCCAATCTATAAAATAATATCTGATCCACCTTACTTCAACAGATACTACAAAATTAACAATCCATACAAAATGGCATAGTGTCTTTGAGAAGGAAAAGGAAATCTAATATTCTTTTGGTTTTTGTTCTCTGATTCCATTTCACAAACTTACACTAGGTCAGTTATACCTTTGAACTCCAGAGTTGAAGTTTATTGTCTACTGAACTGCTACAGTTGAGCCTGTCATATAACATTATATTTTTAACTGTCAATTGACATAATTTTGTTCATCCTATTTGTAAACA
Organism: Macaca nemestrina; assembly: GCF_043159975.1. Taxonomy (NCBI): domain Eukaryota; kingdom Metazoa; phylum Chordata; class Mammalia; order Primates; family Cercopithecidae; genus Macaca; species Macaca nemestrina. Next base: position 62,739,804 of record NC_092134.1, read on the forward strand.
TACAGTTACATGTAACTTATAAATACATACTTATAAACTGGCCACTAATTGTTATCTAATAAATAACAGTATCAAATTAATCAATTCTGGTCTAACAAATGCATTCATTTCCCATGGTGAGTCCAGGTACAAATTCAAATGCTTGCTCTGTAACTACTACATACATAAATTGAAACCTGTTTATTCACCTGTATTGAGGAGCATAGCGTGTGCCTTGCACAGCTCTTGGGACAGGTAAGCTACACGACAAATGTCACGTGGCTGGCACAGCGTGAGGCCACAGTTAGTTCATGTTCCCGCTCCTCTTTCATCCCATCCTTGCCCTCCCAAAATGCTCCACTGATCACTCTCAGGGAAACTGTATACATGCCGAGTTTCAAATGCCCATTAAATGAGCAATCACATTCAAACTCTAGAAAGTACCTTTTCTTCAGTGGGAAACCAGAGAACTTACGAATCTGAAAGGTTCTGCACATTTTCCCTTTGGGCTACTGTATGACTAATGGCCAATTTTATGGAAAGGAAATCAACAGGCAAATTGGATAGGTTCACATTATTTCCTCATTTTCCTCACTTGATTTTCTATTATGAGTAAACACTGTGCAAGGACAGATAGAGAACTGTCCAGGAACGAAGGGTGGCACATTGTAATGTGGCACTCTCCATCCTGGTTTCATTTCTCAGTGATCAGTTGGTGGGCCCTCAAGACTATGATATTAATGAGTGTTTTTTTTCTATCATAACGGAGGCCTCAGCAGGCCCCCAAGGGTTGCTGATATCCAACAAACAAACATTCTCTAACTTTTCTTAAGCTATGCCATAATAGGGTATACATGTTATGATTTACAATAAATACCGTGCAAATGATATAACACCCAGAATTTTGAGTCTAAAGGTTTCCTTAGGAGTTGCTGAGCTTGGGAGATTTTTATCAGAACTAGAAATTTGTCTGCAATGGTGGAAGCAATGAAAAGACAGTCCATGCCAAGAAAACGTTGACCATTCTACATTCAAACTCAAAGACTTTGTGTACTACAATTTCCTCCTGGCAAGGCAGAATGTCCTGATGTCCGTGCCTTGCTTTCCCTAGTGGAGGTACATTTTGATGCTTAAAACTTTTAACTTGGAAAATCTTTAATCATTCCTCCACTGATCTCTTTTTGGGACATATGAGTAAAGAGAAGGGAATAGAATTAATTAATATGACTGCATATCATAGCATAAAGTGTAAAAAATACCCTGGAAATTAAAATCTGTATTCATGGCTGTAGATGGTGGCTCACGCCTGTCATCCCAGCATTTTGGGAAGTTAAGGCAGGAGAGTCACTTGAAGCCAGAAGTTTGAGACCAACCTGGGCAACACAGTGAGATCCCGTCTCTACAGAATTTTTTTAAACAAATTAGCCAGGCATGGTGGTGTTTACCTGTACTCCCAACTACTCAGGAGGCTGAGGCAGGAGAATCTCCTGAACCTGGGAGCTCAAGGTTGCAGTGAGTATGATTGCACCACTGTACTCCAGCCTGGGCAACAGAGCAAGACTTTGTCTCGAAAAATTGATAGATAGATAGATAGATAGATAGATAGATAGATAGATAGATAGATATTCATTAAATAGACCCATCTTTGAAAATGGATCCAACTCTCTCATTTTCTGTCAAATAAAACTGGGGCCCCGAATCTTTCTCTTAGGTCTTCGGTGAGGTTCTCTAAAAGCACAGCTGGAGACAAGGGCTCTTGTACAAATGATGTATTGAGAAGATACTCTCAGGGGAAGCCTATTAGGAAAGCAGGGCAAGCAGAACAAAGAGGACAAGCAAAGAGGTGGTGGCAGCAGCCATCTACCCTCAGCCTGATTGCACAGGGATCTCTGAGCACGGGTGGCCCCTCATGGACAGTTGTCTCACCTTGAGGCAAGGGGACTGAGCCTCTGTACCCTCATGCCAGCCAACCACTGACTCTAGGCCACCCAGAGGTGGTGGAGGCCTAACCTCCTAGGCACCTCTGGACTCAGCAACACCCATCAGCTGAGGGGGCTGCTCCAGCTAAGTGGCAGCTGGGCACCACTAACAGGCTACCCTCCCAGCAGTGGGGGAGGAGAGGATGCGGCACCAGCCAGAGAAAGGCGACTTGGGTGGGGCACCAACAGCATTACTGTACTTGCCAAAGGTCGCAGCAGAGCTAAGTTTATACTCCAGGTTCCTTTGATCTTCCCAGGTCATTATACACGTACCACGTGGCCTCCTTCAAATAAACACCATTCATTCTATTGGAACCTATGTCCCAGCCCCATTTAACACAGTCTATCAACCATGACTCAGTTGCTCAGCCTGACAACATGAGGGCTTATAAACATAACACATAGCAAACATGTAGAAGCAAATTCCAGTTTAACTCCAAATAACATCAATAAAAATAACAACTCAATATGCCCTGTTGACCCTTTACATGCATTATCTCATTTCACCATCCCAAGGGACGTTTTATGCCCTCCTTAGAGTGGAAACTCATGCTCAGAGAGTATAAGTTATGGCCCTAATAACTTAATAGTAAGTCACTAGGAGTGTGAGGGTGACAGATAGAATGCGAATCCAAGCAGTATTGCTCCAGAGGCTGTACTCCTAATTAATAATTGTCATGCTTTGGGGGTTGGGAGAAGGTGTACACACCTCTAATCTATGGGAAATAAAATTTAAAGTAAACTACAAATCAATATATTTAGCAAGTAGGTATATTATGGAGTGTCACACTGTTTTTCCTCTTAGCAAATTTTATGCTCGGCTTTCAGAATATTTTTCAGATTTTAAATCAAGCAAAGTACAATTTCATGAGGTGGATTCAAAACACTCATGACAGATAACCATTTCACTGCCACTCTAGAAGTGCATTGTCTGTCTCAGTTTTTTCCTTAATCTGGTTGTTGCCATTCTGGAGGCCTGGTGGTAATCTGACATAAAGGACCAAGAGGAAGGTGAACACAAATAGAGCAAAGAAGCCAAAGTGAGGGGACTATAAGGCAATAATTCAGAAAACTCAAGTCAGCAGACATCCTGGACAATAACTCGTCCACTTCACTATGTGTGTGATTGTCAGTGGAGGTGACAAGAACAGCAGAGAAGCACATGGTCATGCCTGCTGCCAAGCTGCTGCCCGTGCTGCTGTAATAGAAGGATGCAGAGTCACAGCTGATGGGTTGGACACTAACCTGCCACCTGCCAACCACTGTGCTCGTGTATGATCTCAGACAACCTTCACAACATCCTGGAGGCAGGCACTATTTCTATGCCCATCTTGCAGTTATGCTGACAGAGAGACTTAGAGAGATAAGTAATATGCTCAATGTCACAAAGAAATAAAAATCTAGTGGAAGATACAATCTTGACAGCCTGTTTACAAAATCTGCACATAACTACCATATTCTACCTTTTTCTAGATGATACAGGTGATAAAACTTTAACCTTCTGATACAGTTTGGCTATGTCCCCACCCAAATCTCATCTTGAACTGTAGCTCCCATAATCCCCACATGTCATGAAAGGGACCCGGTGGGAGGTAACTAAATCATGGGGGCAGGTTTTTCCCATGCTGTTCTCATGATCGTGAATAAGTCTCACAAGATCTGATGGTTTTATAAAGGGCAGGTCCCTTGTAAACAATTTCTTGCCTGCCACCATGTAAGACATGCCTTTGCTCCTCCTTCACCCATGATTATGAGGCCTCCCCAGTCATGTGGAACTGTGAGTCCATTAAACTTCTTTTTCTTTATAAGTTACTTAATCTCGGGTATGTCTTTATTAGCAGTGTGAGAATGGACTAATACACCTAATATTTTTATAAAATATTTTCATATTCTTGTAAAATACTTGTATGGGGATGTCCAGAGCTGGGGGAGGTACTGGAAACATGCACAAGCCCTTCATGAACAGTGAGCATCAAGCTGTTCTCTTTATTTGTCAGATTTTATGTAGGTAGGTTGGGATTCTGGAGGGTTGGGAACAAAATTTTCATAGGGTTTTTTATTCTAAAAAATAAAAGACCCCACAGGAATGAAGAAAAAGGAAGCAAAAGTTTTGAAACCTGCCTGAAAATTAGTGGTACGCCATGAGACAAAAATGTGATCGTGTTAAGTGAAAGAAATGACAGTGGATACAACCCAGGGAGAGTAAAATAGGAGCCAACATATATTATTAAAGAATTAAAAGTAGAGGAGCTTTGCCTTAAAAAGTAAAAATTGGCCATTACTCATTGGAAAGCACAGGCCTGGCATAATTTCTCTCCAAGCAGACCCTGAAATATTTAAGCCATTGTGGCTGAATGAGTCCAAAGAGTGTAGACCTGGCAGTGGCTCTAAGAGGAATCACGGTAATTGCTCCTTTCCTCTGCTTGCCTTCCCTTTCTCCAGTTGTGATTCCTGGCAGAGCAGCAGGAATAAGTCCCACTGAGTCCTCTAACTGCTATATCTGCCCCCAGACCACCCCTCACACAGGCTGCTTCACCCTGAGGTTCAAGCAGAAAGGACTTCTCAGCCCTTCCACTCTGACCCCCATCAATCCTTCAACATCCATTAGCTTGCAACCCCGTCCAGGACACTGCTTCGAGCTTTACAGGGTACTCTCCATTTGCACTCATACCATGGGAGACAAAATCTAACTACCCTGGGAACTCTTTTGTAAATTCGGTAGGGTATTCGTTTCTATAAAGTTTTTTCATCTTGACCGTAAAGAAGAGGTGGCTGTAGTACAATTTTTTGAGATTAGTATTCTCTGACTCTTCTACATGTGATTAAATTAGAGTTTCACTTTGGAGGGTACTAAATGCAGTTGCTTTTTAAAATGAGATTTTTTAAAATTTTTGCTAGGGGACCATGTTCCAGATCTTGATGTACAGGTTGACAGAATTAGGTGAAATGGCCTGTTTTGAAGAAGCGTTTTAATCAGGGCAGGCACAGATAATTCCCAGCATAAGCTTTGCTTCCTATTTTAAGAACAACCAGTTCTGAATCTTAGACACTGTGTCAAGAGGTTTTGCCTTGCAGCCAGAGACTTTGCCTTAGGAATTGTTCGAAATGTATCATAAAGCTATAGATAGTTCAGGGTCCGACTATGTGCATTTTATGAACTGCTCAAACATTGTTTTCCTGGGAAGTGAGCCGCCACTCTTCTCTTATCAGATTTGCCCTGGTATTAGCACATGACCTCCAGAGCAGAACAGTGAACAATCACAGGTTACTCATGGCAGGCGACTTGAACAAAATTTATTTTTCAGCTGATGTGGGTTTTTTCTGTAACATAAAAAATACACTTGGATTTATTTATATAAATATAAAACTATCTTCTTCTGTAAATCTTAAAAGCCAATCTAAAGTGTTACCCATTTAGCAATGCAGCATGATTATCTGGGTATAATCTAAACATGGATAGAGCACTGTTCTCAGACACATTCTGATAGATGAAGCTCACGATTGGAGGACGTGGAATTAGTTCCCTCTAGTGGAAAACTTCATGTTGACACAGTTGTTAGCTTGTCTCATCTACGGGAAAGAAAGGTGAAATCTTTTTCTTTCTTTTCTTTCTTTCTTTCTTTCTTTTTTTTTTTTTTTTTTTTTTTTGCCATAATAACTTTTCCTTTTTTTCCTTTTTTTTTTTTTATGACAGTATCCTCTCTGGTGGGTAAGGCATAATATTTTTTTGGTAGATACCTTAGAAAAAAGGTCTCAGTGTAACTTAAGAATTGACAAATTCTTGTGAACACTTTTAAATATGATACACTTTCTAACAATGCTTGGCATCCAATCATTTTCACTTCTCATTATTTTAAGTAATTTTAACAACAGTGTGTCAAATGAAATTATTGTTGCCTAATAATGTCTTATAGTGTATAAATTTGTTTATTTAAGGAAACCTTTTTTCCAAATCATGGATGCAAACAGAGGCCTCAAGGATTCTCCCCTTTTCCAGGCCCTCCCCATCCCACCTGCCTTACTTTTCATTTCCTGCCTTTTCCCTCTTGGCTTTGATTTTCCTCACGGTGGTGTCTGTAGCACAATGCCTACCACCTGGTGCATGTTCCATAAACATTTGTTAAATCTCAATTTGAAAAAAGGAACAAGTTCTTAGACAATCAAGTTAATTTTATTGGAAGAAATATGTTTTTAAAAAATAAAAATAGATGATGCACCGGGCATAGTGGCTCATGCCTGTAATCCTAGCACTTTGGGAGGCCAAGGTGGTCAGATCACAAAGTCAGGAGTTTGAGAACAGCCTGGCCAACATGGTGAAACCCCATGTCTACTAAAAATACAAAAATTATCCAGGCATGGTGACGTGCGCCTGTAATCCCAGCTGCTTGGGAGGCTGAGGCAGGATAATTGTTTGAACCCAGGATGTGGAGGCTGCAGTGAGCCGAGATCCTGCCACTGCACTCCAGCCTGGGCAACAGAGCAAGACTCTGCCTCGGAGGGGGAAGAAAATGGATGCTCACCACCGTCTCGCCCTTGCCCCACAGAAGCCTATGGTGCTGGCAGGTTGTCTGGCCTCATTAGACACCTAGAAGGGGCCCCTTGGAGCTGTGCTCCCTGCATGTCCTTGGCAATGTCATGCTGCACCTGGGGATCTGAGGGGAGCTCCTAAAACCCTCATGGTCCCTGCTGTGAATATGATCTCCTGAATCATTTGTTTTACTCTTGTTATGTTGGCTCCTGAGTTAGCATGTTGTTACCAAATCCCTATTCAGAGGAATATTCTTTTCCTGATAGAATCCTTAGTCTACTTAAGGTTTCTAAGAAAAAAAGTTGGAATTTTAAACCCGCTTTAATCAAAAATAAGAGTAAAAATGATGAAGTACTAAAGGATCTGTGAGAACGAATACAATCAAAATATGGCAGAGGCCCACTTTGCCTGAAGGAACATACCTCAGACGTGGATCCTTTATCTTGTCAGTCTCCAGTAGATGGTCAGGACTACTCAAACACCTGTCCATTTTTCCAGGCAGCTCTTTTTTTCATTGCCCAAGGCAGCTTTTCCAAATCAGTGCTGATGTCCTTAAATTCTCTTCTCCCATCCAATACATAGAAAAGTACAGAATCTAGGAATAAACCATCCTGAATTACCTCTCCTCTCGTTCCCTGGCCCCATCGATAACACACATGTGTGTGCAAGCACACATGCACACGGTAGGATCTCCTGAGAGCTTATTCCTTTTTCTTTGCCCACTTCCTAATACCACACATATACTAGGGGTTCTCTAAATATTGACTGAATGATACAGAGTTAGCCTTACTCATGGGAGTTAGCCATTTTCATCTATTTCAGCTCTGAAATGTCCAGTTGGTTCTAGGAAGCCCAGAGAAAGGGAGAAATTCTCACTTGCCACCTCCTTCATGGGTGCTTACATTATCCAACCACTCTATGTGGCCAATTGGTTTTTAAGGGCTGTGGTTGTGGCCCCGCTGCTCCTGTTTAATGAATACACTTTGTAAACTTTAAGAGACTTTATCCTGAACCTGTTATTACAGCATAAATATGCATCAAGACACTTAAGTAAGAAAATACCCTACAATTGAATGGTTCCATATTAGTCAAAGAATGGTCTAGAAATCTAGAGGTCTTAGATGAGGCAATTGCAAGTTTCTCCAGGTGAGACAATACTTCCTCATCTTTGAACATTCTGTAGAGGGGTGACTGTCCTTATCATTGCTTTCCTATTTGTACATGTTTAAACTCCAACTTTTTTTTTCATTTCTGGGGAGGGATTTTTCTTCTATCCAAATTTTTGATCCAGGTAATCATTATAATATTGACCAATGGTTTAACTTTCCATCACAGTTTCATAGAAGAAAGTTGTTTATTTCACTTTAAAGTATATTTTCTTTCTTTCCTTTTTTCTTTTCCTTCCTCCTCCCTTCCTCGCTTTCCTTCCTCTCTCTCTCCTTCCTCTCTTTGCTCTCACTCTCCTTCTTCTCTCTCCTTCCTTCTCTCTCTCTCCTTCCTTCTCTCTCTCTCCTTCCTTCTCTGTCTCTCTCTCCTTTTTCCCTCCTCTCTCTCTATCTCCCTCTCTCTCCTTCCTCCTTCCTTCTGCTCTCTCTCATTCTCTCTCCTTCCTCTCTCTCTCTCTCTCTCTCTTTCTCTCTTTCTCTCTCTCTCTCTCCCCCTCCCCCAAGCTGGAGTGGCATGGCATGATGCTAGCTCACTGTAACTTCAAACTACTGGGCTCAAGCAGTCCTCTCGCCCCAGCCTCCTAAGTAAATAGGACTATAAGCACATGCCACCACATCCAGTTAATTCTTTTATTTTTGTAGAGATGGGGGTCTCACTAGCTAATCTCGAACTCCTGGTCACAAGTGATCCTCTTGTCTCAGCCTCCCAACGTGCTGGAATTACATGCATGAGCCACTGTGCCTGTCCTCTGATTTCTACTTTATTTTCATTCATTTATTCTTTTGATACAGGGTCTTGCTCTGTCACCCAGGCTGGAGCACAGTGGCCTGATCTCAGCTCACTGCAACCTCCTCCTCCAGGGTCCAAGCTATTCTCCTGCCTCAGTCTCCCAAGTAGCGGGGGTTACAAGTGCCCGCCACCATGCCCAGCTAATTTTTGTATTTTTAGTAGAGACAGGGTTTCACCATGTTGGCCAGGCTGGTCTTGAACTCCTGACCTCAGGTGATCCACCCTCCTTGGCCTCCCAAAGTGTTGGAATTACAGGAGTGAGCCACCAAGCCAGGACTTCTAATTTAAATATGTTCTTCCCTATATGACCTGCAGGTGGCAGAGTGAAACAACACTATACTGTAAAAGTAAAATTCAAGGCTTGTGTGTGACAGAAATTCTCATTAGAACTTACATCCTCTAGGGTGATACTAGTGAAATCTAGTGTGGGCAGGGTGTCTCACAAAATCTTTGACATAATGTCAATAATACTCTGCTTGGAATTATTATTTTTTCTTTTTTTTTGTCATCCACTAGTTGTATCCCCCCAAGAGGATAAAAAAATCAAATGACATTAGAATGTCAAAATCCTCAAAATATAAATCACAAGTAAAATAATTAAAACATGGCTTGAACATGATTATTGGACTCCACAGGTTTTTTTTTTTTTCCTTAAATCATTATGATTCTTCATAAGAAAGTAAACTGTGTAATTCAGTAAACTAAATTATAAGCTGCTTGGAGGTAAGGATGTCTCTTTTTTATGGCCATGTTCACGTATTAGTCTTGCCTATTATGGTGCCTGGTGTACATTAGACCTTAATAAATGCTGGATTTCTTCCCTCATTCCCACTCACTGTTGTTAACAGTGGTTATGGTGAGCATAGTTATAATCTGGAAATAAGTGTTAATATTTTAGAGCTGGAGGCCTCTCAAAAGGCCAAAAATACAGCATTTTACAATTTAGAGTAATGGTCCCCAAAACTAATGTTACATAGTCCTCTAGGGAAACTTTGTAATATTTCTAGATATTTCTATCTAAATAGACTTTCCAAATGGAAAATATTCTAAAGTCCAATCCAAATGCAGCCTCAACAGCTCTGGTCCAGGATTGGGGAGAGATGATAGATAGATAGATAGATAGATAGATAGATAGATAGATAGATAGGTAGATATAGAGATATATACAAATAGATCATCTCTACACGTAATCTGTATAAAGATCTATATATACACACACACGCAAACATGTATGTTTAACATATTTAAATATATACATTAAATGCATGAGTTTAAATACATTTAAGTTTAAATGCATATATTTAAATGTCTATGGTATATTTGAATGTATTTATATTAGTATATATTTCTATAATCTATATTTAAATTATTCCTATTTGGGAACTGTAATCTCAGTCTCCCTGGTCCAGTTCGCAAGGATGTTCCCATAACACTACAGCTGTTGCAGAGCCTCTGATGCGAAAGCAGTGGCCATATCCCTTATTGGAAACAGAGTTCTAGGACTGAAACAACTCGTGGATTGCAAACCTGGAAGCCTTTCTAATGATTTTCTAAAATCTGTTTCATTTTTGGCCCCATAGCATTCCAACAGTTCTTACCTACTCTATTATACTGGGTTCATATAGCCGTATTCATCACTAAAATTGTTAGGATCACAGGCTGTTGGTGCCAGAAGGCACCCTCTTTAGTGTTGTGTGGACAAGGAATGGAGACAAAAAAGTTAACTAATTAGTTTACAAAGAACTTTGAGAATCAATGGAAGCCATCTGTCAGTACAGGTTGAATATCCCTAATCCAAAAATCCAAAATCCAAAGTGCTACAAAATCAAAACTTATTGAACATTGACATGATGCTCAAAGGAAAGGATCACTGTAGAATTTCAGATTTTGAATCTTTGGATTAGGGATACTCAACTGTCATATATATCTATACCATCTATATATATCTATATCCATAGATATATATATAGCAAATCTTCCAAAATCTGAAACACTTCTGGTCCCAAGTATTTCGGATAAGGGATACAGGGATACTCAACCTGTATTGGGTTATTCAGCGATAGAACTGTAGCTGGATTCATGGCCAGCTGTGGATTATTTCACATTTTGATAAATCAGTACTTTTTAATTATGCTCCATGGGGCCTTAGGGAAGAGGTAGGCTAGTGGGGCCTGGGCCCTTCTCTGATGCCTCAATGAGCTGAGCTCTGCATGTACTTGTTCTGATTATTAGACTTACAGGTATGATCTTCTTTTCTTTCTTAACCAAGAACCCCTAGCTTTGAAAAGAGTTTGATTACCACTGACACAGTTGTTTACTCAGACAGTCTGCTCGGGCTAAACATGTTCAAGTGAAATCAAAGACCTGAGGGTGAATGTAGATCATGTGATGTTCAAGTATGTATGTCTTTCTCACGTTTTGGCCATTCTGTGCCCAGTTTGGATGCATTTTTCTATGAGACTCTGGGTCTGAGTCCTCTATGTTGGTGCAGTGATGTAGCTAGGCAGTATTCTATGCCACCTATCATTCCCCTCAGTGTATCCAAGACATCTTTAGAGTTTCCTAAGGCTGTTCATAACTAATATAAATTTTTCAGTTCTTTCTAGAAAATATTCTCAGGCACACTTTTTACTGGCCACTTGGAAAACCTGATCACAAAAGTATCTGATAGCTTCTTTTATGAATTTTTCTTTGGTAATTTTTTAACAAATTAACTCTCATAAGTTATGTACATTTATGCTTAGAAGTTAATTCTGGTTTGTTAAATTCTTATAACCCATTTTAAAGGCTGTGTTTTAACCTTATCATTATAATTAAGGTCTTCAATCAATCACCTTTTCTGGAAACTACTATAGTATCCCAGAGAAAGCAAGAGTTGTTTAGCAAAAACCTCTATCCATGAGGGCATTTGAATTAATAAGTAACTGAGTGTTTTAATCTGCTGAGAGAGAGAAAAAAAAATCAGGACTAGGAACAAAAACTTAGTTCCATCCAATTAGGATCCTTCCATGACAGCATAAAACCCTTTAAAATTTGTGAGACAACTTCAAGATTTTTTCTTCCACTATATTGAAGTCTGACAATATATGCTGAACATGATCAAATACACAATCATTAATATGTAACTTATGTTTAATACTAGGTAAGAATTTTAACATACATGTTCTTTCTTCCAAATTCCAAAAGCTTATTCCACCTTCCCCCTACTCTCCCCTAGCCATCCCCTGCATAAATATAAAAATCTTAAAAAGATTGGAGAGAAAGAATTGGGAATAAGAAGGAAGAAATGCATCTTGTAAATGCAGCCAGGCATTGTGGCTCATGCCTGTAATCCCAGCACTCTGGGAGGTCGAGGCTGGTGAATCACTTGAGGCCAGGTGTTCAAGACCTTTTAGCAGAGACATGGTGAAATCTCATCTCTACTAAAAATACAAAAATTAGCCTGGCGTAATGGCACACACCTGTAATCCCAGCTACTTGGGAGGCTGAGATGTGAGAATCGTTTGAACTCAGGAGGTGGAGGTTGCAGTGAGCTGAGATTGTACCACTGCACTCCAGCCTAGGTGACAGAGTGAGACTCTGTCTAAAAAAAAAAAAAAATTAAAATTAAATGCAGACTATCCCATGATGATACTGATAACAAATAACATTTATCAAGCACTAACTATATTCCAGGCACTGTTATAAATACATATATAACTCATAAGAGTCAAAACTACCCTATCATTATTATACCTGTTTTACAGAAAGGAAAATCATGGCTGCAAGAAGTTATGTCACTTGCTCAAGGGCATCCAATTGGCCATGAGAGGTATACAAGAAATATAGAATACAGGTGGCCTGATTCCAGACCCCAAATTGTCAACCACTGTACATACATTTCTAGGGCCTTAAATTTCTACCCAAATTTTAAGTCTAATTTTTTGCCCTAAAAAGTGGGCATATGGTAGGTTTTTGTTGCATTAAATTAGATTTTTGGTATAATTTTCTTGAATTAAGTTGACTCAAATATATACATATGTATATATTTTATAAGTGTAATGTAAAATGTTTTACAAAAACATTAAGCAGACTGCAAAAAAAAAAAGCATCATTCTTTACTGGGTTTTAGCTTGGATCTTCTGGGTAATGTCATACAAAGAAGATATTGGAAAATATCACTTGTGATCATGATGTATCTATGATGTGTACATAATAAGCAATACTATTGACGATGATTTTACTATTTGAGTTCAACAGACACAGTAATGTCCTTCCTTAGCGAAGAGAGACACATCATTGAATTTACCTTAAACCAGGGCTGTGCATTCATCCTAGAATTTGACAGAGTCTAGAAATATCGGCCTGTATATCTCAGAGAGCCAGATATTTAACTCTTTGACATTTAAAATTTTGTAACACTTGGTAAAGGTAAAAATAAATAGACGAAGGGTTGTTTTACCATTATTCTAAAGAAACAACCAATTCTGAATGTTTTTTATTCTTTTCCCCTATTTTCTCTGTTCTGTTAAAACCATCTGTACCTCAAGAACAATTGTCAGTGTACAAAAACTCACCTAAGTTGGCTCTTGGTACTTTTTTCCACTAATAATCAGTCCCCAAATCAATAACTGGAGAATCTGAATTTTTCCATGTGCTAAATTCTTTGCTGACAGAAGTACAAGAACTTAATACATTGGGGAGGTGGGGGGGACTTCTATTTCCTGGCTAAAATATAGCTGCTTTTCCTAGATTTGGTGGATAATTTTATTCCATTGTGCTTTATTTATTCTTAGTAGAACTTGTGGGATTGTTTTCAGGATAATGTCAGGGTAATTGTTCACGATTGAGCTATGGGCCAACCCAAGGGCATTCTTCTGAGAATAGTTTGGCCGAAACATACAAAAGATCTCTCTTCTTATCAAAAATATTTCTTCTTAAACATAAAGATAAGTGAGGAAAAGTTTGACATGAGATAAAAATAACAAAATCAGTCAGTGACTAAATGTCTCATATGCTCTTAGTACATAGCTAGATGGCAAATAAATCATGTCTCCCAGCCCTGTCTCTTCATGCTTATTTTATAATAGGAGGACACAATATAAGATGCCCTTCTTATACTGGGGCAGGGTGCACTCAACACACTTTCTTTCTCAGGAAGGTGGAATAGGCCATGAGGCAGTACAAAATATTGATAAATATGAGATTTCAATATTTTTCCAGCCCTTATTAATATTTTTAATTTTAAATGAACTGTGCAAATAACACATTTTTATTATAGAAATTTTGAAAGCACATTTAAGCAAAAACAAAAATAAGGAGATTATTTCCTAGCCAGTCACACCACCAAAATAGCCACCATTAACATTATATAAATATATGTGTGTGTGTGTGTGTGTGTGTGTGTATCTCCAGACTTACATACACATACATCTGTATACACACACCACACCTCTAGTAACTGCTAATTATAGTAACAACAATGATAGCAACTGCAGCAGGAACAAGCACCAACAGTACTTGCAACAGTCGCAGTAGCAGTGGTCACTACCAATAGTAGATCAGTAATAGCAACAACCTGAGAATATATCACTACAATGGCCAGAAACACAGAAGAAGCTACAACAAGGGTAGCGGTAGCACTGAAGGTGTCTTGGTAGCAGAAACAGCAGCAATAGCAGTGCAGTAGTAATAAAAACATTAATAATACCAGTTAAGGGTTACATTTATTACATATCAAGCCCTGTTCTAAGTGTTTCACACATATTATCTCAATTAAGCCTCATAGAATTCCAATGAAGCATGTGCACAAGTTGTATCCCCATTTTACAGATGAGAAAACTGGTGCACATACAGGTTAAGTTGCCCAAGGTGACACACTCTTAAGGGGCAGAACCTGAATTTGAACCCCAGGCAGTCTGGTTCCATAATCCACTCTTAACCACTATGCTGGTTGTAACAGCAGAAGTAGCACGAATTCTAAAATTCAGTATCAAGAGCGTTTTGCAATTTATATATACTTATAAAATGAATGAATACATTTGGGGAGTGATTCTGAAATTGGAAGAATAGAATAAAAGGATATGAAGTAACTTAAAAACCTCTCATAACCAAAATGGTCATTTTTTACAACTTCCAACTTAGACTATCAAAGAAAGCATATTTTGCAAACATTTTGCTCTCCTATTTCATTCTTCCTCAAAAATCTGTATCTATTTTTTGTGTGTTTGTCTAATTTTGGAGAGTCTCTCACTATGAAGTTTTAAATATAAAGAGCAAATTGGCCCGGCGCGGTGGCTCACGCTTGTAATCCCAGCACTTTGGGAGGCCCAGGCGGGCGGATCACAAGATCAGGAGATCGAGACCATCCTGGCTAACACGGTGAAACCCCGTCTCCACTAAAACTACAAAAAAAAATTAGCCGGGCGTGGTGGGGGACGCCTGTAGTCCCAGCTACTCAGGAGACTGAGGCAGGAGAATGGTGTGAACCCAGGAGGCAGAGCTTGCAGTGAGCAGAGATCGCGCCACTGCACTCCAGCCTGGGCGACAGAGTGAGACTCCGTCTCAAAAAAAAAAAAAAAGCAAATTGCCATGCTCCTTAATTTATAGACATGCCTCTACATATTTAGGTGCTGAATAAGTATCTGTAAATAAATGAATAAAGCAATTAAAAAAAAAAAAAATTCTGAATCACACTAAAAGCGAATAAAATTGAGTTGGGCCATGCACATACCACTCCAATAAGAATGTTATTTAATGCTAATGCTTAAGCAGCCAAGGAAATAAGAAAAATCTTAAAAAAAAAAAAAAAAAAAAGGTAAATTTGTTGATGCTTAAAGGTTCTCTTTTGCTTCCTATAATCCCACATTTTGAAAGTTTTATTTGCAACGTATATTTGTAATATTTAATCTGTGTGTACACTTGAGACTGTCCTTTAAAAAGGGTTATTTCTGCCTCTTAAAAGCTATAATTCAAGATAGAGTGAAAACCAAGTCACTATAATGCATAAATAAGATTTTATCTTTTGAAAAATGAGAAAATACTGAGTCCTGGGCAAAATTTATTACCTCTAACATAGATTTGAATTGTGTCCTTTCTAATGATTTCAGATTGCCAGAAGTGGCAAAATTAGAAAAATTAAGTCTGCTTTACATATAAAATAGCTTAAAAGGGGGGAAAAAAGCCCTCAAAAAGATATCTTGGGACTTTTCTGCTTAGGATTTCAAGCTGAAATTTTGGTGATATGCCTTGATTTAATTTCCAAGTCTCTTATCTGTAGTTTATTCTTGTTACTGCAGTTGCTACTGGTTTTTCACTTGTACACAGGAAACCAGTGCCAATCAATTTTGTTCCCAAGGTGACAGGAAACCCTGGTTGGTCAGATGTTGATTGTGCTTGCTGTTCATGCTCCACCCATCATATTTTCTTCCCTTTTGGCTGAACTTAAGACAAATTAATCAGTGGTCGACATCTGGCAGACAGTTTTGGTGTCTTCTCAGTGATTTGTTGACCCGTACATCTAAACAGTAAAAATTCAGTGCGTAAAACTTGTTGGCACTAAAGATAAATGCTGTCAAGAATCTTTTCCAGGGACTTGCGTGGAAGGTCCGTCTTTTGGTTTTTACTTGAAAATGTGAATTTTCCTGAGTAATGAAACATCTGTTCAATAAATATTTCACCTTCTTTATGATGGCGGGTGGCTTACCTCACTCTATTGTAAATTCCAGATATGAACCGTGAAACAGGGGGCAAGGAAGGGTTCAGAGAATGTTAAGCTTTTTCACAGGCCTCTGCTGCTTGTAATTAATCTTTAACCACCTGCATATTTTCTTCATAATGAATCTTATCCCAAATAAACATATCCCTTGTCACTGAACACTCTGAGAGAAAATGTTGATACCCAGAATCTGACAAATAAGGTAACTCATAAATAAAAGCTAGGCATAAAGTCAAGTCGGATGACCTCCGCGTCCTTCCAAGCCAAACTTCTTTGGAGTCTCCTCTTTCAAATTCATGTTTTATGACTCTATAAAAAAGGAAAATTACAAACTATCTACTAGCCTTGTGAACTCTTTTCAGAAATCATTTGTTTTAAAGAGAACGGTACTAAAATATAGGTCTAATTTTATCAGGTCTAGGGACAGGAGAGAGCATGAGAAACACACAAGAAATGTTATCTTTATATAGGAAAATGAAGGAAGGTAACAATGCAGGAAGGTGAGATTTAGATAAACCTAAAAAGGGCAGGTATGTTGGACCGGATAGGCTTTTCCTGTTCCTAAAATGTCTTGTGCTCTTACACAGGAAAAGCATTCTTACTCACCCGAGGCATTTGCAAGTCCTAGGCACAGGACCCAAAAGGACCCTGGGTTCTGGTAGTAAGAAGGCAGGAAAGGAGTGGGTGGGAAAGGAAGCATCCATGGGGGGCCCATAGCCAGGACAGATTTTTCAAAGGGTAAAAAGCCTCTAGCCGTTTATTCATCTATGCCTCTCTCATTTTGAAAACAAACTCTGCTAGTTTGTTCTTATTTCTTAATACAATACTTCCCATGCCAAAATTTGGATACATTTTAAATTGGGGTCAATTTAGGCTTTAGAGTCTTTAATGAATTGGTCAGCATGTTCATGCTCTTTGAGAGTCTGCCGCCCTCCCTGACCTGCCAGTTCCAATAATCATCCAGCTATCCTCCCAACGATTCCTTTCCTGGATATATTTGCAGGGCGAATTTCGATCCACTTTGTTTACTTGTTCACTATAGTATCTTCCACAGAAAAGCTAGGCCTGTGAAATAAAGATTAAACGGGCTAGAAAACTTTGCAATGCTCTGAATCCTAACCACTTTGCAGAATTCATAATTCCAGTTTTGCCTAGTAGAAGAAAAGCCCAAGATCATAAATATTTCTAAGCCGTCAGGGAAACTTTGCATTTGCCAAGGCCCTATAAGAGAGCTGATGGTGAACCCAAACAGAATCCTGCCGAATACCTAAAATGTGTTTGAAATATATTTTATAATTCCTCCATCACAATAGTCCCCCTTTTGATTTGTGTGATAATCTATTTGGACAGGAGCTATCCACCGTGTGCCTGCTCTTCTTTCCGCCTGCTGTTCCATCAGCCGAGGAAAGGGTTGTGCCCAAAGGAGGTGGCTGTCAATTGTTATTCACAATAGCGGTGCCCCTCATGAAATGCTCTGCCAGGATAGATAAATTATCTATTCTTAGATGGAAGTTTTGTATCTGTGCGATGATGACTGACTCGGACTCTAATCAAAACTGTTCCCTTGGTTCTCCTCAGTGTATTTCTAACCTATTTCTAACCGGAGAACTGTAGGATATTTGGCAGTACCATGTGTAAGTAAGAGCTTTTGCAGGACTTCCAAGCAAGAGAAGTAACAATGGGTATATGCCTGCAACACATTTCTTTTAGGGGAATATGGCACGAGTGTTTTTGTGGATTATCCAGTTTATATAACATATGCATTTTAAATAATTAAACCTGTCTTGACATGCTTATACTAGAAAGCATTGCTGTTAAGGAGCACCTCTATCTAGGCAAACTCTATTCAGTGAAGAACCAAATCTGAGCTTTAATCTGAAACCAAATAGAAAAAGTTGTTGGAATCAAAGATGAGGGAGTGGGGGGAAATAAGATTATGTATCAAGCATATTCAAATATAGGATAGTATCCTGGGGCCTAGTGGTAGTACCGATAAGAAAAACGTACCTGAGCCGGGTGTGGTGGCTCACGCCTATAAGTCCCAGCACTTTGGGAGGCCGAGGCGGGTGGGTCACTTGAGACCAGGAGTTCAAGACCAGCCTGGGCAACATGGAGAAACCCTGTCTCTACTAAAAATACAAAAATTAGCCAGCTGCTCTGGAGACTGAGGCAGGAGAATCGCTTAAACCCGGGAGGTGGAGGTTGCAGTAAGCTGAGGTCATGCCACTGCACTCCAGCCTGGGTAACAGAGCAAGACTCTGTCTCAAAAAGATAGATAAATAAATAAATAAATAAATAAATAAATAAATAAATAAAATTACCAGGGTAACAGAACAATACCTCTATATAGAGAGGGAAAAAACTGGAAAAGACTTGGTAATTCTATGTCTGTACCTAACATTTGTGGAGCAGCCGCTATGTGCCAGGTACTGTACAAGATGCATCACAGGTATATAAAATGATTTCCTCCTCATATCCACCTCAGGTGGGTAAATTATATCATCTCACCTCTAATGATGAGGAAAGGGAGACACAGGCATTCAGGTACGTTTCCATGGTCACAGAGGACATTACTGCAGAGATAGGATTTGAGCCCAGGTAGTGTGCCCCCAGATCTCACCCTCGTTCCTATTTCCTGCCTCCCCTAATGGCCAAGGCACCCTAGGATTTTTCTTTTTCCACCTTCTCTATATTCATAATTTGACTATATTAATTTTTTTCGGTGGAGGAATGGAAGCATTCTGAAATAGAATAATCTGTTTAGCCTAACACTCACAAACCAATTCCACTTTGAGAAGAGCGATGGTTGCGCCTTTCACCCTCCAGATGGCGCCTGTGTGCCACTCACAGACAGGAGAGGTTTCAGGGTCGTCAGCAGGGTGGGCTCTTGGTTTTGTTCAAAGGACATTTGAGCATTGTTTCTCTGTCCTCAACAATCCTACTTTAGACACTTGTTGCCATTGTAAGATTTAAAGGGCCATGTACCAATCCTAAAGCTGACAGGGAGCAGCCAAAGCCTCCCTTAGCAGAAGTCCCTTATTGGCATCCAGAGAAGATGTCCAGTCACTATGGGTTCAGACCGCAGATGCTGTTAGCAGGGGTTTCCAGCTAGGTGCCCGTGGCCCTCTGGAAGGTTCTCATTTGGTATCCATCGGAAGGCCTTTTATCGCTTGTTAGTAATGATGCAGATTTGTTTTAGAGGCAAGCAATTCTTTCAGTGTTTAAGCCTTTGCAATTTTCATTATTTTTTAAAAAATGATGTTTTCGCCCTTTTGCTCCCCTTCCTAACAAAGGAAATTGTTAGGAATTATATTACTAATGTAATTTAGTCAAGGAGTTCCATTAGGATTTGTATCGAAAAGGGATTTCTAGGATAAAGCACCATTTTGCTGAGATAGGATCTTCAGGAAAGGATGGGGCCGGGCAGCCTCGTGAAGTTTGCATTAGTGAACTCTGAGTTCCCGTAATCCTGCTGCATGCCTTATCGAGGGCAGCCTAGGAGTGAATTGGCAGTAGGTTAGAAAGCATGATTAGAAGAGGGAAAGCTGAAATGGCCTTCATGGCAGCTGTTTTCCTCCACAGGATACTGGGTGATTCCTGTCCTAACCAGATACTGATTACTTAAAGCTTAGCCCAAGAGTTCTTGTCAAAAATGATTTCCGTAGCATATTTTGACTTGCTGAGGTCTGAAGAACTTTGAGAATTTGTTAGGTGTGGATCTGAACTCCAGGAACTGCTCAGTAGTATTCAATTAATGAACTCTATCCGTTCGAACAGAATGTCTTAAGCACCTCGTTTTTATCTCATTCACACTTCTTTGAATGTCCTTATCTGACATGGAGAATTATTGGTGGAAAATGTGTGCATTGATAATTCAGACAAATGAAAGCAAAATAAGTCCAAAGGACTTATCTTCAAATTGTTTTACACAATATTTCAAACATACGCAAATTGGTGTAAATATGTTTCAGTCTGTAAATTGATGTGTTCTTCTAATACTTCCCCATTATAATTGAATCCTTGTTTTGAAAACATTTCACCTCATCTACAATATACACACTCAAAATATTTAAATTGTTGAAAACTGTTTTTATCGTGAATACATTTTCTTCACATAAAATACAAAGGATTAATGTAACATTTAACTCTTTAAAATATTCCACCAAATATTCAGCCCTGAATGGTAAAACACAAAAAAGGTGTGTGTTTGTGTTTAAAGCAGTGGACCGGCTGGGCACAGTGGCTCACGCCTGTAATTCCAGCATTTTGGGAGGCTAGGCAGGCAGATCACGAGGTCAGGAGTTCAAGACCAGCTTGACCATCATGGTGAAACCCCATCTCTACTAAAAATACAAAAAATTAGTTGAGTGTGGTGGCATACACCTGTAATCCCAGCTACTTGGGAGGCTAAGGCAGAAGAATCGCTTGAACCTAGGAGGCAGAGGTTCCAGTGAGCCAAGATCACGCTATTGCACTCCAGCCCGGGCAACAGAGCAAGACTCCATCTCAAAAAAAATAAAAAAAAAAAAAAAACAGTGGACCATGAGGTATTTATTTTAAATCTCTCTTAGAAGTATAGCTTCCAGTGTTAAAGCCATGCAATACTTTGTTGTCTCAAATGTTCAGCAGACAAGAAGCAATTCCAAATTCTATAAAAAATGTAATATTTAAATCAAAGTAATGGGTTTTCTAAAAGTCATTTTATCTTGATTCAGACGGTTAATATTTGAGAGACTTTTCAAATACTGTGGCTGTGTAGGATTTTTAAAGAGAATATTGTATTTTTCTTTTCTTAGCATAGATGCCTCTTCATGCCAGAAATCAATAAGTATTATTACAGGAAAATTACTGACCAATTGTCAGCTTTTATATGATAATTGTTTAATATGTAATAAAAGCAAATACTATTTTTTTCCTTTGGAATCAATGCAAAACATTATGATAAACAGAAGAAATAATTCATTTCTAGTCAGTTTGGAAACTCTCTTTGTATTTCATTCTTATTTTCCTTTTAACACCTACAAGTCCCTGCCGAGCATAGAGGAAATGCCTGGATGCATGGAAGATATTAAAATTAGGTCAATTATGTTCCATCTTGTTAGGTTTGCCAGGCATTCTGTAGATATGAGACATGTTCTGTATTTAATGATTTTGTCCTATGTCTTGTATTGACTTTGTCAGGGTGTGCTACATGTCCTGTACTAAGCATTACAAAAATTTGATAGTCAGAGCTATTTTTTGAAATCTAACTGGGGCGAGCCTCGTGTTTGTGTTTGCTCAATTTGGTGACCCTGTCTTTTGTAATCCTTTGTTAGACTCTTTCAGTAGTTAGACTCATTTGTGTATTTCCTGAGTTCATTCTCATCAGAAATGATCATTTTCAGAATGAAATGTCACTGGTATAGCTTAGGACAGCTTAATATGCTAAGATGACGGAGTTAGTTGGTATTAGAAGTCATTCTAACCTGACATTCTCTCTTTATTTGAAAAGAATGTTAGTGCTCAGTGTTTTTAAAGATTTTCTGTGTTCATTATTATGTAATCCACAGAAACATATACTGGAGATACAATAAAAATGTCATTATTGAGTATCTCAGAAATTAAGAGTTGTCCAGATAAATATTAGGATTTTTATGTTAAAAGATTTCTGGTGAAAAGAAATAATGAATTAACTCATAAAACAATACCTGAGGAAGAATAATTTGTTAGAGAAACAAAGAATATTCTTGTAGCCATTGTTTAAAAGTCTGTTTTTACATATTATTCACTGCCATCTGCCTGAGAGAAATGTTGAATCTAATAAATTTAGAACCTTTTAACTTTGCCTTTATGGTTATAGTAGTGATTTGGATGATATATTCTTGTTGTGAGAACTTAATGATCACCAGTTGCATATCTATAGGGAAGATTGAAGTGTCTTTTGTAATACACAAAATGGTTTTATTTTATGGGACAGGGTCTTGCTCTGTCCCCAGGCTAGAGTGCAGTGGTGTAATCATAGCTCAGTGCAGCCTTCAACTCCTGGGCTCAGGTGATCCTCCTGCCTCAGCCTCCCAAGTAGCTGGTATTACAGCCATGAGCCACTATGCCCAGCAAAATGCTATTTTAAATAATCTTTGATGAATAGTGCTTATAGCTGATATGGTAGATACCATAGGTCCTAGGTGCTTACTCTCTTGTATCTCAAAAGTGGTTGAAAAAAGTTACCATTACCTATGTAAGTCTAGATAATTGAGAGAGTGGTCTCAAAGTGGGGCATGTGCATCCTAAGAAATGTGTAAAATGATCTATTAGAGTGTAAAAATACATATTAGAAAAAAGTTTATATTTATCTTTCCCTTTCCTACTTCAAATTTTGTAAATATTTCATAATTTCCATAATACATAAGTACAATAGTACATGTATATAATTTACAAATATATAAATTTCATTAGAGGTAGACTTTTTTTTTTTTTAAACTTAGAAGACAGACAATAGAAAAAAACTGAAACTTACTAACAGCTCTACCCAAAAATGGGAGATAAAGTTAGAGTACATATATAGTGGAACCAATCCAAGTGTTTTTTAGCATGTCTAGAATTCCAATATTTTAATGATTTTATCCTGTTATAAGCACTTATTAGAAGCTGAGAGACAAAAGAGATAAAGAGGCTACTTTATGTAATATCTTAAATAACAACAACAAAAAAATACCTTTGGCATACTCAATATATAGGAGAAACTTTCTCTGGAGACAGGGTATCCTATCACCGAAGCTGGAATGCAGTAGCGTGATCACGGCTCACTGTAGCCTTGACCTCCCTAGGCTCCAGTGATCCTCCCACTCAGCCTCCCGGGCCGCTGGAACTACAGGCACACACTACCATGCCCGGCTAATTTTTGAAATTTTTGTAGAGATGGGCTTTTGCCATGTTCCCTAGGCTGGTCTCAAACTCCTGGGCTCATGCAATCCGCCCACCTCGGCCTCCCAAAGTGCTGGGAGTAAAGATGAGAGCCACTGCACCCCGTCTATAGGAGAAACTTATATTATGTTCCTACAGATAAATTTGCATGAATAAGCAATTATATAGTGGAAGACTCTCCATGGCAACATTGTTGGTAATAGCAAAAAGAATTGGAAATAAATATCTATTAATAGGTATTTTCATATATATTATTGTGTATTTACTTATGAAACCCACATTATTGTTCTAATAAGACCAATTTTTCAATATATAATGTAAAGTGGGGAAAAAGTTGCAAAAACTATATGAAATTTTATGATCCAGTTTATAGTTGTCTTTGTAAGTGCGTGGGTGATTGAGAGAAGGGTACATAACACAAATTGTGGTGAGCTGTGAGAAGCAGAGCCAGAAAATCAGGAGGTGGGAAGAACTAGGGGAAGAGGGCTTTCTTTTTCATTTGCTTCCTTCTGCATTATTTGAAAACTTTAGTATAAGTATGTATTAATTTTATAATTAACATTTTAATAATGAAAACAAGGCATTGTTTTCCTTGAATTAATAGATATTGATATCATAGATATGTCTATTCAACATAAAATGAAGTGGAACTAGAACAGTAACCACATTAATTGAATAATAATGTAGGCAGACACAGTCATGAAGACTACAGAGATACCTTCGGGTATCTACTTCAGAATAACTAAGTAGGGCCAAAACTTCACTTTTAATCTACGCTGTGTCTCCTTAACTGATTGGATAAGACCTACCACATTAGGAGGGTTGCTCTGCTTCACTTGCTCTTCCAATTTAAATGTTACTCTCGTCCAAAACACGCTCAGAGAAACACCCACAATGAGGTTTGACCAAATACGCAGGCAACCCATGACCCAGTCAACTTGACATATAAAATTGATCATCACAAATACTATCAAAAAGTGAAAAGACAATTCATAGAATGGGAAGGCATATATGTGATAAGGGTCTAGTGTCCAGAATATATACATAATTTTACAACACAAAATAAAAAGACAATCCAAATTAAAAATAGACCAAGGATTTCATTAGGCATTTATTCATAGAATATATGCAAATGTCCAGTAAGCCAATGAAAATATGCTCAACATTGTTAGTCGTTAGGGAAATGTAACCAAACCCACAATGAGATGCCACTTAACACCTACTAGGATGGCTATTACTAAAAAAAAAAAAAAAAAGGGCAACAGCAAGTATTAGCAAGAATGTGGAGAAATTGGAACTCTCAGACATTGCAGGTGGAAACGTAAAATGGTGCAGGCACTTTGGAAAAGAACCTGGTAGTTTCTCAAAAAGTTAAACGTAGTTACCATATAACCCAGAAATTCCATTCCTAGGTGTATACCCAAAAGAAATGAAAGCACATATTCACGCAAAACTTAAACACAAACAGTCATAGCAAAATAATTCATACTAGCCAAAAGTGGAAACAACCCAAATGTCCATCAACTGATGAATGAATACACAAAATGTGGGTGTATCCATACAATGGAATATATTGTGCCATGAAAAGTAATGTAGTACTGATAGATGCTACAATGTGGATGAACCGTGAAAACATTATGCTAAGTAAAAGAAGTCAGACAAAACACAAGAGGCCATATGTTGTATGACTCCATTTATATGAAATGTCCAAAGCAGGTAAATCTATAGACACAGCATGTATATTAGTGGTTTCTAGAGCCTGGAGAGAGAGAGAAATACAGAGTAACTGCTAGTGAGCAGGGAGAATTTTTGGGGGGTGGGGGTGGTGAGGAAAATGTTTTAAAATTGATTGTGGTGATGCTTATACAACTAAGTGACTATACTAAAAACCATTGAATTGTACACTTTGGAAATGTGAATTTCGTTGTACATAAATTATATCTCAATAAAAATGAGGAGGCAGTATATATAACTTTAGTTTTCTATCATAAATGTTACCCATTAATATTATATAAAATTGGTTGGGAATTGCTTCTGGGCATTTTTTCATTTTGTTTGATTTAGTTAAAGCATGCTAATTTAGAACATTTTTATTTCTGGGAAAGCAAAGGGATATATTTCTTATAGCAAGCATAAAAGCATCCTTTACATGACAAATTTCAATTCACTCTTTAAAATGTGTATATTTTGCATTCCAGAAATACTTTTTTTTTTACCAGTCCATCTGCTCCTTGGACATAATATAGATAATAAAACACAGTATCAAAAATAAAAACTCCTTACTTTGTGTGGTATGACTAATATCTGCACTTGGGTGAATGGCTATTTGATTTTCAGGGTTATCTTGCAATTATTTTATCTGGCACTAGATGAGAAAGGACCCAGAAAAAAAAAAATGAATTATTATGAATGGCATCAAATCAACAAATCCCAGTTGCTTACGGGGAGAGGTTTATTTTAACTATTGGCAACTGTGTTCAATAATTTATATTTAGGCATTCATCCATGTACCGATAACATGATTGTGTATTTATGCTGGCAAGAATCTGATCACAGTGATCAAATCAAGTGCATTCTCTTCATTTAATGCTAATACAGCCCTTCCAGGTAATTGACGCCTTCCTTCCTTCCACCTGAAGACTGATGACACTTTAAATATGATCTGTGGCCACAGAGTAACCCAGCAAAGTCATTGACTCTCCACTGACCAAAAGGAAGCAACTCCCTACTCTGAAATTCCAAGGTGAAAGGCCAGTGACTTGTAGGGAGCAAAGGTCATCCTGGTTTATTTGCAAAGCACCTAACTGACCAAAGCCCACGATTACATGGTGGGTGGTACACTTCTAAATGAACACTGAACAAACACAGGGATGTATATTTAAATAACTTACTGTTCTTGGGTAAACATTTGGAGAAACTCTGGAGAGAGTAGATTTTCATAATTTTGATTGAGAGTTCATTTTAGGTAAAGGCAGACCTTGATGTGCCCTGGTTAATGACTTAAGATATCTGCTTTTTTATCAAATGACTGAGATGGAATCTAGAATCTTTCAGATAGTTACTAAAGGGTACTTTAAAAAATATATAATCCTTGGCATAAATGTAAAAATTTTCTTTATGAATATTTAACTTTATAAATGTTTCTTTCCAATGACTAAAAACAGATTTAAGGATTTGGAATTAAAATAAAGGGCTCTTTTTTAACTTCTATGTTAAGTTCAGGGGTACATGTGCAGGTTCGTTACATAGGTAAACTTGTGTCATGGGGGTTTGTTGTACACATGATTTCATCACCCAGGTTAATACCTACTACCCCTTAGTTATCCTACTACCCCTAAATATAAATAAATATACCAAATATAATTATACTTATAATCCTACTACCCCTTAGTTATTTTTTTCTGATCCTCTTCCTCCTCCCACTCTCCACCCTCTGATAGGCCCCACCAGTGTGTGTTTTTCCCCTCTGGGTATCCATGTGTTCTCATCATTTAGCACCCATTTATAAGGGAGAATATGTAGTATTTGGTTTTCTGTTCCTGTGTTAGTTTGCTAAGGCTAATGGCCTCCAGCTCCATCCATGTCCCTGCAAAGGACATAATCTCATTCTTTTTTATGACTGCATAGTATTCCGTGGTGTATATGTAGCTCATTTTCTTTATCCATCCATCATTACTGGGCATTTAGGTTGATTCCATGTCTTTGCTGTTGTGAATAGTGCTGCAATGAACATATGTGTGAATATGTCTTTATAATAGAGCAATTTATATACCTTTGGGTATATGGGATTGCTGGGTCAAATGATATTTCTGTCTTTAGGTCTTTGAGGAATTGCCACGCTGTCTTTCACAATAGTTGAATTAATTTACACTCCCACTAACAGTGTATAAGCATTCCTTTTTCTCCACAACCTCACCAGTATATGTCATTTTTTGACTTTTTATTTTTATTATTATTTTTTATTTAAATTTATTTATTTATTATTATCATTATTATACTTTAAGTTCTAGGGTACATGTGCATAACGTGCAGGTTTGTTGACTTTTTAATAGTAGCCATTCTAACTGGTGTGAGAGGGTATCTCATTGTCGTTTTGATTTGCATTTCTCTAATTATCAGTGATGTTGAGATTTTTTTCCATATGGTTGTTGACTGCATCTGTATCTTCTTTTGGGAAGTGTCTGTTCATGTCCTTTGCTCACCGTTTAATAACAATTTTTTCTTGCAAATTTAAGCTCCTTATAGATGCTGGATATTAGACCTTTGTCTGATGCAAAGTTGCCAAAATTTTCCCCCATTCTGTAGGTTGTCTGTTATACTCTGTTGATAGTTTCTTTTGCTGTACAGAAGCTCTTTAGTTTAATTAAATCGCATTTGTCAATTTTTCCTTTTGTTGAAATCATTTTTGACATCTTCATCATGAAATGCCTATGTCCTTGCCTATGGCTTGAATGGTATTTCCTAGATTTTCTTACAGGATTTTTATAGTTTGGGTTTTTACATTTAAGCCTTTGAAGCATCTTGAGTTAATTTTTGTATATGATGTAAGGAAGGGATCCAGTTTTAATTTTCTGCATATGGCTAGCCAGTTCTCCCAGCACCATTTATTGAATAGGGAATACTTTCCCATTGCTTGTTTTTGTCAGGTTTGTTGAAGATCAAATAGTTGTAGGCATGCAGCCTTATTTCTGGCATCTCTATTCTGTTCCATTGGTCTCTGTGTCTGTTTTTGTCCCAATACCATGCTGTTTTGGTTACCGTAGCCCTGTACTATAGTTGAAGTCAGGTAGCATCATGCCTCCAGATTTGTTCTTTTTGCTTAGGAGTGTGTTGGCTATTCGGGCTCCTTTTTGGTTCCATATGAATTTTAAAATGGCTTTTCTAGTTCTGTGAATAATCTTTCTCAAAAATTGTTGCAACAATTAAGTGAGATAATTCAGGTAAGCCATTTCTTACAAACTTGGCTTAATTAATGTTAAGTGCTATCATTGAATCTATAAATTGTTTTGGGTAGTATGGCCATTTTAATAATATTAATTCTTCCTATACATGAACATGGAACGTTTTTCCATTTGTTTGTATCACCTCTGATTTATTTGAGCAGTGTTTTGCAGTTCTCCTTGTAGAAGTCTTTCATCTCCCTAGTTAGCTGTATTCCTAGGTGTTTTGGTTTTTTTTTTTTTGTTTTTTTTTTGTGGCAATTGTGAATGGGAGTTCATTCCTGATTTGCCTCTTGGCTTGACTGTTGTTGGTGTACAGGAATGCTAGCGATTTTTGCACATTGCACATTGATTTTGTATCCTGAGACTTTGCTGAAGTTGTTTATTAGCTTCAGAAGCTTCTGGGCTGAAACTATGGGTTTTCTAGATATAGGATCATGTCATCTGCAAACAGGGATAGTTTACTTCCTCTTTTCCTATTTGAATGCTCTTTATTTCTTCCTCTTGCCTGATTTCTCTGGCCAGGACGTCCAATACTATGTTGAGTACAAGCGGTGAAAGAGGGCATTCTTGTCTTGTGCTGGTTTTCAAGGGGAATGCTTCCAGCTTTTGCCCATTCATGTATGATGTTGGCTGTGGTTTTGTCATATATGATTCTTAGTATTTTGAGGTATGCTCCTTTAGTACCTAGTTTATTAAGTTTTTAACATGAATGGATGTCGAATTTTATCCTTTTCTGTATCTATTGAGATAGCCATGTGGTTTTGTCTTTAGTTCTGTTTATGTGATGAATTACATTTATTGATTTGTATATGTTGAACCAACTTTGCATCCCAGGATAAAGCCTACTTGATCTTGGTGGGTAAGCTTTTTGATGTGCTGCTGAATTTTGTTTGCCAGTATTTTAGTGAGGATTAATGCATCAATGGTCATCAAGGATACTGGCCAGAAGTTTTCTTTTTTATTGTATCTCTGCCAGGTTTTGGTATCAGGACAATAGGTGTCATTTCTGGTCTTACAAATAAATGAATATATTTAATTTATTTGTAATGGTCAGGATTAAAAGGGTTCTTTGGTAGTTGATTGCATAAAGAGACGGGGATTATTCATTGTATTGTGCTACCTAGAAAATGCCGTGTGTGTGTGTGTGTGTGTGTGTGTGTGTGTGTATTTGTATTTGTATTTGTATTTAAATCAGCTGAAATTCAAAGAAGACTTCTCATTTCACAAGGAATGACTTAGTCATTGAGACTTATTAATTTTTTAGCATTATCTTTTTCTTAACTAATTATATAAACTAGAAAAATTAACTTAGGAACTAAAAATAGGACTACCATCATTTTATTATTTTGTTGAAAGGGA
This sequence comes from Macaca nemestrina, assembly GCF_043159975.1. Lineage (NCBI taxonomy): Eukaryota > Metazoa > Chordata > Mammalia > Primates > Cercopithecidae > Macaca > Macaca nemestrina. Next base: position 62,769,147 of record NC_092134.1, read on the forward strand.
AACAGCCTCCTCACCATGAGTGACAGTCAAAACAATACCAAATGCCAAAAAAAAAGAGTAAAAATTAATCATCCTTGGTTACAAAACAAAGCGGTAGATTTTCTTCCTTTTTCTGAACAAAATTAACATAGATCTTTAGGATGTTAATGCTAAGACTTTATTGATGCTTAAACAAGATTCAAACTGAATCACAACTGTAACATTTACTTACATAAGCTTGGCTTCTCCACTCAAAATTTTCAGACTCCTGTTTAACATGGTTCCCCCAATTCCTGTATTTTCAGGAGGATTGAAAAAACCATCAAAGCACAGTAATTACATATAGCATCCCTCTAACCAATTCATTTGCAACTGTTCATCCACACAGACATCAAAAGTGTTGCTCTCCATGTGTTCATGACTGGGTACAACAGGAAAACTCAAGTCAAAGTCTTTGGCCTCAATGTGTTCACACTTTACTGCAAATCATTTCTAGTGAATATGATATATATTGGATACATATTGGGAAAATTGCTAAGAAGTCTCAGAGGATAGAGCCCCCGGCATTTGGAGGATTGAACCTGAAAGTGTTGGGGCAAGCTCATTTGAGGCATAGAGAACAGAGCTGCAGGTAGATTGTCTGCCTGGGACACAGGTCTGGATAAGAATGTGACAGGAGATAAGGCTGGAGAAATACACAGTAGATAGATTAGGAAGCATCTTATGTCTAAAGGGTAGCTACTTGTGGGTTTTATCATATTTTCAGTGCTCAGACATCATTCCAGTGAAATCTGGAAAAAGTATATCGAACTAGGAGATTTTAGAGTTAGGGAAGCTTGCTAAGGAACAACTGCAAAGATCTGAACCAAAGATGAAGAGAGTTTGAGCTACATCAATATCAGCAAGCTCCAAGAGTCTGTCTTCATGCCTCTTCCACATTGCGAGTGTCCACTGACTTCTCCAAACTCAAGAGATTTTGAGTTAGTTTTTAAGACTTCTTGACTGAAAAGTAATTAGGGAAATGCACAAACATTGAAGTACAAGGATGTTCATTACAGTTTTGTTTATAGTGGTGAAAAAATTGAAAATGACTTAGTGTCCAAAAATAAGGTATTGGTTAACTAACTATAACACATCTCAATAATGGAATACTATCAATTGTTTGAAAAGAGTGTTTAAAAAAACTTGAGAACATGAAAAGACATTCATGATATAGTTAGTTTTTTAAAAAAGTAAATAATATGCAATGGTTCTGTGCCTATTTCCTTTTTTAAAAAGTAAATCATAAAAGAATATATTGAATAAAAATCTAGATTTTTGTCATACATATAAGGACTTGAAGGACATATACAAAAATATTCTTAGCAGTTTAAATATTGGTATCATGAAATTTGTAAAATCTCTATTTTTAGCTTTTGTCTAGTTAACAGGCATTATTTTTGACTCAGAAAAACATTGTTAATTTTAAAGACATTAGGTATAAGTGTTACGGACTTGAAGTATAAAAAATAGTCCCAACTTAGACGACCATTGATTTTGCATGTGTAATACTGCTGCTAACTCTTAATTACTGACCAATTTTCTCAACTTTACCTTCTTCAAATGTTCATCAGTGTATACTCATGTAGCTCCCACATAGCTGTGTAGAGAGTGAAGTAAAAATCACCATGTTAATTATGATAATAATTCATATATGTTATTATATCCCAGACATTAGGCTGGAAATTTTCACATATTCTTGTTTATTTATCTTTTATGGTGTGAGTCGCCTTTGTGCGTTTTATTATTATTCCCATTTGCCTATTATCTAGTCTAAGATTCAAGTTGCTTAAGTGAAATACAGAACAATGATTAAACTCATTTGCCGAGGTCAATATTTCAAGAGTAATGTGACAAGTTCAATGTATCTGGTTCTTTTAAATGATTGTTTTGATTTTTTTTATTGTAAAATAAGGGTGTAGTAAATTTTGCCTTGTCCTATACACATATAAAAGGTCAGACATCATTTTATGAATTCAAAACATTTATAGATTCAATCAAAAGGCATAGCAACATTCTATCTAGTGAGGTAGGCCCTTTCAGGTAGGAAAATGAATCATTTCCCACACTAAAAGTGTTCTCTATGTTAAAAGATTTTCTTTTAACTTTAGGGTGAAATTCATTTATCATCTTCCTGGGTTCATGCCTGGCATGTTCTATATTTATTATTATTTCTTCCCTTCAGGATTTCCTTTGGGAAATTTTATTATGGATGGTCACAATACCTACTCATTTATTTCAGCTTCTTGAAATTGGTAACACTCCATTTATGTCACAATTTAACTTTCTTAGTGTTCCGTGTTTATTTCTGTTTTATCCTATCACCTTTCAAGTGATCCAGAAAGAGGGTTGGTACTATATATAATTTATTGGAAGATAAAGAGATGGAAACAGCATACTATTATTAAATGCTATTAACCTTGGAACTAAAAATCATAGAATTGGGAGTTGCAAAGAACTGCCGATGCCACTCAGTCCACACAAAGTAAAGTAATTCCATCTCTCCATTTCTCCACTTTTGTCTCCTTCATTATTCAAATGAGCAAAAACTTGTGTTTTTTTTTTCTTTTTCATTCTATTTAAGTAGAATTATTCTAGAAAACTAAATATGTGGAAAAGCTGAATATGCAAAATTAAATAAGAAAAATTAAGTTGTGGGTGAGAGGGTTTAAGGCCACCTTTTATGATCAAGCCAAGACTGTCAGATTCATGGCCACTATAACACACAAGGATGAATAGTTGGACTAAAGGATTCAAGATCACATTTTCAGTTCTTAAGAGAACATCAACATTAAAGTTCTTGCTTCTCACCACATAAGATTTGACATGTACACTAATGAAGACAGCTCTAGACAAATTATGTATACTTTTTACAGAATCAAAAGAAAAGATCTCAGAGGTCAAATCTGTTTGCTTTCATTCTGTACTAAATTCTTCTTATAATCTTTAACCATATTTTTCCGTTCTCCAGTATTTCAAGATAAGCAGCTGCCACCGTTTCCCACTGAAACTTAATTTAATAATCCAACAGTTTCAGAAGTACATCTTCCGGGACTACAAGAAAAAATGATCATTTGTTTCATTTTGTTCTCTTACTTCCATTTCCATTCTTTATTGGGTGCTAAATGAGGTATACTGCTTGAAGTTTCACTGTTCTCAGTGACCAAAGTACTGCAAAAACAGTAGCATGTCTGAGAATGAGCCCGTAGACATGATACTGGAAATTTTAGCCCTTTCTGCCTAAATTCCGCTTCTAAAGTCTAGCATTATGGTCCTCAACTACCAGGAAAATAAATGCCTGGTTTCTGAGTTATTCCAACACTCAATTGTAATGTTACTATAATTTTAGCTATGTTTTCTTCCCACCTGTAAGTTATCGGAAACTGATGTCATTAGAATTGAACAATTTTGACCCAAAGTTGTTTATATTCCCTTGCTGAAATGGATGTGTCGCCCCGGCCCATAATATTTATACATATTTTCCTTTTTAGTTAATTATAATTAGCATGCTGTTTATTGCATTCCTTTTACTTTTCCCTAAGAATTTGCTTTTTCCTTCAATTGTTTGCATTGGTATCTTTTGAATTTCCTCCCTCTTATTTATTTTTTGGCATAAATAATAATTGTTGCTGCAGCAGGAGCTTGATAAAGCTTTTTATTATGTTCCCTTTTGTCCAACAGCAATCATGAGGCATTAAAAAGGCTAAACAGTTTGCCCACAGTTCCAAGACAAAATAAAAGTAAAGCTTTCAGTAGAGTTTGTTCTTACTTTTCACATTCCTTTTTTATTAAAGGTATAGTTCTCCTATTATTTATGTTGATTTTTTTCCTAAATTCTGTAGATTTTTTTTCATATGTCTTAATTGGAATTTTCCCATAAGTTTATATGTTTATCTTGTTTTTGAAATGTCTTTCTGACTGTAATATATAAATGGTTATTATTTAAGTCAGTTAGCATGAAAATGTTTCCACGACTCTCTGCTTACCACAGAATCCTTAGAAAATTAACTCATTAAATCAAATAGACCCTAGACACGGGATCTCAAAAGCTTCTAATCTCCCAGGTTTAGGCAGCGTATGCTATGGGAAATCAAAACAGAAGTCGATACACCCTCATGATGTTCTGGGTCCTCTTTTATCTGGCTTTTTAAATTTTTTTATTTCTGACATGGGGTCTCACTCTGTCACCCAACCTGGAGTATGACAGTGGTGCAATCTTACCTCACTGCAGCCTGGAACTCCCAGGCTCAGTCTTCCAGCCTCATCCTCCCAAATAGCTGAGACTACAGGCAAGCACTACAACATCTAGCTATTTTATTTTTTTGGAGAGACAGGGTCTTGCTATGTTGCCCTGGCCAGTCTCAAACTCCTGGCCTCAAGTGATCCTCCTGCCTCATTCTCCCAAAGTGCTGGGATTACAGGTGTTAGCCAACATCCCTGGACTCTTGTTGGGCTTTTTATAGTCTTACGGCGTCTATGACTGTTGCTTCTCTCTCATCTCTCTTACATAGGCCTGCCCCCCAATTTCAAAATATATTTTTATATGAGAGAACTCTAGTTCAAAATGCTTCTATGTTGTTCTTCAAAGTTGTATTAATTTATTCTCCGACACTTGTTTTCCTGCCAGTTTCTTTAACTCTCTACCAAAAACTCACCTATTAAACATTTGCTTTCAAAGCCCAACTTAAATGACTTCTACCTCATGAATCTGCTCCGACCACTCTAGACGGAAGAGACCTCACCATCTAAAGCATGAGCATCACTCCATTGACAGAGGGCAGGCACTTTTGTCTCTGGAGGCTGAAAATTTGACTGAATGGCATGGTGATTTTAAATGGCATATGACTACCAATCCCTTAAGCAGCCTCTCTCAACTTCATACTAAAATGTCTATAAAGCCTACCAAAGCTGAGGTCTCACAAATGCCCTAAATATGAAGACCAATTGGTAAACTATTAGTAGAATCAGTAAAGATTTTCTGTCAATTTGAAGTCCAGAACTGAATTGAAAAACTTTAAAAACTACTTTCCCACTAAACATAGATTAAAATTCTTGGTCCATGAGTAGAACGATTCTTTGCTCTTCTTCAACTATTTGCCTCCTACTCAGAAGCACAGGAACCATATCAACCACCACCAAAAACCAGAAAAGAAAAAGTGGAGTGGGAAAATGATCCCTCTATTAGGTAGTCAGTATTTTATGAGCATCTATAATAAATGCTATTCCCTAATCCCTAACCCAGTGATCCAAAAGAGTTAAGAATAATAATCGGATGAGAAAAGGTTTTCAGAAACATGTCCCCCAAAATATATAGGCATATCAATATTCATTTATTAAAGTAAGTTGTGAGGGCAAATATAAAATTAACAGGAAAGAAAGTAATATTGATAAAATTTGCGGTGAAGATATGACTATGAATCCCTTCAAATAACACAATGGTTGCAATGTACAAGGTAAAAACTGTTAGAAGGAAAAATAACAAGCACAATTATTGTGGAGGACTCACATACATATCTCAGGCTTTGACAAATCCAGTAGAAAAAAAGGAAGGAAAGAATAGGTTGGAATACAGTAATATCTTCAATAAAATAATAGTATAATAAATAAGGTGATATATATATGTGCAGATAGATACTTACAAACATATACACATAATCAAACTAGTTGCCAGCAGAACATCTGTGAAATATTTAGAAAATGTTATAGTGTTTATCTCAAAAAAAAAATCAAGAAGTTTCAACTATTAAAAGGCCAGCCATTCTCTAATTTCCATGAACTACAACTGGAAATTATAAGGAAAATAAATGTCTAAACATACAGATATCCATCAAATTAAAGTGGAAATTAAAATCTCAATTACAAACCATTTAGAAATTAACAAAAATGACATTACATATCAAATTATAGAATGGCAGCAAAAATGCAACCAGAGGCAGATTCATTAGAGAAGAAAACTGATAGATTTTTGTTAATGGATTTTGTTGTTGTTGTTTTTGTATATTCCAATAGTTTTCCACTGTTTGAAATTAAGTTGAAGCCACTATAATTATTTCTTAATGTCACATTCTGGAGTAGGTATTAAAATGCCAGAGGGCATAATTTGCTGGGACTAGCGTCTACTCTTGCTATCTTTATTCTCATATATTTTGGCCTGTTGTTCCCTGTTCTCTACTTCCTTGAGACGCCAACTACTTGGCACCATATTTGATCTGACACACACCTACGGCCCCTTTAAATGTAACAGTTCTTGTAAACACCATCTCTGACTTCAATTCTCAGTCTCTCACATGCTGTTTTATAGTTACCCCTTGGTCCACACAGCTGGTATTACTTGTAAAAGGCATCCTTACTTTCTACTCAGGACTCAGGGTCTGTATTAGTTGTAAGAGCATCACCTTGCCCCCCAACAGGAGAATGGGAATTATCAGAGGAAGATAAATTGTAACTCATTTTAAGGGTCTGTGATTTCTATGGCCCCTTTTAAGTTTACCGCAAAATTAAATGAATTCATATGTCAATTCACATATGCATGCACACATATACACATAAATAGAGGATACAGAAGCCATCTTTTTAAATTTTTATCTATTGTTTTATTTATTTATTTTAGAGCCAAGGTCTCTCTCTGCTGCCCAGGCTGGCGTGCAGTGGCACCATCACAGCTCACTGCAGCCTCAACCTCCCGGGCTCACATGATTCTCTCACCTCAGCCTCCCTAGTAGCTGAGACTACAAGTGTGGGTCACCACATCCAGCTGCTTTTTGTATGTTTTGTAGAGTCGGGGTTTTGCCATGTTGCCCAGGCTGGTCTTGAACTCCTGAGCTCAGACAATCCACCCACATCAGCCTCCCAAAGGGCTGGAATTGCCGTCATGAACTACCTCACCTGGCCCCAGAAGCCATTTTTTAGGGATTCTCTCAGAAGATATCTATAGATATAGACATGGATATATAGATATATAGCTTTTCCTAACTTTTTTTACTTTTCCTTAATTTTTCACTTAATATTATTAGCCAACCTATGATTTCTGTAATAAGTATATGCATTCATAAATTATAGCATATTTTCTCAATTTAGAGTTCTTTCCAACAACAAAATTGTTATTTTTCTCTAAAGGAACTATGGGTAGTTGCTATGGCCAACCATGGTACTAAAAGAGAAAATATAGTTGGTTGTAATTTCTGTGAAAGTTCCCACGGAGTTGTGTGCATGTACAGAAAGACAAGTTTTTGCAATCAAAATAATTATGTGGTGTTTAAACATAACATTCTTCTCCAATGTAGACGAGGGTCCAATGTATCTCTTACGTTGGACATGAGTAGCTTGGGGAACATTGAACCCTTTGTGGCTATACCGACACCACGGGAAAAGGTAGCAATGGAGTACCTGCAGTCAGCCAGCCGAATTCTCACAAGGTCTCAGCTGAGGGACGTCGTGGCAAGTTCACATTTACTCCAAAGTGAATTCATGGTGAGCCTTCTGTTTGTTATTCGCTCTTCAGTCGGTATTTTGAAACACGGGGCGCTAGAGACATATGGAAATGATACTGTCCTATACTTAAGCAGCCTACAATAAACAAATAGCAAAGTGAAATGGTTTTAGATTCACTCCCGTCTCATCCACTATTGATAAGTATTAAAACTGGAATGTAAGAGCTAAGTTAAGGCAGAATACACAGGAAATGACCAAGCAACTAAGTGGTATAGGGAGCTGGGCAGAGAAGGGGCATTCCAGGACAAAGAATAGCCTTGCTGTCACTGTCTGGGGAATTAAACTGTTCCGTTTAACTGGAACATTGAAATCGAGGTGGGAAGTGGCAAAAGTTGAGCCTCAGAAGTATAAAAGAAACCCAAACCTTAATATATATTTAGAATCTTGGACTTTATCTTGTGTTTTAGATAGATCATTCTATTTGCAGTGGAGTAGGCACTAAAAGGGAGCAGTTTAGAGGCTCTAGCATTAATCCTGTGGAATTGCATTAGTGGCCTAAACTAATACAGTAGAAGGGAAAATGGAGAGAATCTGTAGGAATTTACAAGAAGTGGGATTAATTGAATGAGGCAGCCAAAAGTAATGGAAAAGCCAGGGGTTGATATTCGTGTTTTTGTCTTGGCCAGCAGGGTACATATGGTGCCCTTTAATGAAATAAGGAACACAGGAGGAAGGCCAAGTGTGGGCTAAAAAGAATGATGAATTCAGTTTTAGACATACCAGTGTTGCTGGTGAAAGCTTAAAGCATGATAACATATATCAACTCAGAGAACATGAAGTCAGATTAAATCTTCTTATGTCTAATTGTTGCCCAAGGGAAATATTGACTTTATTGATCACCTCTTGCATTTTAAATCAGTTGTACATCTTAAGCCATATTGGTTGAGTACATGAATTGATTATTCTAGGGTCAGTTCAGGCATTTGCAGCCATCCTAATGGTGGAAGATTCGGCGATGGGTTGGATCTACTATTAGCCCCATCAACTATTATTAAGTGTCCAAAGTAAAATACAAACATGAACATCAGACTCTGTGGTGTATCATATTTTACATGTGAAGAAAATGAGTCCTGTAGGAATGAAAGAACAAGTCAGTGGTCACACAGCTAGCCAAAGGCACACCTAGAGCTTTTTCTTTCTAGAACTGCAGACAGCTTTGTTTATGAAATAAGACCTTACCATAGCCCACTTCCCTGAAAGGAAATTGAAGGCCAAGAAGGAGTACCCAGGAGAAAGAGAATGCTGGAAGATGACAGATTGTCAAGTGTGTGTCAGAAAACAGAAGGTGAGAAGGAAGAAGGGGAGGAATAAAGATATTACCTTTGTGGCTTTGCCCAAAGACACTAACATGCTTGAAATTACCAAACATGAACATGTGTTTTCCATGGAATATTCAGCAATTTTGCTTATTTTTATAACTTGGAATTAACAGTTTAAAACATTTAGTTGGAGCAGAAAATAGGGATAAATATCATGGATAGCTAGCATAGTGCAAGTATAGGAAAAAGTATTTTAAAAGTAAGTAAGTTGGGGCCAGGTGTGGTGGCTCACGCTTGTAATCCCAGCTACTCAGGAAGCTGAGATGGGAGGATCACTTGAGCCCAGGAGTTTGAGGTTACAGTGAGCTATGATTGTGCCACTGCACACTGACCTAGGTGACAGAGCGAGACCCCATCTCTAAAAATAAATAAATTAATAAACAAATAGCTGTTTCTCTCTGTAGACCAAGTCTCAAATTTATGTAGTCCAGCTTTTCTGAAATTTTCATATTGACCAAAAACTAGGATAATCTGAATGAATTTAAAGATGATTTATTTTATTTCAACAAATATTAGACTGCTAAGTTAAATTTTCTACTGGAGACAGTTTAAGCAGTAAAAATAGTATTTTATTTGATCAAAGATTTAACATCAGTCATTAAATAACATAGTCATTTTGTTCACATTAATCTTATCAAAGGTAGAGAACATACTGTTTTGTATAATCAAATCCTTAAACAAATGTTTGTTTGGATCCTTTTGAAAACTTTGGCTTGTTGCTTTATTTGTCCTGATTAGCTACAGATGCACACCTTTTTAGATCTAATGCACTTACATACAGCCACTCTTTTTCTATTGTTCCCTGTCCAATCACTTGAGGCACATAATGTATACTCTGACAAAATAAGAATATTAATGTTCTTGTTAAGTGGGAGAAACAGTGTTTGAATGCCTTTCACTAAAAACATTGCATTTACAACTACAAATGGAACAGTCCAATTATCAACCATTTCTTAATTCAAAAAAAGTCATGTCATCATCACTTGAATTAACAAAAAAGCCTTTATATTTACCATTTTGGGAAAGAGGTTTTAATAATCCTAAAAGAGTCACTATTCGTGTGAAAAGATAATGTTTTCACACTAATATATTTTAGCACTAATATATATAGTATCACATGTGTTACTATATATATAATAACACAAAATATAACGTGTTACAATTTTTTAACACAAAAATTATAGTAAGATTTTTGGTACTAAAGTTACATAAAAACTAGAATATATTTGAATACATCTTTTTTTTAAAAAAAAATTCAATTTTTAGCATCTGTCTAATCGTTCTAGCAATTATGTCACACCAGGATTCTTAAAATCTAACCAGTGTTATATGTCTCCTTACTGACTACGTATTAAGCAATATTTTCTAACACAGAGAGCTGTTTCTTAGAAGTCAGCTTGTCCGGATGCAGCTGATACGTTTAGGAAAGGAAGGGTGTTGGTCCACCAAAGGTAGTAGGTCTGTTGTTTTTAAGTGGCTTTGAAGTCCAGTAGAACTCTGGATCAGATGGCCCCCTGTGAAGATTTTCTTTGTGGCAGTATTAGATACACTAGTTTGATATTACTTATTTTTGCAGGAAATACCGATGAACTTTGTGGATCCCAAAGAAATTGATATTCCGCGTCATGGAACTAAAAATCGCTATAAGACCATTTTGCCAAGTAAGCTTCTTGGTTTTATAATTTGCATTGTATGTGGGACAAGGGGAGGGATAGCATTAGGAGAAATACCTAATGTAGATATGGGTTGATGGGTGCAGCAAAAGCAAGCCACCACAGCACATGTATACCTATGTAACAAACCTGCACATTCTCCACATGTATCCCAGAACTTAAAGTATAAATAATAATAATAATTTACATTGTAAAGCACAAGACAAGTCTTCCTATTAACCCTTACCTCAGCATTTCCAATTCTTACAACACCCACCTTCATATCAAATTCAGAATTACAAACACATGTCAAGACTAATAATCATTAAAGTTATCTGAAGTTAATGATTTTGCTCTTTTACTCTTATAATAATGTCCAGGTCACAATTCCAATAGACACATATTCTAAAATTTTGTTGTGCCACACATGGCTACCTGATTTTTGTCAAGGGTCAAACAATTCAATGGGAAAAGGAGAGTCTTTTCAACAAATGAACTAGAAACACCCAGATATCCACATGCAAAAAAATGAAGTTGGAGACAAAAATTGACCAAAATGGACCAGAGACCTACACATAGGAGCTAGAACTACAAAACTCATAGACGAAAACAACTGTAAATCTTCATGACCTTGAATTAGTCAGTGGTTTCTTAGGTAAGCCAGCAAAAGCCCAAACAGCAACAACAAAAAAATTGAACTTCATTAATATTAAAAAGTTTTGTGCTTCAAAGGATACCTTTAAGGAAGTCAAAAGACAACTGATAGAATGGAAGAAAATAAATATTTGCAAATCATGTATCTAATAAAGGACCTGTATCTACAATATGCAAATCTTACAACTCAGTAATAAAAACACAACCCAAAAAATAAACAAAAGATTTCAATGGATATTTCTCCCTAGAAGATGTACAAATGACCAACAAGCATATTAAAATATGTTTAACATCACTAGCCATCAGGGAAATCAAAACTACAGCAAGACAGTACTTTATATCCATGAGGATAGCTATAATTTTAAAAATAGGCAATAAAAAATGCTGGCAAGGACGTAGAGAATTGGAAACTTAACACTTTAGTTTTAAGTACAGATACAGCTACTTAGGAAAACAGTTTGACAGTTCCTTAAAAGATAAAACTGAGTTGCTATATGACCTGGACACCCTACTTCCAGGTAAATATTACCTTGGACTCAGGAAGGGGAACATCACACGACGGGGCCTATCATGGGGAGGGGGGAGGGGAGAGGGATTGCATTGGGAGTTATACCTGATGTAAATGACGAGTTGATGGGTGCAGCACACCAACATGGCACAAGTATACATATGTAACAAACCTGCACGTTATGCACATGTACCCTACAACTTAAAGTATAATAATAATAAATAAATTTAAAAATAAAAATAAAAAAAAAGAAATGAAACGTGTGGTTCACACAAAAATGATACAAAAACATTTATAACAGCATTATTCATAATAGTGAAACAGTGGCAACCATCAGCTGAGAAATGGATAGATAAAATGTAGTATAGTCACACAATAGGATCAATAAAAGGGAACAAGGTACTGATGAACCTTGAATGAACCTTGAAAACATCATGCTAAGTGAAAGAAGCCAGACACAAAAGACCTCATATTTTGTAGTCCATTTATATGAAATGTCCAGATAGCCAAATCTAGACAGACAGAAAGTATCTTAGTGGTTGCTTAGCATTAGGGGATATGGAGAATGACTGCTAAAGGACCTGTATTTATTTTGGGGCTAGTTGAATATTATAAAATTGATTTACAGTGATTGTTGCACAGCTCTGTGAAAATAAAATAAAAAAAAAACTGTGATGGCACATGAAATGGAGGGATTGTATAGAATGTGAATTATTTCTCAATAAAACTATTACCAAAAAAATGTCACTGTGCCTAACGATGACCTACAGTCCTTGTTAGTCCTGTGCCCAACCCCAGGGATTTCGTTTAAGTAGATCTGCTGTTGAGCACAGAAAGCTACTTTTAGGAAACACTTAGGTGATTCCAATACAGATGAAACCAGGACCCACTTTGAGAACCACTACTATATGTGAAACTAGACTGAGCTTCACGGAATTTATTAATGTCAAGCAATGACCTGAATGCCAGGGACCAGTAAGAAATAAGAAACAGTCTATAAAATCAAGGAGGTCACAGACTAGAAAGGAGAGTCATATAAATGGTAATTATGCTCAGTGCATAGGCCAGAATAAAGATACTGCCCAAGCAGTGTAGGAGTTCAGAGAGGACTGGGTAATTAATTCTGCTCAGAGAAATTAGGCAAAAAAAAAAAAAAAAGGAGAGGAAGTAATATTTTCTATGACTAAACAAACAGATATAGTTGGAGTTTTGGCAAAATCAGTAAACATCTCATGACAAAGCTCAGGAAAGATGGAGCCACAAAGTCTTTTTAAGTTTTGACATTGAAATAGTAATCTTCAAAATTTAGTTCGTTAACTCATTCATAAGACACCAAATTCTTTATATTCATAGTAACAGTGATATAATTAAAGAATTACTGTCAATACTGTTTTTGGCCTTCCCCTTCTGGTGGAATTGGAAATGCATTGTTAACGTATAACGTATTTTAACTGCTGTATATAGTTAAATCTATTTACCTAAAGTAGAGTCACCATTGGAAGTTATTTTATGACTATACTTGGCCAAAGGGGATGAAAGTGCTGCGTGTTAGAATTAGTGTTCTCTCTCTCTCTGTTAAAATTTTTATCAAAATACACCAAACATAAGTAATAAGGGAATATACCTCCATCACAATTTTATATACCCAAACCATCATCTAATTTTAGAAGGATTTGGAAATTATTAGCATTAGATCAGAGTTCAGCCTTCTCCATTTCCTGCCCAGATGATATCAGACAACTGCTTTACAGTCCTGTGTCAGCTTTTCCGTTCACAGAACTGGGTGGACCTCTGAATTCAGGGCACCTGTGCTGACAGCTGATGTTGCAAATGATGGATTTTCTGTTGAAAATGTCTGCAGCCTGAATGCCCCACCCACCACCCCCTGTTGCACAAAATATAATTTAGGAAATACAGCTTAGAAAAGCCACGCTATTGGGTGAAAGTATCCAAAAAGCCTGGAATGAATACAGAAAGATGTTCTTTATGATTTTAGACTGTAATATGAGCTAAACTTGAAATATTATATAAAATGGTGATTATTAAATGATCAAGATTTTAAACATTATGATTGTTTTTAGTTTTAACCTACGCTAAACTCTTCTTAGTTCTAAAAGCTTGACAGCTTGTACATAACAGCAACATTATACAATTCTGAGAATGCCTTGCAACAGATATATGGGTGGACAAGAATCAATTATGAATAAATCAATTTATAAATTAAATTATAGTCATTTCTCTAAGGACAATGTTATCTTGGCTCAGATTAAAATGCTAAAGTCAAGTTTATATCAAATTATTTTGCAATGTAAACAAATATTAGTGATAAAAATACGTCTACATCCTCAATAACAAAAGTAGTAGGAAAAAACAATCATACATCCATAGAAAATTATTAGCACACAACAAAATATAATACTGTAATAATAAGTTTACATTTTTTATTTTTATTTTTAGATTCAGGGGGTACCTGTGCAGGTTTGTTACAAGGGTATATTGTCTGATGCTGCTGTTTGGGATTCTTCTGACCCCATGACACCCAGATAGTGAACATAGTACCCAATAGGGAGATTTTTCGCCCTTCTCCCTTTCCCTCCCTCCCTTTTTTTGGAGTCCCCAATGTCTATTCTTTTCATCTTTATGTCTATGTGTATCCAGAGTTTAGCTCTCACTTATAAGTGAGAACATGCAATATTTGTTTTTCTGTTCCTGTGTTAATTTGCTTAGGATAATGGCCTCCAGCTGCATCCATGTTACTGCAAAGGGTATGATTTTGTTCTTTTTTATGACTGCGTAGTGTTCCATGGTATATGTGTACCACATTTTCTTTATCCAATCCACTGTTGATGGGCATCTAGGTTGTTTCTATGTCTTTGTTATTGTGAATAGTGCTGCACTATATAATAAATGTTATGCATATTTCTCTTATGCAGTCAATGTATTGATACAAATATAAGATAATATAGATACAATCAAAGAATGCCATTTACTCAGGCCATCATTTTATATATAAAATTTTAACATCTAATAATGTTTCCTACTTAAATTATGTTTCCTTTTTTATTATATAAAGTGCCTAGCACAGAGTAGATATGCAAATAAGCAAACCACTCATTAAAGCAACAAGTTATGTAGCTAAAGCAAGATATTGGAATTAGATTTGATTTCCTACCACAACAAAAACATTGACAATTTTTGGCATGATAGTTAATCTCCCTATGCCATCCTTTATTCCCAAAAGTAGTGATAATAATACTCTCCTACAAGGCTATTGAGAAAATTAAATGATAGTATATGTAAAATGCCTATTAAAGTTCCAACTAATAGTAAGCCCTCAGCTAATGTTAGTTTCTCTTTCCCTCCCTATCTAATTGAAGATGAATCCATTACTAACCTCAGAACCAATTCCAGGAAATAGGGGCACCATGTATAGAGAAGTTTACAGTTTTAAAAGCAAAGTACTCAAGAGCCACATTTTCATTCATTTATAACAGTAGTGATGAAAATTATGATGATGATGATGATGATACATTTTTTGTTTAATTCTTGGCTTTTCTTTTAGTCCAAGCTATATATTACAAGAGTTTTTCTTGGAAACCTACATTTCCCCATACACAGTTATATGTTGTATTCTTGCATTTGTAAAAGGAAGTATTTGGAGCCACACACAGTGGCTCATGTCCTGGAGTTTGAGACCAGCGTGGGCAATATAATAACACTCCATCTCCACCAAAAAAAAAAAGTTTAATTACAAGCCTGGGCAACGTGGCAAAACTTCATCTCTACCAAAAAATACAAAATGTAGTCAGGTGTGGTGGTGCACATGTGTAGTCCCAGCTACTTGGGAGGCTGAGGCAGGAGGATCACTTGAGCCCAGGAGGTTGAGGTCGCAGTGAACTGTGATCGCATCTGGGAGTAGCCACTGCAATTCAGCGTAGGCAACAAAGTGAGACTCCCCTCTCTGAATTTTTAATAAAAAAGAATTTGGAAACCTCTAAATATTTGGAAAGCACTGTAAGTTACTAATTACCAACATAATTTAGCTTGACAGGGAAACTGTTTCTAAGCAGTTTTTAGATTTCCCACTAAATCATATACATCATAGGCGTTATAAAAACTGAAGGAAGCAGACCTCTTTTCAAGCCTGAATGGTGTAGGATGTTTATGGAAATTTCTAACAATCAGTGGATACTGAAAGGCATGAAAGATTTCTTGTCCTCTTTGCTAAGAAAAGAAAAAAAAAATCTAGAAAGTCAAAAACAGGGCTTTAACTCTTTCTAATAGAAATTAATTCTGACGTGAAACCCTCTGTGGGCCACATCCCAAATAGAAATCACAAAGGATACAAAAGTGAATTAAATACAGCCTTTGCCCTCTAGGGGCTCACCACACTCCATTGAGGGCAGGCAAAAATTTAAGCACTTAAAATACAAGATGATAAATACTAAAATAAAACTCAGGGAACCCAGGCAAAGAAGAGAATGCCTGATTCTGCCTGGGAAGGTCAGAGAGAACTTCGGAAAGACAGTGTTTTCTGAATTGAGCCCTGAAGAATGAGGAAGACTTTACCATGCAGAAGAAGGCAAAGGAAACAATATGTGCAGAAGCATAAAATCTGCCAGAACATAGAACATTGGGGAGGTTGCCCTAGGTCCATGGGGCTAGATTATATGATACACGTGGGAAAGCAGCTGTTGGTGAGGCTTGGGGATGATCATTATCATTAAGGATGTGCTGTATCTTGCTAAGGACCCTCTTGGCATTCATCTTCTAGGCCTGCACTATCAAGTAGAGCAACCAGAACCCACTTATGGCTAGGTCAATTTACACTTAAATGAATTAAAATTAAATAAAATTAACTTTATTTCCTCAGTTTTTTTTTTTTTTTTTTTTTTTTTTTTTTGAGACAGAGTCTTGCTCTGCCGCCCAGGCTGGAGTGCAGTGGCCTGATCTCAGCTCACTGCAAGCTCCGCCTCCTGGGTTCACGCCATTCTCCTGCCTCAGCCTCCCGAGTAGCTGGGACTACAGGCGCCCGCCACCTCGCCCGGCTAATTTTTTGTATTTTTTAGTAGAGACGGGGTTTCACTGGGTTAGCCAGGATGGTCTCGATCTCCTGACCTCATGATCTGCCCGTCTCGGCCTCCCAAAGTGCTGGGATTACAGGCTTGAGCCACCGCGCCCGGCCTATTTCCTCAGTTTTTACTAGCCACATTTCAAGTGCTTGAAAGCTAGAGGTTACATTTTTGGACAGCACAGATAGATAATATTTTCATCACCTCAGAAAGTTCTATTGATCAGGGCTGCTCTAAGTTGAATTATCAATAAGTATATAAATATAATACTTAGGTATGTAAATACAGTAAGTATAATAAAATTGAGTCCAATGGACAAATAGGATTATATACAATACCTTCCTGGAAATTCACAGGGTCCATTTACATACTGAAGACCCTGAGAAGTCCTGCAGTAAAAAGAATGTGGTTCAGATTTGTTTAGTCCAATGTTTCCCATATTTAGTTGGTTACTAACTTCTTTTTGTAAAAGATGACTTAATTTACAAGTCATATAATATAATTCTGTATGTTATAGAAATAACAATTTACAGATAATAAATATTTTGGGAAATACTGCTATGGGCAATTGGGAGCTATGGATGACATTTAGACAATGGAATCAAGTGACCAGATTTTGTTTTATAGAGCTCCTTGACAGCTATGAGGGGGATGGATCGGAAAAAAGCAAGATTGAAGGCAGGGAGACCAGGAGATACTTGAGTCCTAGTCCAAGACAGCCATGCAAACAGAGAGGCAAGACAGACCCCAGCATATTTTGGGAGACAGAACAGACAGAATATGCTAATATTCAAATGCACAGAAGCTCTACACGGACTGTAGAGCTGTGGCAGCACACCTAACCTAAACAATAGCGGAAAGCTGTCAGGAACACATGAAGGGCATGAGGAGTTTTACAAACCTGTGGTCCATTCAGAAGGAAATAATAAACAGAAAAAGCTGGACTATAAATTAGGAGACCAGGCTGGTCTGAAGTATGTATTTGAGAGCCCTCAGGATGTGCGTAATAAAGTCACAGGAATGAATGAGTCACTCAACAAGGCAGTATCAAGTGAGGATAAAAGAGGGTCAAGTTGAATCCTAGAATTAGCAACATGAAAAGAGGCAGATTAAATGAGCAGGAGATTGGAAAGAGGCCATTGAAGAGGTAGCAGGAAAACCAGAACATTGTGTCCCAGAATCTAAGGGAAGAGAAAACTCGAAAAAAGGATATATAGTCAACAGTTTTTGAATGCTTCAGAGAGGACATGAACAAAAATACCACAATGGGATCACTGGGCTTAGCAACAAGAGGGTCAGTGGTGAGTTTAGCAAGGGCAGTGCTCGAGTTAGGATAGATCACAGTGTACATGACGAGCGTTGAGTTGCAGATGAACATGGAGAAAGTGGTGGTATAATAAACTCTCGGAAGTTTGCCTGTCTAAAAAAGAAAAGCAATAGAATAATTGCTAGAGGAGGATACCTAGAACTGACCTTTTTTTAAAAAATAGAAGGGATCTTTAAATCAGTTCCGTAGACATTCACTGAAGATCTGCTATGCAAGACACTAGATCTTATAAAGATGGTGAAAAATCCCCATCCCTGCCTTCAGAAAGCTCAGAGTGTACCAGGTCAAAGAAATCATAAAGAGATGAATTAGTTATATTAATGTACGCAAATGTTGGTAAAAATGATTTCCATATTTTCCATAATACTTTAGTCCACAGAGTCTTCCGACTCTTGATGGAAAATGATTTTAGAATTTAAGACAATGTTGCTAGCACTAAATGAATCTAACCAATTTGTGCTGTCAGTGAACAAACCGCTACATATGCTAACAAAAGACAGCCTCTTCCAAATAGTTAAAAGACTTCTGTCTAGGCCATGTGTTTGTTCTAGGTCAGAAGAAAGAAAATCAGTGCAATAAGCAATTTAGGGCTATCCAGACTGAACCAATCACTGCGTGTGTTCTAATGGCAATGCTGTGGGACCTGAGGGCTTAGTTTTAGACTAAGATGATGATTAACTTTTGTTATGTTGCTAAAACGTTATTTTTTGTAGATCATAATAATTATTGGACATGCAAACTCCAACTCTAAGAAACCCTGAATTTGACTTCTGAATATATACAAGCCCTCAATTTTTAGGATGTACCTACTCTATTAATGCCTCCCTAGGCAGAACTGATTTTGTGATAATACTATTGTTTTCTGAAATATTTTTTCTGGAAAACGTAATATATAGACTATTAAACACAACCCAAGTAACAGTGGTTTAAATAATTTAGAAATGTATATCCCTCTCAAGTATACCTGCCAGGGGTTGATATGGCAGCTTTGCCATGTTACACCTCTAGACTCATCTCTCTGGTTACCTCACCATCCCCACGGTATTGCCTTTGCATGCTCTGAGATCCTGATCACCACAATCACATCCCAGGCAGCAAGATGGAATCACAAGCGGTAGAAGGAGAACATCGCTCCTCACTTTAACTTCATGATCTAAAAGTCACACGCATCACTTCCTCTCACGTGCTGTAAGTGAAAACTTAGTCACATGGCCGCAACTAATGCAAGGGATGGTAAGAAGGAAAGTCTTAAGCCATGCATCCTACCAAGTTCCCAGCCAGAATTGGGATCTTATTGCTAAAGAAAGACAGGGATGGTGACTCCTAGGAGACGACTAGCTCTTAAAATACATATTTGGATGTGCATGTGTGTGCCGTGCATACTATTGTGTACTCCAGCTATCGACAGCAAAAATGCCAGACAGCACTGGGCATGCTTGGCAAGAAGCTTTAAGGGCAGTGTTGTAGCCAGAGGCTCTCAGCAGGAAACCCTCCTCCATGAGATTTTTGCTGGAGTGTATTCAATAAGTGTTGTTTGCTCCACTGTGGCTTCTCCTCCTTGTTTGTTATTTTGTGATCTGCCAAGAGTTTTTGATCAATAGGATTGACGGAAGATATGTATAAACAATGGAATAACTTCACTGTCAGTGTTAAAATTCAGCTCCATGGGTGTTCAAGACCCCTTGGAGGAAAAAGATGAGGTAACAAAAAGCAGTCTAGCAGAGGTCTTTCTACATTACAAAGGGTATAATAGATTTTATGCAGACTGAGAGGTTTTACCAACAAGGGTAGATGTAGTTTTTTGGAAGGGAGGGGAACTAAAGCTTATATTATTTGGAGATGACTCTTTAGGTTTTATTTGATTTTTATTTGAAAATAACAGTGGTATATATGGGGCACAATGTGATGTTTTGATACACATATACATTGTAGAATGATCAAATCGTGCTAATATTAACATATCCATTACCTCAAATGTTTATTGTTTTTCTTTGTGGTGAGAACATTTAAAATCCCATTATTTCAGCTATTTTGAAATATATAATATTATTATTAAACTATAGACACCATGCTCTATAATAGATCATGAGAACCTATTCCTCCTGACTGAAATTTTGTATCTTTTGACCACCATCTCCCCTTTCCCCATTCACTCCACTCCCCTAGCCTTTGGTATTTCTATGAATTCAACTTTTTTAGATTCAACACATAAAGAAGATCATGTCTGTCTGTGCCTGGCTTATTTCATTTAGCATAACGTCTGTGAAGTCTATCTATGGTGTCACAAATGACATCATTTCCTGCTTTTTAAAGGCGAAATAGAACTCCATTATATATATAGACCGTATTTTTAAAATCCATTCATCTGTTGATGGACACTCCAATTGTTTTCAAACCTTGGCTATTGTAAGTAGTGCTGCAATGAACATAGGAGTGCAGATATCTCTTCAACATACTGACTTCAGTTCCTTTGGATATAAACCCAGAAGTGGAATTGCTGGGTCATATGGTAGTTCACTCATAGTTTTTGAGGAATCTCCATACTGTTTTCCAAAATGGCTGTGCTAATTTACATTCTCACCCACAGCCTACCAGGGCTCTCTTTTCTTCACATCCTTGCCAACATTTATCTCTTATCTTTTTGATAATAGCCATTCTAGCAGGTATAAAGTGATATTCTGGTTTTAATTTGCACTTCTCTGATGATTTGAGATGTGGAACATTTTTTCATAGATCTGTTGAACATTTGTATGTCTTGTTTTCAGAAACATCTGTTCAAATCTTTATCCGTTTTTAGTAGAATTGTTTGTTTTCTTGTTATTGAGTAGTTTGAGTTCCTGATATATTCTGGATATTAGCCCCATGTTAATGTATGATTTGTAAATATTTTCTCCCAATCTGTGGATTTGCTGTGCAGGAGCTTTTTAGTTTGATGCAATCCCCTGTGTCTATTCTTGCTTTCATTGTGCTTTCAGGGTCATATCCAAGAAATTTTTGCCCATATCAATGGCATGCAGCTTTGCCCTGGAAGGCAGTCTTTAAAAAATGAATACGACATTATGAATACAAAGTAAGATACAAGGTTCTTATTGAAAATGGCTCATGCAAGTGAGGGTCAGTCTGCCCCTGACCAACAATTGTAGGAAATGTAGAGATAGATCTGTTAAGACTCTAGGAGATTTCGGGGAAAATGAAGTGCTTTTGAAAATTTGGTGCTAGCTTCCATCTCCAGAGGGTCTACATTTTGAAAGCTCTGAAGGACAAGACTGAGACTGGATTTGTTTCCAGGATGCTTTAAAGAGGATGGTTTGCTTCAGTAGCGGTAGCCCCAACATATCTCTTTAGGAGGAATTTATAAGTTCAAGGCCCATGTCCCAAAAGGTTTCCATGCTGATGAGCATAGGACCACAATTTCTTGTTCACAGTCAGGTTATATCCTGATTCAAACAGTCCTTACCTGTTCCACTGTAAGTATCTCTGCAGTCACCCTACTTCCTTTAGGTCACCTGAAAGGACATGCTAGGATCTTTTGCAAAGTGTTTTGGTTCAAATAGAATGAGAGCCTGCCTCTATGAATGGGATTCTTGGATGCCATCTAAGGGTCTTCCCACTGATTTCCAGCATTTATTGGCATCTTCTAGACTTCTGTTGCTTCCATATGGCATGATCAGGAGCTATTTTACCTGTGGCTTATAAGATCAGATAAGCATCTTGGTCCTTACAAGTCAATCTAAAGCTTTAAGCAGAATGGGACTTTCTCTTGCCAAAACCACATCACTTATAGCTCATATCTTTCCATCTCTGGATAGAAGCTCCTATTACTTGTTTGTATATGTGCGTGTGTGTATGTGTATATATATGTGTGTATATATATGTGTATGTGTGTGCGCGTGCGCACGTGCATGTGTGTACGTACATATATATTTATATACACATATATATTCTTTATTTCAAATATCCTAGTGACAAACTAGCAAAATTTTACCATATATTTTCAACATAATCTTTGATAATGGCCTTGTTAAGTTCTAAGTTTGGTAATCTGGTTTCAACTCTCTGCTTCATTTTTTACTGTGTGACCTTGGGTGAGTTACTTAACTTCTCTGTGCTGCAATTTCCTAATCTAAATAAAGAGACTGTTAATGGTACATACTTTATAGAATTGTAATGATTAAGTGACGTAAGGCATAAAATGCTGTTAGCTGCTCTACCGGACACATATAGGAGTCAACAATGAGTGCAATGACAATAACAGTGATAATGATGTCACTCCAGAGTTTTGTGACTGACTCCTTATTGGTCCCTATATTACCTATTTATTGCTGTGGGACAAATTACCCCAGAATTTAGTGGCTTAAAACAATACACATTTATATCTCACAATTTCTGTGTGCCAGAAATTGGGGAGTGGCTTAGTTGAGTGTCTGGCCCAAGGTCTTTCATGAGATTTCGATTGAGTTGTTGGCCATGCATTCAGTCAGCTGAACGCTTGGCTGGCACTGAGGGATCTGCTTCCAAGAGGACTTACCATATGCTATTAGCTGGAGGCCTTAGTTCCCCACTATTTCTCTCTTCATTGGGCTGCTTGAGTGCCCTCAAAATATGGCCGTTAGCTTCCTCCAGAGCTAGCAACTCAACAAAGAGAGCAAGGAGGAAACTGCAATACCCTTTATGACCTAGTCACACAACATCTCTGCTGCCATATTCTATTTATTGGAAGCAAGTCTTTGATTTCTGCCCACATTCAAGATGAGGGGAATTAGTGTCTACTACATTCTTCTAGAAGGAGTGTCAGATAATTGGATGCTACATTTTTAAACCATCACTGTCCTCATGGGCTGGTTAGTCTTTTTCTGAAACTAATTATGGCCTTTATTATCTTTAACCCCAGCTATATGTAAAGTGAAATTTAAAACACTTTGGTTTGCCAAGTCCTGTTAAATTTTTAATTATTTTTAACTCCCATTTACATATATTCTATGAAACTTTCTTCCTCTAGTACTTCCTACCTCACCTCCTCTTTGATTGTCTCAGTTTTGGTGGGGAATGTAAGAAACTATATTTACCCAGATGATGCTCAACAATTGTGTGTTTCTAAAAAAATATGGGAGTGGGAGAAGTTTTTCTTTGCTGCACCCCTGTTTTTACACCACATGCCACTGAGAAAGGAAGCTGAAAAGCATTGAATTTGCTGTTTTTCAAAAAAGTAACTAAGCAACCACAATGATACAACATTTTGTATTTTAGTTGTCAGTTTACACGGCTATCTTCACATGAGAGCAGCAGCGTAGCATAGTGGCTAATGGTATTATAGTGTTAGTGTGGATTCAAAGCCTGACTCCTTTACCTACTTCTCGGCTGTGTAAATTTGGTCAAATTATTTAACCTATCTCAGTTTCCTATCTGAAAAATGGGGAAGGAGTCTTACCCATTATCTTAGGTACTTTTATTAAAGTTACATGAAAATTAAATGACAAAATATCTGTAAAGCATTGAGAACAGAGTCTGACACCTAATAAACAAAAAATATATGTTGTTTGTTATTTTATGAACAGACTGAAGACTCACTGAAATGAATCATAGTTTTTGTTTTGATTTGTTTCATTTTTGTTTTTGAGACAGGTCTCCCTCTGTTGTCCAGGCTGGAGGGCAGTGGCACAATCTCGGCTCACCGCAGCCTTCGCCTCTTGGGTTCAAGCAATTCTCATGCCTCAGTCTCCCAAGTAGCTGGAACCACAGACATGAGCCACCATGCCTGGCTCATTTATTTATTTATTTATTTATTGAGATGAGGTCTCACTACGTTGCCTAGGCTTGAACTCCTGGGCTCAAGGGATCCTCCTGCCTCAAGCTCCCAAAGTGCTGAGATTACAGCCTAAGCCACTGTGCCCAGGCTTGAAATGAATCAGGTTTATCTTTATCTTTGCAAGCTCCCTCTTCCCCTGGCTTGCCTATCCTCACACAGATAGCACATAATAGATTATTAATCTCATCCATCTCGGAAGATCAGGAGATCTGGCCAGGACATAATGGTCAGACAAGGTGAGGTTGAGACCTGAGGGTCTAAATGAGATGAGATAGTAAAATATAAATAATTGGTAGAGTATAACCTGATTTACATCCATAGGGAAAGGAGAGAGACAGGAGTGAGGAGACCTGGTACAAATTCCAAATCCAAAGTATAAGAGTGGCAGCATAAATGAGAAATGGGGTCGAGAACCAGAACAGATGAGAAACGGCCTGAAATATAAACTCATCATCTCAGGCTTATGGATGAGCTTTATGTCAGGAGTGAAGATGGGCCCAAATGTCCCTCAATAAACACATATAGATCAAGCAATGGACACCAAAGACAAACATGGACATGCACCAGATAATCAATACATAATGGGTTTCTACTTACTGGTTATTGGCATTTTAAGGAACTTTAAAAAGAGTAAGTCTGTTTAATGTATTCTTTTTTGTTTTCTTCATTAGATCCCCTCAGCAGAGTGTGTTTAAGACCAAAAAATGTAACTGATTCATTGAGCACCTACATTAATGCTAATTATATTAGGGTAAGTAAATAAGTACAAATTTCTTTCTGATTATTTTCTATTTGGAATTGTTGGTTTTATTTTGTTTTTCCTAGAGTAGATTAAGCTTGGTTTAACTTGATTACCAGCAAGATTTCATTTTGTCTGGTTTTTTATCTTAGTCATAATCAACATTGTTGATGGGTCTTTTATGATGACTTTCCTTGTACGGTGAGTCTCTGGCAACAGTGCTCTCTATGGGCACTCTGCTAGAGACTGGGCATTACAACCCTCAATATCACGTGCTATCCTTAACTTGCTGCCAAGTTAATGATATTAAGGATATTGTTAACTAGAAATTGTTGTACTAGAATCAATGAAGCCGTAACCTGTGTTGCTTTTGTAAGCACAGCTATTTCATTGAAGATCTTTCACCTAAACTTTCACTGCAAGGCATGAACTTAAAAACCAATATTTTTGTATCTTTACTCCATGTAGGGCTACAGTGGCAAGGAGAAAGCCTTCATTGCCACGCAGGGCCCCATGATCAACACTGTGGATGATTTCTGGCAGATGGTTTGGCAGGAAGACAGCCCTGTGATTGTTATGATCACAAAACTCAAAGAAAAAAATGAGGTATGATCTTTAATCAAGTTCTGAATGTTATACATGTTCTGTTGCTATAGAAGAGATATTGTATAAGTAAAATTGCCATGGACTTAGATTTAAGATGGAAACTTTGAGACATTTAAAGGCTAAGTCACTTAATACATCCCAAATATAATAACTGCTATTATCCTATGAATGTCAACTTTCTTTCAGACAAGTCAATATACTTGGCATATACATATCTAATTTGTACCCACAAAAGAAATAAGGGGGTCATGAATTATCACCCTAATTTATAGGCAGGCAAATAAAACCTTATTCACATCCCGAATCATTTTTGAACACCTACTATGTGACAGGTACTACTCTAGTCATTGGGGATATAATAGTAAACAAAACACACCAAGATCTCTGCCCTTGGTAGATTTTAACTTTCTAGTGGGAGAAGATAAACAAAAATACTGCACATAATAAACTTATAAATAGTGTAATATATGAGAAGAGATTAAATGCTATAGGAAAGAAAGTAGAGCAGGCTAAGTGGAATGGGTATACCGGGCAGTAAGGAGGTGGTGTTGGGGAATTGCAGATTGCATTATTAAAGAGGGTGGGCAAGGTGAGTCTCATTAAGAAAATGAGATTCAAGGGCAGTTACAGAAACCAGTCAACTTTCTCAATATCTTCATAATAAGAAATCCAAGAAAGAAAGAATTTGATTTCATATCCATACTAGTAGTCTTTTCTAAGGATTTAGCTTACAGAATACTTACTCTGTATTTTGCATTATAAAAACACAATTGTAATATTCCTGAGGGCTGATATTCGAGGTACCGCTTACATTTTAGGACAACTTACTGGGATAATTTACAGTCTAATTTTCATCAGCATTTTTGTGTTTGTTTTCTTGTCGAAAATATTGTACCAGGGCTTCACCATGACAGTAAGAATTTAAGAAAATGGAGCATTCCTTTATAAGCCTTTGGTGATTATAATCCTTGAGTGCAGCATAATCCTGCTCATAAAACAGCAATTTATACATGTTTTAAAGTTTGTTATTTTCTTATATTTTTGCTACAATAGATACAACATTTTTTTTTTCCTGAAATTTATTCTGGAAAAATAGTGTATTTTTGGCCAGTAGATAAAGTTATATACTCGATTCACTACATGGCTTACTAACTAAGTACACTTTTATGAATCTGATATTAAAGCCTAAGGTGGCATTATAAAAATAACCCCTAATATTCTCAAGCTGTTTCCCACACAGTGTCAATCTATCAACATATTAAGTCACTGACAATTCCTTCACAGTTGTTTAATATGCATGACATTTTTATGATAGAAAAGATTTTTCAAGTTTAAAAGGTGTATTCTTTGTATGTATACATTTGTGCATTCCTACATAGAACTTATGTAATATGGTCGACTAGATAACCTGAAAAACTTCCCACTACAAAACCAGTTATACTGTGCAGAATATGAAACGGTGTGCAAAGCAGAGCTTTAAAAAAAAAAGTAAAGGAAATCCCAGTGGCTAATGAAAAGAGACTAAAAGGCATAAAACCAGAAAAGTAAACATATTGTAATGGTAATACAAGAACTAGAGACAAAGCCTGATCTTGCAGGAGCCCAGGTGTTGGAATTGAGACTTTAGGTAAAGTGAGCACCTTCAAAGGCAATGCCTTCAGATAAAAAGTGAACCACAAAAATAAATCTGCCTACTAAAATAGCACGATGCTGAGAAATTCACCTAAGTCTGGCCTTCTTATGGTATAAACAAAAAGGCTCTCTTGAGTATTTAAAGCTGAGAAACCTCAGAATTCAAAAATCAAGAAATACCAAGTGAAGTCATTAACATAAAAAGTAATACTAGTTTGGCAACGCCCTATGATACTTCACAGAAACGAAGGCAAAAACTTTCTAATGCACATACTCTCAGCATATACCTCATAGGTTTCCATAGAAAAGCCCAGCCAGGGCAAAGCAAGAGAGCCGACTAGAAAAGCTTAATGCTCATACTGCCCACCAAAAAAAGAGCCAAAACAACAAATAAGAAAGTACGTTTGTACTGGAGTGTTTGAGGGAGTGCACTGGAATACAGCAGGAGAGAGAGACAGAAAATCCTGTGGGACAAGGAGACCTTTAGTGAGGGTCACATAGAGAAGAGAATGAAACACCCTGCCTCTGCCACACCGCCATCTCCCCAGCCGGGATTAGCTCAGAACAAGAAGGTGCATCCAGTGGGACTAGGCAAGCAAGAGGCACCAGCAGCCCCCATTAATGTCGCAGACATCTGCACTCTTTGTTGCTGAGAATCCTCCAGTTCCTAGAGACCCTGAGTCCAGTTTAGGGAGCTGCCTGACAGCCACATGGCTGCTCTGCCCCAGAGAAGGAAATCACGTTGTATGCCCTCATCCCTGTGACCCAAGCTGCAGCTATATGATGCCATTTTGAAACCAGAGCCACAACTAGAGTACAGCCTGTTCTAGGAGCCAGTAGCCACCATCTCTTTTCATTCCTGAAGCTACACGGCCATAACACTACCTTCACACACAGTAGTACCCCATTCCCTTGCTGAGTTGCTACAGCTCCCTACCCCCTGGGAACAAGCTCCCTAGGAGGTGTTCCACCTTTCACATCCTAGTGACTGCAGTACCCTGAACCTGTCTCTCAGAGCCTAGATCCAGTGCCCCATCCTTGGAGCCCATATAGCACCTTGCCCTCAAAGGAACAGACAATCTTGCTAAGCAGAGAAACCAAGTCCAAACTGGTCTCATGCACAGTCAGCATGCTCACCAGCAAGCAGCACAATTCCAAAGCAAGCCACACCCAAACCAGTGGACCAGCCCCTGCATGCCCCTGGTACACTCAACAGTTGGCTGCACTACTTCTAAGGATACCCCAACCTGAGCTGGCAGACCTGTCCACATATGCCACCAGTAAGCTCACCAGCTGGGCATGTCATTTTCAGGGGACTTTTGCTCTGAGTTGGCAAGCCAAGCCTCATGCTTGCCAGCCAAGTACACTGCCCCCAGAGGAGCCCTAACCCAAGCTGACAGACTGGCTGCTGAATGCTCACCAGCCATGTATGCATCTCACAGTGGGTCCCCACCTTAACCAGTGGACTTGTTCTTGTGCTCACATACCCCTTGTGTCCAGGGGTGACCTGTCCTGAGCCAGCAAACTAGCCACACCAAGGCCCTCAGAGGTATCAATAAAGTTGACTATAGCTTAAAAAACTACAGAGACTACACTACTGCACCCACATAGAACAAAAGCCAGTGTACTCTACCCAACCAACACCCTTAGACACATCTGCTGGTGAAAGTGATTCCCTTCAAAAGCCACTCCCTAAAATTAAAAGAGTTGACCATTCCATTAGATGCACAAATATCAACACAGGGATACAAGACACATGAAAAAGCAAAGAAAAATGACACCATCAAAGAAGCAGAAGAATCCTCCAGTAACTGACGCCCAAGAAATGGAAATTTATAAATTTCCTGAAAAGGAATTTAAAATAATGACCTGAAGGAAATTATGAATTGTGGATGGGGGAGGAGAAAAGTCTAGAATATTTGTATGTGACCAAAGTTAAGTTGTTATCAGCTTAAAATATTCTAAGTTCTTTTTATGTAAGCCCCAGAATAACCAAAAAGAAAAAAATTACAGCAGATACACAAATGAAAAAGAGAAATGAATCAAAGCTTATCACTATGGAAAACCACCGAGTCACAAAGAGAAACAATAAGAGTAGAAGAAAGAAACAAAATATCTAGAAAACAGTTAACAAAATGGCAGGAGTAAGTTCTTATCTGTCAATAATAATCTTGAATGGAAATGGATTAAATTTTCCAATTAAAAGATATAGAGTGGCCAAATGGGGGGAAAAAAAAAGCAAGACTCACCTATACAATGTCTACAAGAAATTCACTTCACATGTAAAGACATATAGACTGAAAGTGAAGGGATGAAAAATTGATATCACATGCAAATGTAAACTAAAAGAGACCAGGAGTAGCTTCACTTATACCAGATAAAATGGACTTCAAATCAAAAATCACAAAAAAGCACAAAGAAGATCATTATATAATGATACATGGGTTACTTCAGCAAAAACAAAAAAATTATAAATATGTATGCACCTAACACTAGAGTACCCAAATATAAAAAGCAGTTATTTATTAGATTAAAGAAAGCAATAGACTGCAATATAGTAATAATCATGAACTTCAACTTCAACACCCCACTCTCAGCAATGGACAGATCTTCCAGACAGAAAATAAACAAAGAAACATTGGATTTAAACCACACAATAGACCAATTGGACCTAACAGATATTTACAGAACATTTCACCCAACAACTGCAGAATACACATTTTTCTTAATAGCACAAGACAAGCCTTAACAAATTTTAAAAGATCAAAATCATTTTAAATATGTTTTCTGACCACAATGTTATAAAACTAGAAATCAACAACAGGAAGAAATTCAGAAACTTTACAAATACATGAGAATTAAACAATATGCTCCTAAAGAACCAATGGATCAGTGAAGACTTTAAAAGGGAAATTTAAAAATTCCTTGAGACAAATAGGAAGACAACATATCAAAGTCTTTGAAATGCAGAAAAAGCAGTTCTAAAAGGGAAGTTTATATCAATAAATGCTTACATGTATTGAAATGGAAGAGAAAGATGACAACCTAATGACGTACCTCAAGGAACTACAAAAACAAGAACAGGCTGGGCAGCATGGCTCACGCTTGTAATCCCAGCACTTTGGGAGGCTGAAGCAGGCAATCACTTGAGGTCAGGAGTTCGAGACCAGCCTGGCCAACATGGTGAAACCCTATCTCTACTAAAAATACAAAAATTAGCTGGGCCTGGTGGTACACACCTGTAATCTCAGGTACTCGGGAGGCTGAGGCAAAAGAATCAATTGAACCAAGGAGACAGAGGCTGCAGTGAGCCGAGATCATGCCACTGCACTCCAGCTTGGGCAACTGGGAGACAGAGAGAGAGAGACTCCATCTCAAAAAAAAAAAAAAAAAAAAAAAAAAAAAAGGACAAGAACAAACTAAACCCAAAATTAGTAGAAGGAAGTAATTAAGAAAGATCAAAGCATACATAAATGAAATACAGGCAGAAAAATACAAAACATCAAAAGATCATGTTTGAAAACAAAACTGACGAAACTTTAGATGCCGCAGAAATACAAAGAATTATAAAAGGCTATTGTGAACAATAATATACCAACAAATTGGATAATCTAAAAAAAAAAGAATAAATTCCTGGACACATGCAACCTTCCAAGATTGAACAATGAAGAAATACAAAATCTGAAAACACCAATGAGTGAGGAAATTAAATCAGTAACAGAACATATCTTGGCCGGGGAGCATAGAGTCAAAGGCATTGCGGTTGATAACCCCTCCACCATTCCCCGTCTCCAGGCCAAAGTGAGGCCCCACCAGGTGGGGTGCCTGGAACTGCACTAGTCTTATGTCTCTGGAGGGTTGAAAGGGCCACTTCTGAGCCTGCAGCAGAGCTGTGAGCAGCCTTCTTCTACCAGAGACCAGCATCAGAGCCTGGCGGCAGTGGCTGGTCCTCCTGTGCTGGGTTAGGGCTTGGGGGGCCGGAGGTCAAGGGCAGCGGGCGCCTGAGCATTGGCACCAATGACCGAGGCTATCGGGAGAGCTGCATGCAGCAGCCTCAAATATGTATTTCAAAGTGATACAGAGTTGGTTTACCTATGATGCTCAGAGCTCTCCATTCAGTGTCTGCAATGGAATAAAGCATATCTTTTTCTTTCCTTCTCAGGTGCAATAATTGTCCTCAGAGATAACCTGTTGTTAACATTCTCAGATTTCAGTCTTTACAGGAGAGCCAAATGGATCTGTGGAAAGCTAGAATTTTTTTTTTTTTTTAACAATTCTCGGCCGGGCGCGGTGGCTCAAGCCTGTAATCCCAGCACTTTGGGAGGCCGAGGCGGGTGGATCACGAGGTCAGGAGATCGAGACTATCCTGGCTAACATGGTGAAACCCCGTCTCTACTAAAAATACAAAAAACTAGCCGGGCGTGGTGGCGGGCGCCTGTAGTCCCAGCTACTTGGGAGGCTGAGGCGGGAGAATGGCGTGAACCCGGGAGGCGGAGCTTGCAGTGAGCCGAGATCACGCCACTGCACTCCAGCCTGGGAGACACAGCGAGACTCCGTCTCAAAAAAAAAAAAAAAAAAAACAATTCTCACACCAATGGGTGGTTGAAGTTTTAATTTTTTTCTTTGGACACATAATTCAAAAATTAGAGAAATGATTTTTGTTTGTGTGTTACAATTTTTAGCCTTCTGTCTTTTTTAATGTCTGAGATATACCTTCTGGGGATATCAAAGTCAAACATTTCTTCTATGTGTCATCTGCTTTGTGCTTTTTTCCCCTGCAGCCAATCATAATCCCAAATATTACAATAAAGATTTTGTGGTTTTTTATTGTTCATTACTCTTTAAAATAAAAATTTCTTTGTGTCTAGACTCTCCAAAGATTTAAATATAATACAATACAGGAAACATTGATGTTTTACAGATCAAAATGATACTGAGAAGTCTGGCACAAAAGAAATACACAGTAGGCCGGGCGCGGTGGCTCAAGCCTGTAATCCCAGCACTTTGGGAGGCTGAGACGGGCAGATCACGAGGTCAGGAGATCGAGACCATCCTGGCTAACACGTGAAATCCCGTCTCTACTAAAAAAATACAAAAATTAGCCGGGCGAGGTGGCGGGCGCCTGTAGTCCCAGCTACTCGGGAGGCTGAGGCAGGAGAATGGCGTGAACCTGGGAGGTGGAGCTTGCAGTGAGCTGAGATCCGGCCACTGCACTCCAGCCTGGGGGACAGAGCGAGACTCCGTCTCAAAAAAAAAAAAAAAGAAATACACAGTAGACTTCACACTACCAGGAAAATTCTGTTTACCAAAAATGTGCCAACTTTCTATTGTGTTAAGTGTCATTGTTTGGAAAAGACAAAAATCATTTCCTCCAAAAAGCATATGGAGATGGAGTTATCTTTAGAAATTCCCAGGCTTTAAAGTTTCATGAAACTTTCTACTTTCTGAGCAAATAAATAAATGAATAATTGCCATCTCTTATTTAATAACTCCAGTATTCTCATGACCTCAATGTTTATAAAATGAAAATAAATTAAAAATGAAAAAATACATAGCTGAAAAAAAAAAACCAGTTAAGTTGCAATTAGAGAGATTTTATTGCTGGTAAGTTTGAGTTCCTTCATTTAGATAAATCTCAAAACAAAGGGAATTCCTCTTCAGAGAAAGAAACATTGAAATGACAGTGTTCAAATTCCATTACTAGAGAAGACACAGTAGCTTACATCTATAAAGCTGGAACTGGAAGAGCAATCCAAAATGGCAAGTAGTTTTTGCACACTTCCAGGGAAACAAAGTCCCCATACTACTGGATGTTACTTATTGCACTACTCTCCCCATTCAGAAAAGAAGGGAATAGGGATACATGTTGACCATATTACATACACAGTGGAAGATATTTTCTAGCCACTGCCATTTATTGAATATATGTGCTAAGCACAATTAGAACATACATAAATTCAGTTTATTTCACTCTAACTCTACAAAGGTTTTACTATTCCTATATTATAAATGAGAAAACCGAAGCTCAGAGAGAATGAAAGCCTCAAAGTTAGTGAGTAATGGAGTCCACATTTCAATCCAGGCTTAATTCCAAAGTCCAGGCACTTAATCATTGTCCCAGCATTATAAGGGGCCAAATAAGGAATTAAGACATTAGAAGGCAAGCAACCCACTTTTGGTCCCAGAGAGCAATAAGACCCTGAACGTATCTTTCATGAAGTCAAGGAATTACTGGATAATTTGGCCTAACACTTTGCTCTCAATTTAACACAGCTGTACTCTTTCTCCACATTTACATCCATCTTTCATCTGAGTTAAACTACATGACTTAAGTACTCTAAGCCCCATTTTGCCCATTGACTTATTCAGAACTTTGCAAACAGTTTAATCTGAAAAAGCCACATAAGGGGCCATATATTAACCTTTTCCTTCTTTCATTCTCTTCCTTTTTCTATCTGCTAAAATTACAGAAAATGTTCATTTTAATTACACATGTGTGCCCAGAAAGTTCATATGATGCCTATGGGTCTGAAGAGTGAGTAGGTACCCAAGGGGGAGACATTTAAAAGTTGTTCCGTTGTCATCCCAGCACTTCAGAAAACCAAGGCAAAAGGATCGCTTGAGGCCAGAAATTCGAGACAAGTCTGGGCAACATAAGGATATCTTGTCTCTACAAACGAATTTTTTTTTTAATTATCCATTGCCATAATAAGAATACATAAACAAGCCAGGCATGGTGGTGCTTACCTGTAGCCCCAGCTACTTGGAAGGCAGAGATCACAGGATCGCTTGAGCCCAGGAGTTTGAGGATGCAGTAAGCTATGATCGTGCCACTGCACTCCAGCCTGGGTGACAGTGTGCAAGCTTGTATATATATGTGTGTGTGTGTGTGTGTGTGTATATGCCATATATATATAGCTGTGTGTGTGTATTTATATATAGCTCATATATATACACATAGCTTGTGTATACACATTGTGTATATATATATAGCTCATATATACACACATAGCTTGTGTATATATATATAAATATATATATATATAAAATATAGCTTTGGAAGATATATTTAGGCGTTCCAGCAGTAGAGGCCACAGTGCTTAGTTTCTCGTCGAATTGGAGTAAGAGAGAGCTTGACTTCAGGATTTCTGGTTTGGGAGGCTGAGTGGATGTGATATCAGTTTCATCCTCAATGTGTTAAGTTTGATAATCTTGGAGACTTCTGGCTGGTAAAGTCTTTTAAGTCTATTAAGCAGTTAGAAATAAGGGTATTCTGGAGAAATGTACAGGTGAGAGATAGAGATCAGACAGGTAGTGGTTGAAGTCATGAGAAGGTA
This sequence comes from Macaca nemestrina, assembly GCF_043159975.1. NCBI lineage: Eukaryota > Metazoa > Chordata > Mammalia > Primates > Cercopithecidae > Macaca > Macaca nemestrina. The sequence continues at coordinate 62,803,308 of NC_092134.1, forward strand.
CAGCATTGGTGTAAAGATAATAAAAGAGGGTATCGTATTATGTTGTATATTCTGCTTTTAACATTATGGGTATTCTCTATGTCATTAATAAGTCATCAAAATGTTATTTTAAATTACTAGAATTTCATGGTGTGGATGTGCTAAAATGCAATCATTTCCTTACTGATGGGTACTTAAATTGTTTCCAATTTAATGGCCACAAAAACCTTAAGAAGATAAGTAAAGACCTCATTAAGTCAAACTGCAGTACCATATATGTCTTTGATTAATTAAATACATTCCAAGAAAGGTTTTTGGAAATATAAATATTGACTAAGCATAACCCATGTTTGCCTTTAAAAAAAGAGTTTCTTTATTTAAATTTTTACTTTTAATTTTGTGGGTACATAGTAAGTGTATACATTAATGGAGTACATTGCCTTAAATTTCATTATAAAATCAGATGTGCATTCATTCAGACAGAGAAATTGGCTACTCAATAGATATGAAAATTCTATTTTAAAATAAAGTGGACTTTATTAAACTGTTTGAGGAGATAATAAATTATTCTGGTAAGATACTAATAAGAAAATGTTAATTATGCCATGTTATATTCTAAATGCATAAAATGAAAATATATCTTCTCTATCATTTATAATTAGCTAAAAAAATTAGAGTAAAAGTTAGGTAATCTAGAAGGTTCAACAAATATACGTGGAAAGCGTAGAAATTGGACTGTTGGATCTTCGGAAGAACAAATATTTATGGAGCACTAACGGTGTGCTTGAAAATTAATCCTTATAGTAAACATATTTGTAAACCCCATTACAAATGAGAACACTGAGGCACAGGAAGGCAACTTGCTCAGACAGCTAACTCCCAAGCTGCTGCTGCTGCTGCTGCTGCTGCTGCTGCTGCTGCTGCTGCTGCTGCTGCTGCTGTTTATCCTCCTTCTCCTCCTCTTCCTTCTCTTCCTCCTCCTCACCATTACACTATGCTGCTCCCTCGAATCCACTTACGGTGGGAAAGAATAATCTACAGTGCAAGAAGTGACTGCATCCCGAGAGTGGTGTGTATGATTGCTTACATTCAAGTTAGAAATCTTTAACCATTCTCTTTAGGAAGAGGAGATAGGCAACACGTTTTGATCAGGTTCTTTAAAAATGTTGAATCTGTTTATTTAAACTAGTGGACAATTTGAAAGTGTGGACTAGGATTATGATGGGGAAGTCATCCTCAATTTGCAGGTCACTGTGGAGTAGACTAAAGGATTCATACTTTGAATTAATGAATGAAAAAGAGCAAACCAAGTCCCATAACCAGAGTGTCTATCCAAACAAGGTCAGAGAAGGTATTATTGTGGGAGTCCAACCTAGCAAGCAAGTGGAAGAGAGTCCCTTTTTGGTATTCAGCTTTCCTTTAGAGGATCAGAATTAGATATTATGAATGCTGTGACTGGACAACTGTATTCATGAGCATACATTGGAGTCACAAGATAAATTAGGATCTCATGCAGGATGTTGCTTATGAAACACGAATCCATTCAACCGGGAGCAAAGAGACCAAAGCCACCACAAGCATGACCAAGGCCACTTAGCCTCTGACTTAGGGCCATCGTGTTGGTGGAGAGGCAACCTGACCACCACTGTCCAGTAGTGGCAGGCAGCCTAATTTCATTTCATGGGTGACCAGGAGTTTGATGGTTATGCTACCCAAGCAATTAAGGGTGGCTAGAAATTCAGACGCTGATTGCACCCGAACAAAATTACTCTTCTGTCCTTCCAGGCATGCTTATATTCCAAATCTAACTTTACACCTTAATGTTTAATCCACAACGTTATATTCAAACTGCATTAGCCTGCTTTACTTTCAACTATAGCTAGAAGCCCTCTTGTTTAACACAGTTAATCAGCTGGGCACGGTGGCTCACGCCTGTAATCCCAGCACTTTGGGAGGCCGAGGCGGGAGGATCACAACGTCAGGAGATCAAGATCATCCTGGCTAACACAGTAAAACTCCATCTCTACTTAAAAATACAAAAAATTAGCCTGGCGTGGTGGCAGGCACCTGTAGTCCCAGCTACTCAGGAGGCTGAGGCAAGAGAATGGCATGAACACGGAAGGTGGAGCTTGCAGTGATCGGAGATCATGTTACTGCACTCTAGCCTGGGCAACAGAGCAAGACTCCGTCTCAAAAAATTAAAAAAACGCAGTTAATCGAAAACGGTCCATGTGAGAATCATTAAAAAAAAATTTGTCTTAAAACGTGTACATTTGTTCATATTCAAATGTGTTTGTTTATTATGGGGTTCAGTCTTTTATGAGTGTTGGTCTGAAGATGGAGTTCTAGATCATATAGTTTATGTCAATCACATCATTTATATATTATCAAAATTTTCCATTTTAGTTTATTTAAAATGAAAGAGAAAATAGAAAAGCCTATGAAACAATATAAATGCAGCTTTCTATTTAGATTTTTTTAACTTAGAGACAAACTTCTATCATTGTCTCACATGTCCCTGATTTGACTGTAGTTTTCTTTACTGGTTTACTTTTTTCACCAGTGAAAAACTTATTCAATTTATACAATTATCTCATAAAAGTTTTTTCTCTTTTAACCCACATATTTTATTGATTTCTATAATATGTAATTAAGTTACTGGACTTCAATAATGAGTACACCTGCCATAAAGGGGTTTTGGTATAAAAACAACTTGAGGAACATAGAGATCAAAAGATGGTAATGAAAGTATCGAGCTCAGTAAGAGAGTGAACCAAGACTATGCTAGGTTGCATGGGCGTCAACATATTTGACAGAGGGAACGGAGGTCATTGGTCAATGCTGTGGTTAAGTAGGGTTGGTTAAGAGTCAGTGTGGAAATCAAAGATGGAAAGTTTCATTCATAAAGTGATATTTTCTTGGAAAATTCTAGCCCTGCAAGGCAATTTTCCCCTACCAAAACACCTGAGCCTTCATGTCCTCAGCTGAAAAATAATGTAAATAATAATAATACCTGCTACCCACCCTACCTACTTCAAAGGATTGTGGAAGGGGCTAAATGATACGATGTTGGTGAAGGTACTTAAATCTCTGAGCCTATGTCAGTAATATTCCATCGGAGTACCAGGAATAAAAGTAGCTATGGTAATAATAATTTTAGACAATCTGACCCATTCTATCCCTCTCATGACCCATTCTATCCCTCTCAACCCAAATGAAGCTAAGTGTGAAGATTTTATTTACTTAGAGCCACATTCTGTGTGATGATACAGATCTTTAGCTTATAGAGCAATATCTCTGATATTTAAATATACAGAAACTAAAAGGAAAATAACTTAAAAATAGATTTTTTTTTCTGGCAACTAAACAACTAGCTAGACCTCCTCCTCAAATAGCCCTCACTTGGTGGGGGCCAGAAGGAGAATCAAGGGAAGAAAAAAGTATCATAAAAATGTGAGCTTGTGACCAGGCACAGTGGCTCACGCCTGTAATCCCAGCACTTTGGAAGGCCGAGGTGTGCAGATCACCTGAGGTCAGGCGTTCAAGACCAGCCTGGCCAACATGGTGAAAACCCCGTCTCTACTAAAAATACAAAAATTAGCCAGGCATGGTGGTGCACACCTGTAATCCCAGTTACTTGGGAGGCTGAGGCAGGAGAATTGCTTGAACCCGGGAGGTGGAGGTTGCAGTAAGCTGACATTGTGCCACTGCACTCCAACCTGAGTGACAGAATGGGACTCCATCACAAAAAAAAACAAAAAAAAAACAAAAAACAAAAACAACAACAACAAAAAAAACCCAAAGAATTTGCATTGCTTTGTGTTACATCCTGCTTTTGCTATAAACCACCAATTACAAAGAACTGGTTAATGTCCAGAATCTTTTCAGTCAGGGTTTGATAATAACTTGCTTGCACAAGAGACACGGTCCTCTGGAAACCTGTTTTTTTTCTTCCAAATTATGGATTCTTAGAATTAATAGATAATTTTACTGAAAGGATAAGCCTAGTTAGCAAAAGAATAGTGATGATTTGGGGGTATATTCTGCTAAATAGCATGCTATTTTGAATTACCTACAATTAGTGTGGTTTCACAGTATTATCTGTAAGACAGCATTTTTCTTCCTTGCCTTTTCTGCCTCTTTTATCTCATTGTTAGCACCACAATAAAGAAACCCTAAAAAGCTGTGCGGGAAAATAATTTGAACGTGAACTTGTACTCTTAGAAACGACTGCATTTGCAGCTCTCCCCCACCTCATATTCAAAAGTACCCACACTTATCTGGTCTCTTTTTCTACTGTCATCTAAATGGGGGAAAAATATATTCAGTGTGTAAAAATAAGCTATTGTATCTCAGAAAGGAGATGGGATGCTAATTAAGGGTTGTTTGAATGAACAAGTCACATTGCATTGTCTACTGGGAGCTGACTGCCAATTGCTTTTTTGGTAATGAGTCAAGAAAAACATTCAAGAGGGCCCTGGCAAGCTTGGGAGAGAAGCGAGCAGCATTTCCATTTATCAAGTAGGTGCAGAAACCTGTTCAAGTATTAAGAGTCAGGGTGCAGGCGGCAAGCTCCTGCCTTGCAGCTTTTCTTAGTGGTTTTGAGAGCCACCTTCCTAAAGAGGGGCCTGCTGCTCAGGTCTGATCGTGGACAATGGGGCACGTACGCCAGACTGCTGGACTACTGAATGAATGCCTCTTTCTTTGTTCAATACCTTTTTCAAGATTCTTTGTCATTCTTCTTGGACTCATTGGGAGGCATGGGTTTTAAGATACACAATAGCTCGGGTCTTACAGCGAAATAATTGATGCTTCATTGAAAGAAACCAGGCAAATTGGTTAGTATGATTACCTTTAACAAAGCGGGAAAATTTTAAACACTTGGCAACTCGTAGATTTCGAGAGAAATGAGTTGCTCTACTTTAAAAAGGCTTCTTCTCTTAATGTTAACATTAAGTCAGTCAGAGTAAGTCTTTTGGTCTGATAGCCTGAGATCTTGGGTGGCAGGTAAATAAAGCTGAAACAATTGACTTCATTTGGAAAAAGGGTCAAAATGTAGAGGATGTAGATGTGTTTTTATTGTAATGGATGAAAGAAACAGATTCTGCTAGGTGAAGTGACTTCCTTCGCTGTGCTAGCTTGTAGAGTAGTGGTACTTAGCATAATAGAGGCCTGGAGGTGTGTTTCTGATACTTTATGTGTCTTTTCCTTTGTTCTGTAATTTTGTGAGTCTTTTGCTGCTCTTTTAAATCTGTAAGTATTTAAATTTTTATCAAGTGTATTCATATGCCTTTGACAAAGATGTGAAGAAACAAGTGTCCTGGGTATTAAAAGGTCCTGATTGAAGGCAACAAATGAAAGAATTTCTTTGTAAATGTGTGTATGGTTGGGAGAAAATAAGTGCTATTTAAACATTTGTAAAATTAACATTGCTTCTAAGAGCACTCAAAATAAAACATCAACATTTGTCATTTTACATTCTTTATCATGAAAATTCAATTATTTTGCAGTTGTTTAAAGAGCAAAATAATATGAGATTATACGTATGCTTGAATCTCATTTTGCAATTTTTATTTGATAAGATTGGCTATAATAATACCAAAATAATATTTAATGCATGAAGATCTAATCACTTTGGGCCAAAAATCTATCACCCAGTAGTTTTAAAATAGCAACAATAATAGTAGCATGTTTTAAGTGCTTATTCAGAGCCTGGCTTTATCCTAAGTACTTTCCAGATAGCCAATAATAAAGAAACTATAACCAAAGGGGCCAAGTATCTTGTTCGTGGATTCACAGGTAATGAATGGTAGAACCAAAATTTGGACCCAGGCTCTGAGTTCAAAGCCTGCACCTTAACCACCATGCTATGTTGCCTTGCTTGCAGTATAATTATTATCACTCTTTTAAAGCTCCTCAGGACGACCTGTTATAAAAATATTTTTAACATAATTTTTGTAAATTAGTTCCATAAAAGTGAAAAAAACTGTTGTTCTGGGAAAATATAATACCATAGTTATATTAATGATCATTACATCTGCCTTACATATAAAGGAAACTTGGTTGTATGCCATCTATTCTCATTAGACATCAGTTTGTTGAAGCAGGAAAATGTAACTTTCCTCAATTATTGTGGGAAAACATTCTTTTTATTTCTAGTCAGCACATGATAAATTCTAATATTTGGATCTTAATTTCTTAATTCTTAAATTTCTTAACTTAGTTCTTAATTAGTTCCTAATTTTTCTGAGGAGTTTTGGGTAATTGGGCCTTTATTTTTTGTATGGAGTCAGCAGTGACAGTGTTTAATAGGCACATATAAAATTGATACTTTAAAAAAAACTGTTGAGGTACAATTTACATACCATAAAATCTAGCTGTTTAAGATTTAAAATTCAATGGTTTTAGTATATTTACAAAACTATAAAAATTGAAATTTGATATTTTAAAATTAATGATATAAAACTCTTGAGATGCTTGAATGAAAAGTACTCCAAGGCCAATAAAAGCCATTAACATTTGCTGTATTCTCTTTCCCCTCCTCCAGAAGTGTGTGCTATACTGGCCGGAAAAGAGAGGGATATATGGGAAAGTTGAGGTTCTGGTTATCAGTGTAAATGAATGTGATAACTACACCATTCGAAACCTTGTCTTAAAGGTAAGATTATACAGCTATAGCCATCTACAAAGTAGATGATGTTGGAGGATTACATTTCTACTTTGAAATTTTTTATCTTAACAAGTACTACAAATGCAATTTAAGCACATTAAATAATGTTAAAATCAAAGAGAAACTATAATCATTCCCTCATGTATTTTTTGTCAACTACTATTAATATGCAGTATAATTAAATCAATGTAAGTAGACATTAAGAAAATTCATTATGTAGGGTGTTGTGATCCTCTAATTTGCATTAATAAAATATCTCTGATTTAACCTTTTGAAAGTTTTTAACTAAAGGCTGTGCTGGAGATTTTACCATGATTTTTTTAGCGTCATTTTGGTCTAAGCAGCTTTAAGTAAGGCCTGGAAGCTGTGAAAGAGAAAATCTGCAGTTGTGGGTGGCAGTGGGAAGCAAGACAAGCCTGAAGTGTTGATGAGATCTTCAGAAGCATGGAGTTACAGTACTTTATAGGGACTTTCCCCAGACGAGATTATGTCATAGGAAAACTATCTTATTTAACTCATGGGCAGCAGATGCTGAAAAATGTTGCCATGGTATTATTTTTGCTTCTGGAGAATAATTACCCCAAAATTTCGATCTTTTCTGCAACCTCACTGCTGAGACAGAATCATCACAAAGAGGAAGAAAACAGGGGCAGAGCTACAGTGATGGCTTTTATTGGGAAGTGTGAAATAAGGCATTTACCAAAACCTGTTTTTCAACACATGTTCTGGAGTGCCGGGTTCATGCCGCACCCTCACCCGTGCTGGGTTTCGAGATGATGTGTGTGGGCCCTCGCCCAAAGTGTTTCCAATAGAGGGATCTCATGTAGCTTCTTTATTGCTGTGATTCCTCACTCTATTAAATACTGGAGTTTGGGATGAGTGTAGAAGTATTACCATGACTGATGTGAAATTAAGTATTCTATTGATTAATATGTTTATAACAACTTGTCAGGAATGCTCATAGAGCAGGAAACAAAATATATCTCATTCTTTCTTGACTACGTTTTCACCTACCATCTTGTTTATTATAAAAAATTATAAATATATGTTTAGCATATGTTACATTTATGATCTATATTATAGCTATAGGTAGAGATATAAATCTCAACAAAGGTAAGACTTTCTCACTTTGTGAACTGAATACTGACAGTAAAGTCTTCTCAAAGTAAAAGGGCACTCTTCAAAAATCTTCTAAATGTTTTTCCCACCTAGAAATAAATTGCCAGCAAGATGGGGGTGATAAAAAGGCATTCAGTATTGTGGTTTGGATGACTTTTAGTTCCACAAGTGAATGAGGCATTTGGTGGCTGTTGCTATTTTCAGCAAGGAAGCCACACCCAACATGTGAAGCATTACTGGTACACCTCATGGCCTGATCACAAGACTCCAGACAGTGCCCAGCCCCTCCTACAGCTCATGCTGGATGTGGAAGAAGACAGACTTGCTTCCCAGGGCCGAGGGCCTGTGGTTGTCCACTGCAGGTAAGATGTGAATGGTCCTTTCTGTCTAAGCAATGGCCCATTCTTTGTAAAGTCATAGAGCAGGTACAAGTGGGTTTTGCTTCCTGGATGTGACTTTGTTGGCAAATTAAATATTTATTGAAACTGGTTAAGTCCCTTATATTTGAGTCTTAATCAAGATTATGCTGACAGAAGTGAGGTCATGCTTTTAGGTCATTTTTGGCAAACAACAATTACACAGTAGGCGAAATACAAGTTCGAAATAAATGGCTCAGTGAACAGGAGACCTTATTCAGCAGTTATCTGCTTTGAAACATATTGATTCATTTAGTCTCATCAGTCTTGTACACACTAGGAATTAAGATGCATTCTTTGAAGTTATCAGTGACTTTTTTGTTGTTTCAAATGACAAGTGAACTCTGCTTGGTTTGTATCTTGGTAACATTTATTACTATTTCAAGTTTGGTGAAAACCAGTCAATTATTTTAAGAGTTATCTCCAGAAAAACAGGTTGAAATAAATTTATGAAATGAGAATTGAGCAAATGGTAGTTCACCAAAGGAAAACAAAGTGCTGTGACCAGAACACGGAGCGCTAGAGGCCAGGCCAACAACAGCAGCAGGGTCTGTGCTGGTTCCCGTCCCTAATTTCTAGTTCAAAGCTCTCCTCCTAGAACTGATACCTCCCTCCCCTTGTTTTCCTTTTCTTTTTTTTTTTTTTTTTTTTGAGACGGAGTCTCGCTGTGTCGCCCAGGCTGGAGTGCAGTGGCCGGATCTCAGCTCACTGCAAGCTCTGCCTCCCGGGTTTTTACGCCATTCTCCTGCCTCAGCCTCCCGAGTAGCCGGGACTACAGGCGCCCGCCACCTCGCCCGGCTAGTTTTTTTGTATTTTTTAGTAGAGACGGGGTTTCACCGTGTTAGCCAGGATGGTCTCGAACTCCTGACCTCGTGATCCGCCCGTCTCGGCCTCCCAAAGTGCTGGGATTACAGGCTTGAGCCACCGCGCCCGGCCTGTTTTCCTTTTAATGTAACCAAACTGAAGCGAGTGTTTTTAAAGTAATTTATACGAACAACTATTTATTTATTTATTTATTTATTTATTTATTTATTTATTTTGAGACAGAGTCTCACTCCATTGCCCAGGCTGGAGTGCAGTGGCACAATCTTGGCTCACTGCAGCCTCGACCTCCTGTGCTCAAGAGATCCTCCCACCTCAGCCTCTGAAGTAGCTGGAATTACAGACGTGCGCCACCATGCCTGGCTAATTTTTGTATTTTTAGTAGAGACGGGGATTTCACCATGCTGGCCAGGCTGGTCTCGAACTCCTGCCTTCAAACGTGATCCACCTGCCTTGGCCTCCCAAAGTGCTGGGATTACAAGTGTGAGCTACCAAGCCCAGCCAGCCATTTATTCTTCATGCTTTCTCAAAATAATTTGTGTTGCTTTGTTTAACCGCATAGGTCTCTTAAGTTAGCTTTTGATGATATATTTAATAAATATATTATTTTAGAGTATAATTTTAGCCTCCATTTTTGAGATTGTGTGATTTAATTAAGAGTAAAGTTTAATATGTGTCTGTTTATCCGAAGGTAGATAACACTGGCTTTATCCTAAACTTAACTTGGAGCCAAAAAAACAAAAACAAAAAAACAGCCTAACTCACTACGCTTTAGGGCTGGAACTGTCCCCCACCCAAAGTCATTAAACACTCAGGATATCTAAAATGAACTAGTCACTTCCCCTATAAAACCAGCTCCCCTTCTGATTACTATTTCTGAGAATGAGACTATCTTTTTTCCAGTCACTCAGCATCCCATGTTGACGGTTATCTCTGGCCCTTCTTTTAACTCCAACCTCAGTATCTAATCAGTCACTAGATGGGCTTTCCCTTCAAAGCTTCTCCCATAATCACCATTTCCTGTCCAGCCACCATAGTTTAAGCCCTTCTGACCTCATCCATGTATTTTAGAAGTAGCTGGTAAAATGCACACACACACCACACTCCCCCATGCTCTCACCGCCACCATTGTCTACCTGTGCCCTTCTCCGTCTTACCTTACATGGAGTCTCTGCTCAAAGTTTGTCAATGGGCCAGATGCGGTAGCTCACGCTTGTATTCCCAGCACTTTGGGAGGCCGAGGCGGGCAGATCACTTGAGGTCAGGAGTTCAAGACCAGCCTGGCCAATATGATGAAATCCCCTCTCTACTAAAAATACAAAAATTAGCCAGGCGTAGTGGCATGTGCCTGTACTCCCAGCTACTTGGGAGGCGGAGGCAGGAGAATCGCTTGAACTGAGGAGGCAGAGGTTATAGTGAGTCAAGATCCTGCCAGCGTATTTCAGCAACCTGGGCAACAGACCTAGACTCTGTCATAAAAACAAACAACAAAAAAACTAGAGCAAAAGTCCCTAACCTTGAACCTATGCATAAACCGCAGAAGTCAGTGGACTTCTTGAAATTATTTGAACACATTTGAGTATGTAAAGTTATGTGAATTTTTCTGAAGAGTGAAAGCTTACAGTCTTCATCAAATTCTTATTTTAAAAAAAACGGATGAATTTCAAGCCTCTTAGACTTCCATATAAGATCGCAGGGTACCTTTCTATCTTTATTTCCCACAGTTCCACTAAAATAACTTCCTCTTCAAGACAAGCTATTCTACTTATTGTTGCAAATCATATTTGCTGTTTCTCATTAATTCTTTCCTTCTTTCGTTATATATCGTTGTCGCACCTAGAATATTCTCCTCAATTATGACAGCCTAAATACCTGCCATTCATGGGGCACAGTTCCAATCCTATTTCTTCAATGAAATGAACTTTCTGTGGAAACTTCAAGTAAAAAGGAGCCACTCCTCTGAATTCCTCTGCACTCACGTTTGACAGGAAACAAGTGCCAAATGTGAGAAATAGGTGCTATTTGAGTGCCAAGAGGGGAGCAATTATTTCCAACCATGGGAGCCGAAGAAAACTTCCAAAAACTAGAATAATGCTGAACTGAGCCTTTTGAAACAATCAATGTTGTAGTTTTAAAAGGAGGGAGGGCATTTCTGACCAAGAAAACATTATTAACACAGAAAAATTGGAAAACCAAAAGCTGTTTTGCAAACAATTTATGTAAGTGAAAATCATGGCACGTGGGAAGGAAGACAGCAAAGTACAAAAGGCTTGAAAGTTAGTCGCATTCAGATTTTGCAAGGTCATGAATACCATGGTAGGGAGGTTAGACATTATGCTACAATTAATGGAGCCATCTACAGGTTTTGAGTAGGGAATGATATAATTAAGTCCCTATTTCAGAAAGATGAACCTAGCAGCTGTGCGAATTTGTCCAGGAAAAGACTTGAGACTTGGAAACTATAATGAGATCACTGCTAATCATGATAAAAGGAGATGTTGAAAACGTGAGTACAGTCTATAGAAAGGAAAGCATGAATCCCACAGGCTCAGCAGAGATGGAAAGTAGAAGAAGTGGTAACAGGTTGGATGTGGGAGGTGAGAAGGGGAGAGATGTGAAAGATGGTTCCAAGATTTCTAGGCCGGAAAACTTGTGGCTGACTGGTAATGCCATTGAGGGAAAAGATAATTAATTCTGTTTCAGATACATTGAATTTAGACACATTGAACTGAAGCAAGTCCAAAATAGTAAGAAGGAGACGGAATGACAATCTAGAGTTTAGGAAATTTAGGGAGTCTAGATGTAGATTTGAAAGAATCTTTTACACAGAGACTGTTAGCGGTTAAAACTGCAGACAGAGACAGAGCACGTGTGCTTGTGAGGTTGATTTTATGGACATATCATCTAAGGCAGTTGAATGTATAAACCCAACAGGACAGGCAGTATTTCTGTTCAATTATTACGTCTATACAAATCTCTTGGAAATATGTGCCTCTAGCTGTACCCTCTCCTAAAATGAATCCAGTCTTCAATTGCTCCATTATTCACTAGACTTCTCAACATCAGTATGTCCAGGATCAAACTCCCCTTCCCTGCCTCCTTCAAATTCACCCTATTCTAGGATGCGCTTTGGCCTCAGGGCATCACCATTCTTTCTCTCCAAGCCTAGTCATCTTTGACTTTTTGCTTTTCTCCCTCTTCAGCTCCAGTCCTCCAGATTCACACTGGTGATGTGTCTAAATGTTCCCCCTCCTTTCTACTGCCTGTATCTTGCCTAAGTGCAGACATTAATTATTTTTTATTTTTTCTAGAACAATTATAATGCCTTTTTACTGTCCCCCCCCCCACTCATCACTTCCCTCCACCCCTCTCATCCTACTACTTATAATTAAATGTAAAAATATATTTTAGGGACTTAGCACAGGGCCAGGTTTATAATACTCAATACATGAATACTACTTTTAACTCTGGCTTCAGATTTAAAAGTACCCTTGTAAAAGAATGTTTCTTTTCTTTGTCATTTTCCTCCACTTTTTAATTTTCTTTTCTTTTCTTTTCAGTGCAGGAATAGGTAGAACGGGGTGTTTTATTGCTACATCCATTGGCTGTCGACAGTTGAAAGAAGAAGGAGTTGTGGATGCACTAAGCATTGTCTGTCAACTTCGTATGGATAGGTGAGTGTCACAGAGGCTTGCCTTCAGAGCACTGTTGTCATTCACAGCCTGATCTCATCAGCCTGACTTCACACATAAACATCCCAGGCTCCAAGGTCCTGTATCTCTGTAGAGATACTTGTAAAATGCTTAAGTATATGCATTATATTTTTTTCTCTCTTTTTTGAGACAAAGTCTTGATCTGTCACCCAGGCCGGAGTGCAGTGGTGCAATCTCAGCTCCCTGCAGCCTCAAATTCCTGGGCTCAAGCAATCCTTGCACCTTAGCCCCCACATGTAGCTAGGTCTACAGGTGTGTGCCACGCCTGGCTAATTTTTTTAGTTTTTTGTGGAGATGGGGTCTTGTTATATTACTCAGGTTGTTCTTGAACTCTTGACTGCAAGCGACTCTCCCACTTGGGCTTCCCAAAGTGCTGAGATTACAGGCGTGAGCCACCATGCCTGGCCTGAAGTTATTTATTTATTTATTATTTTTCTGAGACAGGGTCTCACTTTGTCACCCAAGCTGTAGTGCAGTGGTGTGATTATGGCTCACTACAGCCTAGAATTCCTGGGCTCATGTGGTCCTCCTACCTCATCCCCCTAAGTAGGTGGGACTATAGGCGAGCACCACCACACATGGCTAATTTTTTTTATAGAGACAAGGTCTCACTGTGTTGCCCAGGTTGGTCTAGAATGGCTGGGCTCAAGGGATCCTCCTTCCCTGGCCTCCCAAAGTGCTGGGATTATAGTTGAGAGCCACTGCATCTGGCCCCCAAAGTTATTTTTTAATGTTTTTATTAAATTGTGACAAAATACACATGGCAAAATTTATCATCCTAACCATTTGTAAGTGGACAATTTATTAGGGTTAAGTACATTCACATTGTTGTACAACCAATCTCTGGAGTTCTTTTCATGCTGAAAAACTCAGTACCCATTTAAAAAACTCCCCATTCCTCCCTCAGCCCAACTGGTAACTGCCATTCTATTTTCTGTCTCTGTAAGTTTAAACGCTCTAGGCACCTTTTATGTAAGTGGAGTCATACAGTATTTCTCTGTTTGTGGCTGGCTTATTTCACTTAGCATAATATTCTCAAGGTTCATCTATGTTGTAGCATGTGTCAGAATTTCCTTCCTTTTTAAGGCTGAGTAATATTCCATTTTAGGTCACATATTTTGTTTATCCATTCATCCATTGATGAACGCTTGAGTTGCGTCCATATTTTGACTATTGTGAATATGGCTGCTATGAACATGGGTATGCAAATATCTGTTCAAGACCCCGTTTTCAGTTCTTTTGAGTATACACCCAAAAAGTGGGATTGGTGGCTCATATGGAATTCTATTTTTAGTTTTTTGAGGAAACCATCATAGTGTTTTCTGCAGTGGCTGCACCATTTTACATTCCCACCAACAACACACGAGGGTTCCAGTTTCTCCACATCTTCACTGACACTTTATTTTCTGCTTTGCTTTTTTGGATAGTAGCCATCCTTATGAGGGTGAGACGGAAGAGTCATTTTATAGAGATACGGTTTGATCACCTTTGTTATAACCTCTGTTCGTTTTGAAAACAAGATAAACAGGAAACTTCTCTTCTTCCTTGATCCACAACTAAGCCTGCCTGGGTAAATGGACGGTTGAGTTAGTGGTGGAGAAACTGAACAGATGCTGCTTCAGAGAAGGCACAAAACGATAAGCAGCAGGCGTCTCTGCTCAGCAATTCAGTGTACTACAGTGGAACAAGAGTTGTTGGCTAGGTGTGGTGGCTCTCGCCTGTAATGCCAGCACTTTGGCAGGCCGAAGCAGGAGGATCCCTTGAGTTCAGGAGTTTGCGACCAGCCTGAGCAACAAAGTGAGACCCTGTCTCTAAAAACAAACAACAAACAGCAAATGTTTACTCATCACCTCATATGCCTTAGGCATTGGTCTAGATGCTGCAAATACAGCATTAAACAAGGATTTTCTGCTCTCTGAGAATTTATATGCTAGCAGAAAAAGATAATAAACAAGCAAAATGTACCAAGATAATTTCAGACAGAAATAAATGCTGTGAAGTAATAAAACAAAGAGGGACACGGCATTGAGTCCTTTGAGCTTTAGCCCTATGACCTAGAGTTTTCTTAAAAAGATAAAATTATACACTAACCTTTCTTTTTTTCCTGGAGACAGCCTCGCTGTGTTGCCCAAGCTGCAGTGCAGTGGCGTGATCATGGCCCACTGTAGCCTCGACCTCCTGGGACTACAAGCATGTGCCACACTCGGCTGATTTTTGTATTTTTTGTAGAGACGGGGTTTTGCCATGTTGCCCAGGCCAGTCTTGAACTCCTGGACTCATACAATCCTCACATCTTGGCCTCCCAAAATGCTGGGATTGTAGGTATAAGCCACTATGCCAGGCCATATAATTACCTTTCAAGATTTCTTTTCCAACAAATATGCTTTGAGCACTATGTACTATGTCCTGGGATTTCAATAAAAAAGACAAGAAGATTATTCTGAAAAATGAGATAATTTATATAAAGCACTTGGAATAGGGTCTGGCACATAGGAAGCCCTCAATAAATGTTTATTATGTTATTATCATCTTTATTATTATTTAAATTATCTGTGAAGTTTCTCTTATCTCTAAAAAAGAAGAAATTCAAATTTCCCTGTCCGGATTAATTTTTCCCTTCCCATCCATAATGTTCTTGCCTCCTTTTAAACAGTAGCCTCTAAGTCTTTGTAAGTGTATCTTCCCTCTTTGTTTTCTACTACGTTTGTTTGTTTCTTTCTTATTTTCCCTTTCTGTTAGCATGTAAATTCTCGAAGCAGTTCATCATGGCGGTTAACATTCTGGGCTCTGGAAAAAGATTGCCTGCCTGAGTTTACATCCCGGCTTCTACCATTTTTTGGTTGTACGACCTTGAGCAAGTTACTGTTCTTCTCCCTGCCTCCATGAGTTTTCTCATTTGGAAAATTGGAGTAATAGTAGTATATATTTTCTATTGTTATTGTAAGGATGAAAAGGTATGACCTGTGTGAAATGCCTGGTATGTAATTAGCATTCAATCAAGTTTCCACAGTTGTTATCACTATACATAGCAAGGAAGCTAAACATGTGCCTGTAAACTGGAAATAGTAATATATACCTCACAGGACTTCAGTCACATTTGCATGACATTAAACCTGCAATGTATTTAGTAGAACACTCAGCCTACATTGCTTATCCTGTCTTTACCCCCCCAACCCCACTTCCCTCTTACCACACCCCACATGTAACTGCTTCCAAAAATATTTTCTTTTTGTACATAAAAAAGATCAGTTCCAATGATCCCTTCTCCTCTTAAAATTGCTGTCTTAATCTCCTGAAATTCCTTTGCCTTCCATCCCGTGCAGTCCACCTCAGCTGGAATAGGATCCGTTTTCACTTCAAGTTTTGGAGCCTGTCTTCTCACAGGAAAGGGGCCCTACCTCTGAGGGGCAGAAGCAGCACTCAGTCAGTCAGAGCTGCTCCCACGTTGACTTTCATCTGTCCCGATCTGTGCTTCTGTAAACAAGGCTGCCACCTGAGATCCCCAAGTCACCTGGGGACTCCAGTTCATATCATGGAGTCCTGTGTTCTTATTTAATGCCAGAATTCCATGCATGCCAAACACATGTGTGGATCTAAAGTGACTCCAAACCAAGTTGGCCTCCAGCAACACCTGTTCTGATCCTATTTGGAAGAACGTGCTGAAAAACAGGCTTGGTTTGCTCTTTTTCTTGGCTCTTGTTATGTTACCATTAATTCTTGCCTGCTCACCCTCCCATCTCCCACCTCCCCTGCCCGCTTTCGTAGCCTGACCTCCACCTTGGATTCCACTTCCCAGTCACGTTCCCCTTTCAGGTCTAACAAATTGTCCTCTGGTTTTAAATGGAATTACAAATGCATTTTTTTTTAAAAACCACATCACAATGCCTCCTCTATCTGTTCCTTCCTTCCTAAAGCAAGTGGTCAGAAACTTTAGCCTTGGCCTTCCGTCACCACCAAGGTCTTCCCACAGGTCTTGTCTTTTCACTTCTGATAGGATCTTGAAAACAGATCCAACTTCTCTGCTCTGAAGCCTATAGGCACCCAACCCCCTTGGGTTTGAATGACTGCCAATATATGCATCAAAATCATTCTGATTTCTTCATCAAGACCCTTTCTGCATTCTTTCTGAGCAGCTGTTTCTGTTGTTTATGAAACAGATCCTCTCCTTGAACCTTCCTTTGAAAGGTCTTTCCTTCACCTCCGTCCTTCACAGGATCAACATATGTTTTCCTTTTCTTGTCTCTTCCTTCTGTTGTAGACTCTTCTAGTTATTATGAAAAGCAAAACAGAAAACCTATCCCTTTCCTTTCACCTCATCTTGCTTCTTTTTCTCCATCATTCTTGTTTCTTGTTCCAGTCCTTCAACTTTTTCCTATTATACCTCATTTTTAAAATTCCAATTTGTGGCTAACTGCTGCCATTAACCATGTTTTTGGCTCATGCTAGTAAAGGGAAAACTGGTCTCAGCCAATCCAAATGTCTACCCTTATGCATTTGCAGCATATCTTTCTTCATCACTTATTCAAACTTTGTCCACAAATTCTGATTTTCCTGGCTATCCTTACCTTCAGCTCTAAATCTGTCTTCAGAGATTCCTGAATGCACTATTCAACACACAGAAATGCATTTAATCATGGGCTCTTCACCACTGTCTTCAAAGCACATGACTTATTTAATGCCAAAAATAAACCCAAGTGAAGGAAAAGAAGCATCTCTTGGCCTCATTTTTTTTTTAAAGAGGAACCAAAGATTTCGAGATATCAAGTAACTTGTCCGAAGTCAAGTAGCTTGGGAAGTAACAAAATGGACCTACTGGAATCTGGGACATTTACCTGATCTCTAATTATTTCTTTGATTTTTATCAATCTTATAGATAAAAGTAAATAGGCTTTTGGAATATGTTTATTGTAAAACCTCTTGACAAAAACTCTCTCTTTGATAATACTCTGCCAATTTAAATAAATGAGCCCGGGAGTTTGAGGCCACCCTGGGCAACATAGCAAAACTCCACCTCTTAAAAACAAAATGCAATGACAACAGAACACCATAATTTTTAAAACAGTTTTTAGTATAAATGAGAGCTGCTTTATGAATAGATGGAGTGACATTGTCAGCAACTGCCTTAAGAGTACAATTTGAGGGACAAAAAATTGCTGCTGCTTAAAATATCTATCTATGGAGGATGCTAAAATGTATAGCAAATGTCTAAAATACTGCTAGTAAAGAGCTAATCTTGGATGGATTCTTTTAAAAGAATCATCCTTTTCTAAAGTTTATTGAACCTGGGGATGGGAGATGGGGTAACACTTTATGTCTTCTAAGCTATTAACGCTTCAATCTAAATGAGGCGATCTGTTCTTTTCAGTGTGGTAGCTGGAGACAGTGTAACTCCCGGCATTAGGAATACATTCAGAACTTGGCTTTTGATGAAGGGAAATTGAAGAGAGGGCTTCAGATGCTGGACACGCCATGGTGAGGTCCTTCGATCAAGGAGACTGTTAGACAAGCTCATGGCTTGTCTTGGGAAAGCAAGAGGCACTAAGACAGAGCCAAAGAGCACTCCAAGGGACACTTTGGGCAGGACCAGCTATATAGTTTGTGAGGCCCAGTATAAAATGAAAATGTGACATCTGTTGATTAAAAAGTATCAAATACTTCAAGACAGTGACAGCAAAGCATTAACCCAAGTGCAGGGTCCTTCTCAGCACAAGAAGGTGAGAGATGTATGACTGCACAGGTCACAATCCCTTGAAGCTAACTCTGTCTTAGGATATTTTTAGAATGGAATGAGTGTTTGTATTAGGTTAGTGCAAAAGTAATTGGGGTTTTTGCTATTACAATTATTTTTGCACCAACACAATAGATGGGCCTGCATCCTGTGTTCTGTGGAACAGGCATCTGAGACCTCTGCTTAGAGTGGTGCTCCTGAATCCTGCATACATTCATTCATTCAACAGGCATCACCAGACATCGGCTACTGAGCATGAATCAGGCACCTGGGTGTAGAAAAATGGGTGTCTTAACCGCCTTTCCCAGTTTCCAAGATTGTCCTTCTCAGGACATAGTTTAATTAACAATTATTTACTGAGAGCCTCCTAAGCCAAACCCTCTTGGTGGTGTTCAGGAGCAAAGTAGGTTCTCGACTAAGTTCGGGACACACACACACACACACACACACACACACACGCATACACGCATATGTTTCTTTATTGTCACCCGGGCTGGAGTGCAGTGGCACGATCTCGGCCCACTGCAATTTCCGCCTCCCGGGTTCAAGCGATTATCTTGCCTCAGCCTCCCAAGTTGCTGGGATTACTCCCAGCTAATTTTTTTTTTTATTTTTAGTAGAGGCAGTGTTTCACCATGTTGGCCAAGCTGGTCTCAAACTCCTGACCTCAGGTGATCCGCCCGCCTCGGGCTCCCAAAGTGCTGGGGCTGCAGGCATGAGCCGTGGCACCCAGCCCTACATTGTATTTCTTTGACGTCTTCCCCACTTGGAGATTCACAATAAGCATTAATGCATTAAAAAATCTAAAATCTCCCAGTGTAGAAACTCCTTTAATTTTGTTTAAGCATTTTTTCACATTTATTTGACCACAGACGAATTTCCTCAAGAGCCATCTAAATGAGAGGGAAAGAAGTTGTAATAATAAAGGTAAGCTGTTCTTTCAGGAAGCTTTGTGGCGAAGAGAAGACTAGAGATGGGATAGTAATTTAAGCCCGAACCTGGACCACTAAAAAGAGGAAAGGGGCCGGGCACGGTGTCTCAGGCCTGTAGTCCCAGCACTTTGGGGGGCTGAGGCAGGCGGATCACTTGAGGTCAGGAGTTCAAGACCAGCCTGGCCAACATGGTGAAACCCCATCTCTACTAAATACAAAAATTAGCCGGGCATGGTGGTGCACACCTGTAGTCCCAGCTACTCAGAAGACTGAGGCAGGAGAATCGCTGGAACGCGGGAGGCAGAGTTGTGGTGAGCCGACTTCACACCACTGCACTCCAGCCTGGGCGAGAGAGTGAGACTCTGTCTCCAAAAAACAAACGTGATAGGGAAGGAAGGGTGGAGCCAACTAATTAAAAGCAACTAATAAAGTGTAATAAGAGAGAGAAAAGACAGAGCCAATATATCAGAAGACTGATATTTGGTATTCGGCAGAATACAAGCTTCACAGGCTTTTTTCTATCCTTTTCTACTCTTTTTAACAACCTCCAGCCACCATCAATGAAGGCTGCACACTGTGCATCTTATTTTTATAGTCTACCCCTCGTCACTTGTAGCTGCCTTCTCTGAGGAGTCCAGGTATGGCTAACAGCAACGAAAAAGACAAGACAGTGATTTGGATACTTGAAAATGGGGCTTCTTTCATGACTGATCAGTCAAGAGCTTGAACACTGGATAGGATTAAAATCTTGATTTTTACCACCACCACCCCCAAAATTACAATGCCTGGTCATTGTAATTTAACATGACAAGAACAAGCAATTTCTACTCAAGTCACAAATCTGCATTTTAGTAATAAATTCAAATGGTCTGGTTCAGAGACAAATGTGTTATGCTGAATGGATGTTTCCAGTATAACAACAATGACAAAACCATTTGGTGGATTCCTCATTCTCTGGCAAGACATTATTTTTATTGGCCTTGGGACAACTTCTATTAATAGATGCTCAGTTCTCATTGCAGATTCACGAGTCTGTGATTCTCCTTTTACTAATACTTTTGAGCATATTTTGAACTAAAATAAGATTTCTTTTTTTTTCCAAGTAGGAGTTCAAATTCAGTGCAAGGCACCCACGAATGTTTTATTTAGAAGGGCATTAATGGATCATCCCCTCATTTCCACTGCATTCACTTTTAATTAAAAGATGAAGTAGGTGGTATGGCAATTGCAACTGAACACTGTCTGGTAAGACTAGTAAAAGAATGAGATGCCAGACATCTCTGGATCAGATGTCAAGGAGCTTGGTGCCTGGCTCTGCCTCCTAATTTTCTATGTGACCATTTGTCCACTCTAGGCCTCTGTGTCTACCTAGTAAAAGGAGATGTGGGACATAACAGTGATCTCCAGCCTTTCCTGGTATAAAAGCCAGAAATATCTTACTATCAAGAGTAAGATATCTCATGGACCTCCACTTGATTGTTTTATTTTAATGCTTGCAAGTTAATATTCATTCTGTGACTCACAACAAAGCTTAGGTGGATGTCAGGACTCCTTGAACAAGATGCTTTTCCATCCTGGAATTCAGTGATTGCAGAGTGACCAACTGACTTTCTGAGATCCCTCTCAGCTCTTGCTTACTTTGAGTCTCTGAAGCTTTGTTTATGTGGAGAACAATGGGAGAGCAGTAATAGTCATAACATTGGCCAAACATCTCCTAGGAAAAGGGTGGGTTTTTTAAAAAATCTAGCCTCAGGAATATATTGCCCAAAGTTTTCATTCTAAAGGAAGAATTCAAAACCAAAAAAGGGGAAATCTCCAAGGCCACATGACCAGTTTCGAAGTTTTTATAAAACACTCTGAACTGACCTTTCAATTTTGCTCAAATTAGATTGACTAAATTCTGGATTTGGGGGGTTCTGCTGTTGTTTTCTGGAGTGGGAGGCCTAAGTGGGTTACACACAAGATGAAGGGAGAGGAAGTTCACATTCTAATCTTGCCTTCAGCAATGACCCCAAACAAGTTGCTATATAAACCAGGAAAAATCGTTTATCTCTGATTATTTTAGTTTAGATTACTTATTAATATCTGAATATGATAAGTACAATAAACTGTCTGTTGGCCAGCATTGTTGCAAAAGGGATATTTTGCTCCATCACATTTTCCTATTAACAGGAGATTACCATACGTCTATAGGTCAACAAGTTTTAAAAAGTATAGTTGAAGGCCGGGCGCGGTGGCTCAAGCCTGTAATCCCAGCACTTTGGGAGGCCGAGGCGGGCGGATCACAACGTCAGGAGATCGAGACCACAGTGAAACCCCGTCTCTACTAAAAATACAAAAATTAGCCGGGCGCGGTGGCGGGCGCCTGTAGTCCCAGCTACTCAGGAGGCTGAGGCAGGAGAATGGCGGGAACCCGGGAGGCGGAGCTTGCAGTGAGCCCAGATCGCGCCACTGCACTCCAGCCTGGGCAACAGCATGAGACTCCGTCTCAAAAAAAAAAAAAAAAAAAAAAAAAAAAAAAAAAAGTATAGTTGAAAAAAAGATCCATAATATTAGTACTAAACTGAACACAGTGTAATCATTTTTTATTACTTAGAAAGCCCTTCCATATAATTCTTAAACCTTCTAATCTCAAATATCACTAAATTGTTCTAACTATACCACCTAGTTAAAAATACCAATTGCTATAAAGCTAAACCAACCAGCTTCACTGCATGTAGCTCTTGCTACAAAAGATTCATTTAGGCTTGTGTATGTCAAGGTTCTACAGTTTGAGATAGTGATTGAAGGTCATTTACACCTTTCTCATGAGAGATGCACTGTCTCAGTTTATTACTATAGATGATGTTTACATTTTAACATCAGACAGTGCTTCACATGCACATAGATATTACAGAAGTATGACTAAGGAGCAATTCATGACCATCAGAAGACATCTAAGCAGGCAGGAAAGGAACATATTCCATTGCAGACTGACCTCAGATAACTTTTTCCTCATCGTTTTCCTTTTAATCCCATTGGCAACTAGACACTGGAAGAATTTTAAAACAGAACCTGGGAAGTTAAACATGTAAAATAATATCTGATTCCAAGGCCTTTTTTTTTTCCTCTTTTTTTCTTCCTGAGTAACAGGAAATTTTCTGTCTAATCCTTCTTTTTAAGAGTCAAGGATGGAATTTGTAGTTGCCTGTACATCCTTACCTTAGAGGGCTTAAATTGGAATGACATCCAAAGGCCTCACTTGTGGCTTCCCACACAGGATAAAAAGATGCTTCCAATGTGCGTCATATCATTGTTTAAATGTTTTGATTAGTCACTTCAGTTCGATGATTTTCTTTTCTTTTTTAACTACAGCAATCTCAGAAGAATATATATGCCATCAATTTCCAAGGATAATATATGTCCCCAGCATATTTTTTGTTTCCGAAACCTGGTTATAATAATTTCAAAACTAAAGTTTCTGCTTGTTGGTCTAAGGTTTATCAACTGTAACCTTACATTTATCCATAGTTCTCTGCATTCCCAAATACTCACAAAGATTCCTCTAATTAATGAACTTCAAAGATCTTATTTGAAGATCAGGAATTCAACATTTTGGTTTACTTATTTTAAGGACATTTGGAGATAAAGCCCTAGAAATTGGTGTGGATTTACTTGACATTATAGTTCCTGAGATCATAACAAGAGGTCTACTTTGTAAAACATATTATGCCAACTGAATCTTCCAAGTGGTTGTCAGGACATTTTCCTTCTTCCCAGCTTGGAGTTAATTAAGTGTTAAGTTGAGTGTTCAGAAGAAAACAGCTAAATTTCAGGGGGAAAAAATGGAACTCAAAATATGTTAGACTCATCAATTGAATTATTTGATGTGTGCTGATTTTTATGACCTACAGATACTTTAGAACACATCTATTTTGGAGAAGGTGTCTATGTTCAAAATTCCTGGTCAGAATTGGCCAAATTTACGTTGAAGTTCTCCCTCCTTGATATGACATCTGTATAAAGACATGGGAAATCCTCTGTCCAAGGGGCCAGACACACCTTGCAGCTGACCCCGGCTAAGCACAGCAGACAGTAGCCTCACTTGACTCATGCTCAAGCTATCGGAGCTTTACCCAGGAGGCACATTAACATCCACACCTTTTGTTCTAAATTTACTGTACCAAACTTTACCAAAAGAATTCCAGATTTGAAAATAATAAAAAGCAAAGGAGCATAAGTTTCATTGTTAGCCCAGAAGTGAGTCATCACTGCAGAATTTCTTCTGTCTACTGATTAGACCGGATACGGGCTGGGCGGTACGACAGGAAAGGCTGTTGCTTTCTGTATGTGTGAGTGAATAGTCACAAAAGGTCAAAATTTTAACATGTTAAAAGCCAAATCTCTCTCCTGGGCATCTGGAGGGGTTTTTTTCAAAACACTCTCCCAGTAGCAAAGGGAAAAAAAGACTACATTTTTTTTCCCTTTCTAACCTGAGTTTACCCCCAGCTGACACAGCTACGTGCTGCTCTGCATGGAGACTGAGACGACACTGATCTTTGTGTTTGGCAGGGCTAATGTGATAGGAGATTATCTGACGTTTATAGGAGGGTAGTATATCTGAATCCTCTCTGGCCTGGCCAAACACAGTGTTCATAGTCTGAGGGCACAAAGAAATCCAAGCCACGTGGTTAACACCACTTTTGCAATAAAGGGAATGGCTTTCTTCCACAGCATGGCATGGAGCATCATTAGGATGAACAAATAACTTATCATCCAAACCAAGGTACTTCCGAGAGTGAAAGGTGACCCAATTGATAATGACACCAGGACAACACCAATGAACCACGACTCTTCCAAACATGGTTACCTTAGGTGTCGTATTAACTAAGAAGAAAAATAATACACAGCATTTATTTAGTACTCACTGAAGGGCAGTTACTGTGCCAAGCATTTTGTGAATTCTTTCATTTAAACCTTGCAAAACATGAAGTCTTATTAGGTAAATACCTAAATACCTTATTAGCCAGGCCAGTGGTTTTCAAACTTCTGTGTGAACAGTGGAAAACATTTTGCAGGCAGAATCTTCCACAGAACACCAACACAGAAAACCAATAAAAACACAACTTCCCTGGTCAAAGCTGGGATTGGCATCTGGCCCTAATGACCCGTTCCTCCTCCTCTGCCCTGCCCAGGGTCCTCAGGCACCTTTGTAGAACCCTGGGCTTCTGGGGATTCTGTGAATAGCCTGCAGCCAGATATTGATATGCTCTGATTCATTTAATCCTCACAACCCGATGACGTTTGTCATTTATGTCATTTTACAAGTGAGAAAAGCCAGGTTGGGAAGGACTAAAGGACTTGTCTAAAATCATTTAGCTAAGTAAGTTAAAAAACAAGGATTCAAACCTGAATCTGTCAGACTCCAAGCCTACTATTTTCCACCACATCATCTGCCTCCACTATGCCTGTCTTCTAGGCTGGTCAATATTTAGAAAGATATTTGGATCTTAATGGGCAAACTAATGTCCTCTGCCAGATTTGCTCTTGGTTCTCCAAGGTCTTTGAGGGCCTCCCTCCAGAGCCTCCTAACCAGTCCTTTTTGACTAGATGGTACCAAAGAGTAACAATAACAATAATAATGGTTGACATTTATGGTATTGATATGTGCTTGGCTGTGTGCTAAACATGTTAAATGTAAAGTAGGAACTATTGTTTTTATTGTCGCATCATTTGCAGATGAGAAAACTGAGCACTGCAGAGGTTATGTAGTGGGGTAAAATATCTAGTAAGTGGTGGAGACAGAACTTGTCTTGACAACAGTGTATACTGTCTTTTTCCCTCTTAACACACTCTGGTCCCCCCGGTAATGAACTTGGCACCACTCTCTCAGCTAGCTGGGGTTCCCTTGACATTTTTATTTGACTTTACTCTTTTTTGGTAAACTAACTCCCGCTCAGCAGTAGGGATTGTCACTTAATGTATTGTACCTCCTGGGAAGACAAATGTGTACGGGAAAAGAAATATCTGAGGCACAATAAAATTTTAAAGAGTTTATTTAGTAAGAAGCCAGTCATACATTGGGAAACACCAGACCAAAAGAGCTTTAGTGTTCCTATGACAAAATGCCAGAGGCAAGTATTTATTGGGAAAGTGCAGAAACAAAATAAGAATGTATTTGGTTGGTTTGCAATTACATAAATGCCTTTTTTCAGGTACCGTGTTGGAAAGTCTTTAGTGACATAATAATATGTGAGTTGGGTGCTTATGATTGGCTGGGGTTATGGTTTAGTTCTCACATAAGCATTTATCAGATATGAACCCGAGTTAAGTTTCACTTCTGCTTGCAATTTAAGGTGCATGCATATTGGTGAGCACCTGTAGTCCCAGGTACTTGGGAGGCTAAGGAGATCACTTGACCTGGGAGGTTGAGGCTGCAGTGAGCCATGATCCAGCCAGGATGACACAGTGAGACCCTCCCCTTAAAAGAAAAAGAAAAAGTAAGAAAAAGAGCACCCCTGTTTCTCACCTCCCAGAAGCACTTTGTATTGGGAACTTTGTATCTGTAATATAGATCCAGACCAGCAAATCCATGAAACCTGTGTGACCTAAGGGCTTCCTGGAGTCCAAGTCAGAACTCTCCTGAGGATGAATTACTATAGAGCTGTCTTGAGAGTTCCATAATTAACCTAGCTTTATTCATTTATTCCATAAATGTATTTCGTATACAGACACTGTACTAGCTTCTTAGTTGTTTCTTTTTTTACTATGACCAGCCTATCTGAAAAACTGCATTTGCCAGGCATGGTGGCTCATGCCTATAATCCCAGCACTTTGGGAGGCTGAGGTGGAAGGATTTCCTGAGCCTAGGAATTCAAGACCAGCTTGGGCAACATGGCAAAACTCTATCTCTGAAAAAAAAAAAAAAAGGAAAAAATTAACTCAGCTTGGTGGCATGCATCTATTATCCTAGCTACTTGGGAGGCTGAGATGGGAGAATCACCTGAGCCTTGGAGGCCAAGGCTTCAGTGAGCTGTGACTGCATGACTACACTCCAGCCTGGGCAACAAAGCAAGACTCTGAATCAAAAATAAGAAGAAAGAAGACTCTGTTGACCTTTGTAAGAATGGATTACTTGTTATAGAGCAAATGCTATCCTCCCGCCTCAGCCTCCTGTGTAGTTGGGACCACAGGCATACACCACCATGTCCAGCTAATTTTTCTTTTAATTTGTAGACAGGGTCTAACTATGTTGCCCAGGCTGATCTCGAGCTTCTGAGCTCAAGTGATCCTCCTACTTTGGGCTCTAGTGTTCCACCCAGCACTCCCAAAGTGCTGGGGTTACAGGCATGAGCCACTGCACCCAGCCAACAGAGTATTCTACATATCAATATATGCAGTAGGACATTTATTTAATATTTTCAAAGATGATTATGATGAGTTCCTGAATTTGAACCAGCCTCCAGTGAATGCATCCTGGAATACCTTTTGCTTTCTTTTAGCCTAGAGTTTATCTGTTTTCACATGACAGGAAAAGAGCATGACCTGGGTAATTCATTTGACAAGTATTTACCTAGGACTGGTAAGTGCTTTTTATTGTTACAAGTAGAAGAAGACTATGCCATTATGCTTGTAGGTCTTTAAAGGACCTACAACCTAGTTTGAAATAATTTTAGAATGGGATTAGATAGTATATAACATGATATCAGCGTACTCATATTAAAGACCCTACTTTGTCTCTTTTTCTATTTTTTTAATGCCTTAGATAAAAAGATGTGAGGGATCCTTGTTAAATATCTGGGAGACACAATGCTGGGAATGAGAAATGGAAGACTAACATTGACTTATAGATAGTGATGCAGTAAACAAGAGCGTTGTGCTGAAACTAACAAATTGAAATTAACAAGAATAAATAGAAAGCCTTGCATTTAGTCTCAAAACTTCAGTAGCATAATTACAGGATGGAAGAAAGCTGAAATGTCCACATTCAAAAAAAGTCAGTTGGCTTTTTATTTAATCTACACCATCAGTTAATACCTTAAAATACTATGGAGCACCAGACACCGTGTAGGCACTGGGGGACCTCACCACCTGATGCACCCGCAAACACAAATCTATTGGTCTCTAATGTACAGCTGGAGGAGAAAATAAGCCTACTTCATAGATCTCATCAGGAGGAGACACAACACTCTAAGAAGGTCATATTTGATAAAATAGCCTGTAGAAGAGGGAGACTAGAGTGGTGAGTGACAGATAAACCAGGCTGTTCAGAAATACTGAGTGACCACAGGATGTTTAGTCTAAAGAAGAAAAGATTATAAGACTTTGATGGCTGTTTTCCAGCCTTTGGAGAGCTGTTGTGTGACCACAGTGGAGCCTTAAGACTTCTTTTGGGTTATTTCAGTTGGACCAATGAGGTGAAAGTTAGAAAGGGGCAGCTTCATGTTGATGTCTTAAAAGTTTTCCTGCCAACCTTGGGAAAGCCTGCCTCTAAAATTGCAAAATTTCTAAAAAAGCTATATTTTCAGTGACTAGAGTAGATGATCTCTAAGGATTCCTCTAATGCCAATTTTTTTTTCATTTTTATTTTCCAAATTAAGTGGGAGGTAAGAGAATTTTTCATAATACCTTCCTGAAGCCTTCAGACCTGTAAGAATATTGCCAGCCCACAATTAATGAGTATGTTTCTCCATCTTCGCCACCTTCACTGGCTAAAACAACCTTGATTTAGTGAACAGAATGTCATAGTAAATATACTCCAACCATTAAATTACACCACTGACCCACTTAGGGCAAAACAGTTATTAAAATCTAAACTGTGTCTCCATTCATTCACCAGTTGGATATGTAAATACCAGTGCTGACCAGAACATACAAGAAGGGGAAAATCTTGCCTCAAAGTGAGGTAAATGGTGAGAGGAAGTTGACAGACCAGAGCCTAAGAGGTGGAGCACATAGAAGCTTCCACATACTGTCTGGAGCTCAAGGGGGAGTAATGGTGCCCTGAGCTGTGCAAATGCCAGAGGAAGGGAGGCACCTCTCAGCTCCCTGGAGCTACCCTAATATTTACTGTGGTGGTGTCTCCCAAGCTTCACAGTTCAAGCCAGCATCTTCAGAACACCTGCTATGATTTTAGGTGAGCCCAGATGTCATCACACAGTTAAGAAGAGAAACCATTACCACATTCTCAGCTGGCCATTGCTGTTGTTCACTTCTGACCAAGGAATACTTTGCCCAGACGGTTGCCTTCAGTGCAACAAAATGTACAGTTCTAGGGGAGAAAGACCAATCAAATACTTCTGTCAATAAGTTGCTGTCACCAAAAACTGTGAATTTACCTCTTTATTTTTTGCCAAGTAACATCATTTTGACATCATGTTAATTTTCCTGGGGAATCACTGTTTAAAACAGGGAAGTTTTACTGACTTTAAAATTGACATAGGTTGACAAATAAACATAGATACAAGCCCAGTTTTTATTATTACCATTAACTAGAAGTCTTGTTACAGTGAGACAAGATATCTTGTTTTTAAGTTGAAGTGCCTAAATAATCAAAGTTATTTTGAATGATACTAACAGCCACTTGGAAAAATCTGGTTAAAACATGGAGTTAAACCAAAAGATAAGATTTGTTGCATGATTGCAGAGTTACAGAGACTTTACAAGACTTCAAATAGTTACCGACAGTGATGCTTTTATACAGTGAGCAGGAATAGTAAGTAACATATTAATGTCTTGTAACTTTGTCAAGCTAAAAAATCATAATTATAGGGCTAGACACCGTGGTTCACGCCTGTGATTCTATCACTTTGGGAGCCCGAGACAAGAGGATCACTTGAGTCCAGGAGACCAGCCTAGGCAACATAGTGAGACCTTGTCTCTACAAGAAAAAACAATCAAAAAATTGTCCAGGTGTGGTGGTGCCTGTAGTCCCATCTACTCCAGAGGCTGAGGTGGGAGACTTGCTTGATCCCAGGAAGTCGAGGCTGCACTGAGCTGTGATCATGCCACTGCACAACAGCCTAAGCGATTAAGGAGACCTCGTCTCAAAAACTGAAACAAAAAAAGGATCATAATTATGAAGGGGGAAAATGTGATATAGGTATTATGTATATAAAAACATAAGGAGAAGCGCCATTATTTCTCGTGAAGCCAAGTGCCTTCTATGAATCCATTGACAAGAAGGGTGCTGAGCAGCTAGTGATAATGGTGATAACCGAGAGGAAAATGCCAGAACAGAGCCAATGCCCTTTTTCCAACTCATTTAAGGACTCGCCCACTATTGTGTTTAGACACCCAGTACACCCAAAGGCTAAGGTTGCTTCCATAAAACATATTCAAATAAACCATTCCAAGGTAGACTTATTTTTACTTGTAGAAAGAGCAACATTTTGCAGATGAGTTTGGTTTGGTTTGTCTCCGTCAATCAATTTTAAGCCAAATGTATAAACCATTTTAACACGAGATGAATCATGAGGCAGCTCAGAAGTAATATCAATACACCAGTTACACTGAATCTCTTTAACCTTCACAGCAACCTTACAAAGTACTTACTCTTACTATCCTGCTTTAACAGAGTAGGAAACTAAAGTGCAAGGGGTTTTGAGGAATTTGTCCAAGAACATACGGCTAAGAATTGACAGAGGAGGGATTTGAACTCACCTTGGCTGATGCCAAATCCAAGCACTTGATCATTAGACTTACCACCTCCCCAGTAATGTTACATAAGTAAAATTAATCACATGCCTACTGGGTGCCAGGGACTGTGTTAAGCCCTTTATATACATTAGCATGTTCACTTTGATAGTTGAGACATTTGGACACAGGTTAGAGGAATAACAAAAGAACCACTAGGTCGACTGTTCTATGTGTCTTTGACATAACACCCTAGCTTGGATGTAATCTCCGTGTTACTTGAAATTGCAAGATTTTAGCAAAATGAAGTTATTTTGTGATTTCTTCCTTGCAGAGGTGGAATGGTGCAAACCAGTGAGCAGTATGAATTTGTGCACCATGCTCTGTGCCTGTATGAGAGCAGACTTTCAGCAGAGACTGTTCAGTGAGTCATTGAAGACTTGTCAGACCATCAATCTCTTGATGTGGGTGGTTAGTCAAATTACCCACCCAAGGCTTCTAGAAGGAGCTTCCTGCAATGGAGGGAAGGAGAGGCTTTGAAGACAACGTATGGCATGGATTGTGGAAGACTGGGCAACATATTTAAGATTGCCAGCTCCTTGTGTATATGAATGCATTTGTAAGCATCCCCCAAATTATTTCGAAGGTTTTTTGATGATGGAGGTAAGATAGGTTTCTCACACAGCCTAAGGCAGATTTTGTTTTGTCTGTACGAACTCTATCTGCCACACAGAATGTATGTATGTAGTATTCAGTAATAAATGTCATCAGGTGATGACTGGATGAGCTGCTGAAGACATTCGTATTATGTGTTAGATGCTTTAATGTTTGCAAAATCTGTCTTGTGAATGGACTGTCAGCTGTTAAACTGTTCCTGTTTTGAAGTGCTATTACCTTTCTCAGTTACCAGAATCTTGCTGCTAAAGTTGCAAGTGGTTGATAATGGATTTTTAACAAATAAGTCTTTGTTTTTGAAAAACAAAAATCAAAAGCAGTAACTATTTTATATGGAAATGTGTCTTGATAATATTACCTATTAAATGTGTATTTATAGTACCTCCTATCAAACCATTACAGAGCACAATGATTGTCATCGGGTATATATGTATTTACTCTCTATTATTGGTCATAGAGGTGGCTTCTGCTCCAGAACTCTATCCACCGTATTTCTACATCGTGAGTCATTTTACTTTAAAAGGGAAAAACAAATTTGTAGCAACTATGAAGTATCAAAAATTTTAACTATGTGTCACTCTTTTGCTAAGAAGGGATTTTTGAATATGCTATCTGGAATCTACCTGGAATCTCTCTCTCAACGAAATGTATATGCCTTCAGGAATGATATAACCTGTCCCATTTTCGGAGGTTCCTTATAAGGACATTTCCATGTATGTCCTTACATTTCTGAAAGGTTTCAACCTTCAAGAGACAAAAAAAATTCAAATAACTACCCTCAGCAAACACTAGCTGTTCTGCTCAAGTATGAATTTTTAATGCAGCAATGTTGACTTTGTTTCATACTGCCAATAAACTCTTAATACTAAACACTGAGTAAAGCATATTCTTTTTTTTTTTTTCTAGTTGGAAAGAGGCCATCATCTGTTTGGGGAAGACCAAAGTAGATAATGTGATGGGTTTAATTTTAGTGTCTGCATCTCCCCAGTGAAGATGACGATCTCAAAATGTAATATTGTCATCACTTGGGAGATAGTGATCTAGAAGTGCCATCATTATGTGGTTTTCCTCAATAGACTCGCAGCATATCATTATACAAACAGTACGTGTTTATGTCTTTATGTCACTTGTCATAGACCCTCATGAATTACATGGCTTGTGTTTATTCAGCAGAATCACATCACCTGAAGAGATGTAATGTTTCAGGAACATTCAATTATCTAAGATTACAATTCCTTTCTTTCTTCTTGAGGTTAAGAAGTAGTCACACGCCAAAGGAAAGGTAGGTAAGGTCTTAATGAGATTTACTCTGCTCTTGAAGGCTGGAATATTTTCTACATAAAAAAAAAAAAGAGAGGTAATCATAATCCCTTCTTTCTAAGGAAACAGACAAAAGGACACTGGTGTAAAACTTCCCCAAACAATTCAATAGGAGGAAGTGCTCGTCACTGACTTTTCCCCCCACCATGAAGGCACATTTCCTTCCTAGTCTTTGCTTCTCTTATCTGGGAGAATTTTTTTTTTTCCCAAGCAAAGTATGAACAGTTGCTAAGTGGAAAATGGAGGCTGAATTTTACATGGTGATTCTTACCTGCTTGATCTTCAGGAACTCAGGTGAGTGAGTCTGCCTCAGTTTCCTGAGGCATTTCTTCCAGATCTAGCCAAGGAGTCTCTGGTCTTTGAAAAGTGTCTAAAATGAGGTGGAAGGGGCCAGGTCTCCATGGCAGTTTAGCCAAAGACGATGAAAAGCGGGAATAAAAGGAGCCAGTTATGCCCACACTGTTGTTGAGATTTCTCTCCAAAAGAAAATAAATGCTCTCCTCTCATCCTCCAATGCTTGAGGCAGCCCCTGAAATGATACATTTAGAGCAGAGCATAAAGAACCCCGAGGAAAAGTCTGTGTTATGTAACAGTCTGTGGCTTTCCCCAAGCCTTTTTCCAACCCGGTTATAGTTTTATTTTCTTTTGTGTTAAAGAAAGAAAATAGAAGAAATATGATTAAAGTGGGTGACGAAATGTAGTGTGTTTTATTTGGAAGTTGTCATTTGGCAAGGCTGAACATTTTCATGAACGAGCTGGGCAATTTAAGTAAAACCTCATTGAAAATTGTTTCTGAGCCAGAATATCTTGCATTTTAATACTGATGTTTAGCAATTGGATGTTTAATTTTCTTACATTGGAAAATGATGATTTTTAAAAGATCTATTAGTATTTGAGAGAAAACTGTAGATATTGTCATAAAATAGAGAAATGTTCCTCTCCATGACTAAAGGAAATTTAGTTTGTGATAATCAATACTTTCATGGGCTGCAATTAGCTAGGAGGTTATGCTTGGAGGAGTGGGAACATTTGTTTTATTTTTTGATAAATGTATGCAATTTTTTTAAATTGTTATTCAAACTATGAAATTTGTATACAAATACTGCAATGTGAATTTAAAGACTGGAAAAGGCGGTACCTTTTTAAGGTAGGGGAAGAAGGTTATATCGAATATGTCAAATGTTTAAAAAGGGAGCTGAGCGTTTCATAACTTCAGAATATCTAACTAATTGGGCTAAAATATACTTTATACTTTGGATGATTTTGTTTCTTTCCAAGCTTCCTTTCATTTTCCAATAAGAGGTGTGTTTTTGTCCCCTAAAGCATGTGAAAATTTAAAAAAAAAAAAAAAAAAAGATGGGGCGTTAAGTGTGACATGTTGACATTTTACATCGTCAGCTTTGGAATTTTAAATCACATGTTAAATATGAGAATATTCACTTGAAATGATAGCAATAACAAAATATAAGTAAAACTAGTGATTTTATTCAGCTCATTTGTGGGTGGGTTCTTCCGTTTTCTAATGGGCCTCATAATTTGCTACCTAGTGCTTTATGAGCTTTTCATCTTCCAGAAGGGTTTCAGATTGTCCATGTCCAGAAACAACAGTGTCTTTTCAAAAATGAGAAAGTGGTCGTGGGCTCATGCAATAGGACCATCCAGAACCAGCAGTGGACATGGACTGAGGATGAAAAGCTCCTTCATGTTAAATCCGCACTATGCTTGGCCATCTCCAACTCCTCTCGTGGCCCCTCCCGCTCAGCCATCTTGGACCGGTGTTCCCAGGCACCCCGATGGACCTGCTATGATCAGGAAGGCTTCCTTGAGGTGGAAAATACGTCTCTCTTTCTCCAGAAACAAGGCTCCAGAGTAGTGGTCAAGAAGGCCAGGAAATACCTCCATAGCTGGATGAAAATAGACGTCAACAAGGAGGGAAAACTGGTCAATGAAAGCCTCTGTTTAAAGAAAGGTGAGCTATTCCTTTCAGAACGAATCCTGAAAGTCTTTCTACTAAATATCTTGGGTTTTTTTGTTTTGTTTTGTTTTGTTTTTCTACATTTAAGGGAAGTCCACATGCCCCAACATATTTCCTATGGAAGATTCATAAGCTAATGGAGGTAGATGGTGTAGTGCCCAATGATGGAAGACTTCATTACCCTCATTAAAATAAGCCCAACTTTTTCTATTGCTTGTTCTTCCTTCCCTTCTTGTCTTGCTGCTTTTATTAATTCCACAAATATTTCATGAGCCTCTCTTCTCTGCCAGATAATATGGTTAAGCACTGTTAGATGTAGGAATATGGATCTAGGCATATACACAGCATATATATGTAATGACTAAAGTCAGTAATCAGGAAATTATTAGATTTTATTGACAGACACTTCTATTTGCTGATTATAAGAAATTATTAGAACATCAGAATGGTGCTTGATAAGACTGGAAGATAGACGTGTTTTTGCAAATCTCTTGTATTGATGTTTAGGGGTAGATATCTGTTGGTGGTAACATGCTTTTGAAATGTTAAGAATCAATGGGAAGCCATAGATTTTTCTAATTTATTGACCATTAATGGATATAACCCAGATAATGGACACAGGTAAAAACATGCTATATACATGCGTGAGCTCCTGGTGCAGGACACAGTTCAGTCCTAAGCTAGGAATTTTTCTTGTGGAATATATAGGCAGTTTAATCTTCTCTTGAAGTTAATCATGTTATTGTGTATTTACTCCTCTGTTAGAGGTTTGCTTTAGGAAGTCATGAAAGATAAAACTGATTAATCACAATATATTAGGCAACAATGGACCTCACAAAGTATGGGAAAAGTTATCAAGAAATGAAGCGCCTCACCAAGAAGACAAATTTGTCAGGGTTAAGTAATTTGTCCCAGATCTATGATTAGAGCCTAAGATTTTTAACTCTTTGTTCAGTGTACATTTCACTATACCAGAGATTCTCAAATGCTTGACCGCAGACTTGCCCCATGGCTTGCATAAGAATCACGTGGGGTAGAAAAGGGAGGGCTTACTAAAAATACACATTCCTGTAGCTAATACATGCTGGGCTTAATTCCTAGGTGATGGGTTGATAGGTGCAACAAAGCACCACGGCACACGTTTACCTATGTAACAAACCTGCACACCCTGCACATGTACCCCAGAACTAAAAACACAGATAAAAAAAAATACACATTCCCAGGATTCTTTCCCACCATTTTTTCCTCTACAGCCACCTCCAAGATTCTGTTTCAGGAAATCTGGATTTGTGCATAATACTTGATATTTATTAATCACCAGAAAATTTTGATCCATAATCAAATATGGAGATCAGCATCCACTGTATTGTTAAGTCTTTTCATTAGGTATTGATTTTTGAGGCTTATATTAGTTTTTCCACCATGGTAACTTTGAACAATTTTTTCTCATTCATTCTGTAAGTTAAAACAAGCATTTAACTAGATACCAGTTGAACGTGTTACGCTTTTCTACAATAAGCTGTATGCTTTGTTACAATAAAGGTTGAGAGTTATAGTTTCTATTCTTATATCATTTCTGCTTATGAGAATAAGATAAAAAAAACCAATGAGAAAATTCAACTTTATCAGAAAATATTCAGCATATAGCACCAATTTGTACAATACCTTTCCTGTGGTTCATCTATCAAGGCCTCTCCTAAATAATATAGAAACATTATAACTATTCCATTTGTAATATCCAGTGTAATGGAACATTACAAATATTCCATTTGGAATATAACCATTCCCTTTGTAATCTTCACAAGAAGTGAGATTCATCCCCAAAGCACAATCAACCCTTATCTAACATCAGATTACTTAGTTGGAACTTTTAAAAAAAGTAGATATGGACTCAGTGGTGAGTTATTCAAGATAAAAGATAATTCACAGAAAAACTACCTCCTATGACCCTCATACAAATGTCTAGTAATGGACTTCAAAAATAAGGTACCTAGAATAAGCCATTTGCAATTAATCACTGAACAATGCTATATTCAAAAAAATGCCTGATAATATGTGTTGGGGAAAGAAATGAATTTCTGGAAAAAGCAGAAGTTAAAATTTGCACAATTGTGGTACAAAAACACCTCTATATTTGTGTATACATAAGTATAACACATACTTTTGCTTTAACACAATTATAAGCTAACAGATACATTTTTCTGCTCCATCTTAAATGCCATTATGGGGTTTTTTTGTTTTTTGGTTTTTGTTTTTAGAAACAAAGTCTTGCTCTCTTGTCCAGGCAGGAGAGCCATGATGTGAACATAGCTCACTGTAACCTCCAACTCTTGGGCTCAAGTGATCCTCCCACCTCAGCCTCCCAAAGTACTGGGATTACAGGCGTGAATCACCATGCCCAGCCCTGATAAAAGATTAAGAATGATACTTGTAGACCTATATCATGAGAGCTCACTGACTTGCTAGAGTAGCTACTGTGAAACATTAACCGAAATGCATTCATATGTTTGCAATGAATGATTCCAAATCATTGTTTAAGTTGATAACTAAGTATTATAATCTAAAGCAGCACAAATACATGTGTTGTTCATCCATGGGATGTGAATTTTTTTGTGTGTTCCTCAGTAAAAGAAAGCAGACCTATGAAGGTAAAAATCTAAACCACATGTTTCATATTTGTTTCATAAAAGACACATTAATGATTGTATTCAAGTTTCCAGGTAATATTTATTTAACACCTACTATGTGCCAGAGCTTGTGCTAGTACTAAGGTACCCTCCACTAGGTATTTTTAACCCAAGCTGCATATTAGACTCACATGGCAGCTTTTAACTAATACTGGAGTACAAAACCTCTAAGCTGACTAAATCAGGTATTGTATTTTTAAAGTACTTTCTAGGTGATTCTGATGTGCAGCCAAGGTTGAAAATCATTAAATACGTCTTATTCCTTAGAGTAATGGGGAAATCAGATAAGTAAATAAATATATAATTGCAACAGAATATAGAGAGAAGAAAGTACTTTCCTTTCCAATATATGTCCTTGCCAGTATGTCACATTAAGCACTCATTCTTTTTTTAAAAAAATTATACTTTAAGTTCTAGCATACATGTGCACAACGTGCAGGTTTGTTACATAGGTATACGTGTGTCATGTTGGTTGGCTGCACCCATCAAGTCGTCATTTACACTAGGCATTTCTCTCAGTGCTATCCCTCCCCGAGTCCCCCTCCGTCAACAGGCCCCGGTGTGTGACGTTCCCTGCCCTGTGTCCAAGTGTTCTCGTTGTTCAATTCCCACCTATAAGTGGTACATGTGATGTTTGGTTTTCTGTTCTTGCGATAGTTTGCTGAGAATGATGGTTTCTAGCTTCATCCATGTCCCTGCAAAGGACATGAGCTCATCATTTTTTATGGCTGCATAGTATTCCATGGTGTATATGTGCCACATTTTCTTAATCCAGTCTATCATTGATGGACATTTGGATTGGTTCCAAGTCTTTGCTATTGTGGATAGTGCCGCAATAAACACATGTGCATGTGTGTTTATAGTAGCATGATTTATAATCCTTTGGGTATATACCCAGTGATGGGATGGATGGTTCAAATGGTATTTCTAGTTCTAGATCCTTGAGGAATCGCCAGACTGTCTTCCACAATGGTTGAACTAATTTACACTAACATCAACAGTGTAAAAGCATTCCTATTTCTCCACATCCTCTCCGGCATCTGTTGTTTCCTGACTTTTTAATGATTGCCATTCTAACTGGCACGAGATGGTATCTAATTGTGGTTTTGATTGGCATTTCTCTGATGACCAGTGATGATGAGCATTTTTTCATGTGTCTGTTGGCTGCATAAATGTCTTCTTTTGAGAAGTGTCTGTTCATATCCTTTGCCCACTTTTTGATGCAGTTGTTTGTTTTTTTCTTGTAAATTTGTTTAAGTTCTTTGTGGATTCTGGATATTACCCCTTTGTCAGATGGGTAGATTGAAAAAATTTTCTCCCATTCTGTAGGTTGCCTGTTCACTCTGATGGTAGTTTCTTCTGCTCTGCAGAAGCTCTTTAGTTTCATTAGATGCCATTTGTCTATTTTGACCTTCGTTGCCATTGCTTTTGGTGTTTTAGTCATGAAGTCTTTGTCCATGCCTATGTCCTGAATGGTATTGCCTAGGTTTTGTTCTAGGGTTTTTATGGTTTTAGGTCTAACATTTAAGTCTTTAATCCATCTTGAATCAATTTTTGTATAAGGTGTAAGGAAGGGATCCAGTTTCAGCTTTCTACATATGGCTAGCCAGTTTTTCCCAGCATCTTTTATTAAATAGGGAATCCTCTCCCCATTTCTTGTTTTTGTCAGGTTTGTCAAATTTCAGATGGTTGTAGATGTGTGGTGTTATTTCTGAGGCTCTGTTCTGTTCCATTGGTCTATGTCTCTGTTTTGGTACCAGTACCACGCTGTTTTGGTTACTGTAGTCTTGTCATATAGTGTGAAGTCAGGTAACGTGATGCCTCCAGCTTTGTTCTTTTGACTTAGGATTGTCTTGGCAATGCGGGCTCTTTTTTGGTTCCATGTGAACTTTAAAGTAATTTTTTCCAATTCTGTGAAGAAAGTCATTGGTAGCTTGATGGGTATGGCATTGAATCTATAAATTACCTTGGGCAGTATGGCCATTTTCACAATATCGATTCTTCCTATCCATGATCATGGAATGTTCTTCCATTTGTTTGTATCTTCTTCTATTTCATTGAGCAGTAGTTTGTAGTTCTCCTTGAAGAGGTCCTTCACATCCCTTGTAAGTTGGATTCCTAGGTATTTTATTCTCTTTGAAGCAATTGTGAATGGGAGTTCACTCATGATTTGGCTCTCTGTTTGTTATTGGTATATAGGAATGCTTGTGATTTTTGCACATTGATTTTGTATCCTGAGACTTTGCTGAAATTGCTTAATAGCTTAAGGAGATCCAAAATCTCAGCCCAAAGCTGAGACTATGGGGTTTTCTAAATATACAATCATGTAATCTGCAAACAGGGACAATTTGACTTCCTTTTTTCCTAATTGAATACCCTTTATTTCTTTCTCTTGCCTGATTGCCCTGACCAGAACTCCCAACACTATGTTGAATAGGAGTGGTGAGAGAGGGCATCCTTGTCTTATGCTGGTTTTCAAAGGGAATACTTCCATTCAGTATGATATTGGCTGTGGGTTTGTCATAAATAGCTCTTATTATTTTGAGATATGTTCCATCAATACCTAGTTTATCGAAAGTTTTTAGCATGAAGGGCTGTTGAATTTTGTCAAAGGCCTTTTCTGCATCTATTGAGATAATCATGTGGCTTTTGTCATTGGCTCTGCTTATATGCTGGATTACGTTTATTGATTTGCATATGTTGAACCAGCCTTGCATCCCAGGGATGAAGAGGACTTGGTCATGGTGGATAAGCTTTTTGATATGCTGCTCGATTCGGTTTGCCAGTATTTTATTGAGGATTTTTGCCTCGATGTTCATCAGGGATGTTGGTCTAAAATTCTCTTTTTTTGTTGTGTTTCTGCCAGGCTTTGGTATCAGAATGATGCTGGCCTCATAAAATGAATTAGGGAGGATTCCCTCTTTTTCTATTGATTAAAATAGTTTCAGAAGGAATGGTACAAGCTCCTCCTTGTCCCTCTGGTAGAATTCAGCTGTGAATCCGTCTGGTCCTGGACTGTTTTTGATTGGTAGGCAATTAATTATT
The DNA here is from genome assembly GCF_043159975.1 of Macaca nemestrina. Taxonomy (NCBI): domain Eukaryota; kingdom Metazoa; phylum Chordata; class Mammalia; order Primates; family Cercopithecidae; genus Macaca; species Macaca nemestrina. The sequence goes on from NC_092134.1 coordinate 62,843,003, forward strand.
GCCTCAATTTCAGAACCTGTTATTGGTCTATTCAGAGATTCCACTTTTTCCTGGTTTAGTCTTGGACACATTATGCATCCAGAAATGTATCCATTTCTTCTAGATTTTCTGTTTTATTTGCATAGAGGTGTTTATAGTATTCTCTGATGGTAGTTTGTATTTCTGTGGGGTCAGTGGTGATATCCCCTTTATCACTTTTTATTGTGTCTATTTTATTCTTCTCTCTTTTCTTCGTCATTAGTGTTGCTAGTGGTCTATCTATTTTGTTGATCTTTTCAGAAAAACAGCTCCTGGATTCATTGATTTTTTGAAGGGTTTTTTGTGTCTCTATCTCCTTCAGTTCTGCTCTAATCTTAGTTATTTCTTGCCTTCTGCTTTTGAATTTGTTTGCTGTTGTTTCTCTAGTTCTTTTAATTGTGATGTTAGGTTGTCAATTTTAGATCTTTCCTGCTTTCTCTTGTGGGCATTTAGTGCTATGCATTTCCCTCTACATGCTGCTTTAAATGTGTCCGAGAGACTCTGTACGTTGTGTCTTTGTTCTCATTGGTTTCAAAGAACATCTTTATTTCTACCTTCATTTTGTTATGTACCCAGTAGTCATTCAGGAGCAGGTTGTTTAGTTTCCATGTAGCTGTGCGGTTTTGAGTGAGTTTCTTAATCCCGAGTCTTAATTTGGTTGCACTATGGTCTGAGAGACAGTTTGTTGTGATTTCTGTTCTTTACATTTGCTGAGGGCTAAGCATTCATTCTTAAAAAAAATGTTTCAAGTGTAATTTTAAAGTTGCATATTTTTAAACAGTCTTTTGGGAGCACATAAGAGTTTATCATATTAATAGTTTAGCTATCACCATTATTACTAACTACTCCTTCTTCCTAATTGTATTAATAAATGTTTCAACTTTGTGCAAAGTGTTTAATATCAGAACAGTAAACGGAAAAGGAATAATAAAGCTTTCAGGATTACTTTCAGGAATGCCGTGAATAGTTAGTGTATGGCATCATAAATTATTGCTTTTGTCTTCTGTGCAATCCAAGTATAATTTTTAAACTCACCAAGCAATCAAATGTTACAGTTGACCAGGCACAGTGGCTCATGCCTGTAACCCCAGCACTCTGGGAGGCCGAGGTGGGAGGATTGCTTGATGCCAGGAGTTCAAGACCAACCTGGGCAACACAGCGAGACCCTATCTCTAAAAGAAAAAAAGTTACAGTTGCATCTATTCCAGCAAGAAATAGTACTGGCCCAAAGCAGACAACAAAGTTTACAGTGGTCCAATTAATGAAGTTTTATGAATATATCAGATGGGGAAAATTTCTCATGCCTTGGCCTTCACATCTGTACGGAAACAGGGAAATTTACTCAAAGGAAATTACTGGTTTGCTACTAGATCTAAGCAAATATTCCTTGCCAGGGGGAAATTAAAACATTATAAACTTGAAACTGGTTTCAAAAACATTCACGCAAATCCATTGGCAGATAGGCCATGTCTGTGTCGTTCGAGGACTTTCAGTTGAAGGGTGCAGAACTCCATCCATGGTTCGGATAACTTTTTGAAGGAATGTCAAGTCTCCTTACATTTATAAAAAGCTAGCCAATTGTCTAAAATTGTTATTTTTCACTCAGACATTTCATATTGTGAAGAAAGTAACACTGAATATAGAATGTCAGCCAGCCAATCAGCATTTATTCACCATTAAATTCAGATTTATTCATTCAAATCACATCTTTATCTGAGGGCAAGAATTTTCTTTTTTAATTTCAAGGGCAGCACTGGAAAGCAGACAAATATTTGTAGGCAAATTTTCAAGTGTCCCTGATATGGCTGAGCCGGTGAAATCCCTAAAAGAGATTTTGCTGATGAACTAAACCATATTGTTGGCAGGCTCGATATAACTGCTGGTTAAAGTAATTGTTTAGTTGTAGTGATTTGGGAGAGGGAATAAAATGTGTGAACATTGTAAAAGATAAGCAATCATATACACCCTTGGGAAAAAAGTTTTCGTAGAAGTTGTTGGCTTTAATGGCTGGCAGAAGTACTTGTGGGGAAAAACAAAGCAAAACAGAAAGTGCCTTTTGTGTATAGAAACCCTACTTGGACTAAATTGGCTGTCACAGTTTTTCTTCTTGCATCATTGTAGCAACATGGGCCTTGTAGTGGACCATTTTTAAATATAATGTCTGAAAATAATGTTATCAGTGATTATTGATATATGATTTACGTGATCACTGAAGATAGCAGGTATAGCATCCAGCATTCCCCAACCATATTCAACCTGTGACAAATCACTGAACTTATCAGGGCACACACAGGGCTATATATGACTCTCATGGGCCCTGGGTTCTTTTGCCTCTGTGGTCCCTTTCCCCTACTGAAAAAAAGAAAAGTAATATAATAGATTTTCATGTAGCCTAAAATTCTCATTTTTCCTAATCTATGAAAAAGTTAAAACATTTTCTTTGACTCTAAAGTTTCTGTTTTATTTTCAAACAAATTAAATCATTGTGTTGCCCTAAAATTATCCTGGGCCCTAATCACTGTGCCTGTTGTGTCTAATGGACAGGTCAGTCTTGCACATGCCAAGTTATCCACCCCCTTTCCAGCTCCCCGTTCCCTGACTCTGTTTAATCTCAGGTTTGACACCTCTCTCCTTATAGCCTGATAGCCCTGAACTTTGGAGCCACTCTTCCTCCTCTACCCAGTATGCCTTACTTCTACTCTACTATTTCAGTCTTTTCTCCTAAAGGAAACACGGGGTAACGCATGGTAGAATTGTTGAGTAATAGTTGGCTATTGAAACATATTTATTTGCCTTAGTTAGCCTTTCAATTTTTTCATCTAATTTTTCCCTGTGCTATGCTTTAGTGTTTTACTATGCTGTGTCTTGGTATCAATTTCTATTTATTAATTTTACTTTCTTTCTAATCATGGGTCTTTTAAAAGTAATTTAGATATGTATTTTTAGCTGTACTCTTTATTTCACTAATTATATTTTCTGAAATGTTAATTATTCTTTTAACCCTTTCAAATAATTATTTAGTCCATTATCATTCCCATCTATTCCAGTCAAACCTTATTTAATGCACACACACACGTGTGTGTGTGTGTGTGTGTGTGTGCAGTCATCCCTTAGTAATATAGGGGGTGGGTTCCAGCACCTCCTGCAGGCATCAAAATCCAAGGATGCTCAAATTCCTTATATAAAATGATGTAGTGTTTACATATACACACGTTCTCCTATATACTTTAAGTTATCTCTAGATTACTAATAACGCCTAACACAATGTAAATATAAATAGTTGTTGTATTGCTTAGCAAATAATGACAAGGAAAAAATGTCTGTACCTGTTCAGTACAGATGCAACCATCCATTTTTTTTCCTAATATTTTTGATCTGCAATTGATTGAATCCACCGATGAGGAACCCGCAGATTCAAAGAGCCAACTAGATAGATAGATAGATAGATAGATAGATAGATAGATAGATAGATAGATAGATAGATAAATAGGATAGATACCATCCTTTTCTAAAATATCTCCTGTTTCATTTGTTATCTCTTTTCCAGATGATTTACTCACTTTTAAAAAAGCATATTATATTTGGCATCTTCCTACAGAACAGAAAGTACCAGTATAGTTAAGTTCTTCTATTCCAAAAATGAGTTTCATTCAAGTTATTTTGTTTTTGACATGCTTAAAAGTTATTTGTATCATTTAAAGAAGGGAAACTTACACAATATATTATCTTTATTATCATTATAGAAATTGTATTTCTAGTATTATTTCTGAGTCATATATTAATTTATAAGATAAAATACACATTGCTCTTTTAAAAATAAATTTGAAAGATAGTCTTGATATTATGCAGCCATTACAAATCACTTTGTAAGCTGATAGTACCCTATAAAAAGAGCTATATGCAACTTGAATGCCAAAACTTTTTAGATTGACCAAGAATGGTCGACCTTACCTTGAATTGTGTTCTGGGAGAAATTGTATAGTGGAAATTGTTATAGTAGGGAAACAATGTAGTAACAATGGTACAATAAAGCTTTCAAAAATAGCTTTCACATATTGTTCCATTGTATAAGAAGTTTTCCTTGCATTTGTCAAAACATCTTGCTATTTCATGAACTGTGAAACGAATATACATTTTTAAAGAACACACAGAGAATTCATGGATACCAAACTATCCAAAGATCTACTATTTTCAAATGAAATTTCATAGCACCTATTTCAACAAAGAGTTCAGGAAATAAAATAAACTTAATTTGATCATCTTATATATTTCTATAATGGATTTTCTTTCTTTCCATCCATTTTAGAATCCTTCAGTAACCACATAAGAAATGATTCAAATTTATTTTTGGTTCATATTACGTATATAACTAAAACCATATGTACATGTATATTAGGAATCACCTGAGAAACTTGTTAGAAAAGCAGGTTTCAGGTCCCACACTAAGTCTGCTAAATCGCACTTTCCGGGGGGAGGACCAAAGCTTCAATATTCTAACAAGCTCCAAACGTGATTCTGATGCCTACCTAAGTTTGCAAACCACTGCTTTAAATTTGACAAAACTTGTAAGTTGAATGTTAAGACTAAATCTTCTTTCTTGCTTCTTAAATAGCACAAGTTAAAAACACAGACACAAAATGAAAGGGTTCTGGACCTGAATATTCTGTCGTTTCTTTCTTTGGGAAAAAGGTGGTGGTCTAAAATGGAAAATGAACTTGTTTGGTATGGGATGTTTTAAAAATATATTTAGAAGGTTAATTAAAGATAATGACAGAAGACTGAAACTTTTTCCACAAGATAGTCCAAAGCTACGTGCAATGGTAATAACCTATGTTATTTGCAGAGAAATTTCAAGAGTGTTTTGAAAATTTATCTATTTTTGGGAAACTCCAGTTTCATCCACTGAATTATGTAAGCTGACTAATTTTTTAAAAAGCTCTTAGGATAAAAACTTACCAACAGCTCCTTAGTGAAGAAGAGTAAGCGTGGGTTGACATACTAAGACATGTAATTACATGCTAGGTATTTAGAAACTTGTTTTTGTCCTAACCCCATGGTTAAATTTTTTTTGAGGGTCTAAGACCTAAAATCGTCATATGTAGCAGTCAACTCAGAGGATCAGGATCAACCAAAGCTGAAAACAATCAAAATGCTAATCTCCAGATACAGAAATTTTTACATCCCTACAATAGACAAACGTCTACTTAAGGGAACATTCAAGCACCTAACTCAAGCAAGACTGCAGAATTAAGACTGTTTCTTGGAGTGTGTTGTAAAGGAATCTCACTAATAGTATAATTGAGTTTGTCATGTAGAAAACACCCCAAGGTTGAATAAATCTGATCTATGTCCAGAGTGGCTAACCTGTGCACCAAAGCAGTAATAGTGGCACAAGATTTAGAAAGACAAAAACAAACAGAAACTAAGGGGAATGTCCAAAAATCTATCAAAGTTGAGATCTAGTAGATGTACAAGTAGGACTGCCAGATAATATACACACACTCGGTTACATTTGAATATCAGATAAATAACAATCTTTCATATATTACTAATACACAGTATGTTATCTTTGTATTATTGTATATTTGGGATACACTAACCATACTGAATTATACTAAAAATTGGTTGGCTATTTATCTAAAATTATAATTTAACTGGACACGATGTATTTTTATTTGCTAAATCCATCACCCTTATATACACAGTACGTTGCACAACCCTTTGCATCTCAAGGAAAGGATGCTTTATAGCCAAGATCATTTTATTAACTTTTAGAAGAACTGCTGATATTTATATCTTGATAAATTATAAAAATACCTTTTCCATCTTAATCCTCTTTTTGTGCCCTCATCTCCCTCTTCTTTACATATATTATTAGATGAAATACACTAATCAGTTGAGATTGGAATGGAAAGGAATGAGACTCAAAAGAGGGCTAGGTAAGGCAGACCAGAACAGGGAAACAGGATGATAAATAGCTTCTTTAAGAGCCCTCACCTGGCACATAGTAGTTGTTTAATAAACAGTTGCTTGAATAAATAACCAGTAAATGAGTAGTGAAAAATAAAATCCTCATTCTCCCAGTCTTTTAGCCAGAAACTCTTCAAAGGTATTTTTATCTGATTATATCAGGTTTTGTGAGGTTTTGTATCCCATAAAACTCTAGTGCACTATGGAGTTGATGGAAACATCTGAACACACCACATCAGACCATAATTTACAGAACTTCTCAGTGCTTCAAGTGTGCTCTAGGGTCTTGCTACACAGTGCAGCCCCCAAAACTAGCAACATCAGCATCACCTGAGACCTTAATGCTGGCTCTGACCATCTCTAGTGCATCAGAATTTGCACATTAGCAAGATCCCCAAGAGATGGAGAGCACATTTTAAAATTATGGCTAAGTGAACCTGATTCATGAACCAATTTCTTTTTAATATGGGCAATTCAGCCTTGCAAAACAAAGCTATAAATTAATCCCACCAGCTCATAAATTGTAAGTCAATTCTGTGTTCTTCCAGAAGATAGCTTAGAAAATACCACAGTCTCATCATTTGTGACTACACAGTTGCATTAGAAATAGTTTGCACTGTGGCTAACGAAGTGTCATTACTTTTCAAGGAATTGTCAGTCTTTGTGGTGAAGTTAGGCAAGTCATTAACAGTGATTCTCAACCCGATATTTTGTTTAACACACGCTTTGAGAAGCTGATAAAAGCTATTACAGTGCCCCACAGAAGAAAAGCATACATCCACATATACATAGAATTTTGCACAGTTTTTGGAGACTCATGGATTCCCCTGAAGCCAAATCAATGACCCCCTAAATTCTCATAGAATAGGTTTAATTCTCTCTTCTACCCAGAGCTGGGTTTTTCTCTGGTAGCGTAGTTTCTACAACTTTCCTTCCAGCTTATAAAATTGATAGATGGATAAACGATGGGTGAATTGGACAGGACAAATGAACATTGTCACGCACTCAAAGTATATTTGCTTTTTTCATTTAATTGAAGCTTATCCACATGCCCATTATTGAAAAGGCCCTCTTTTGCTAAGTAAAATTGATTTTTATGTGAAGAATTCATGAAACATGAGAATAATCTTTGCAACTATCTTTTCCTTACCTCAGCTGGCCTGGGAGCAGAAGTTTCGGTGAGGATCACTAGAAACACGGCTCCTCCCCAGATCCCCACTATCTTTAATGCAGTTCCAGATAGCCTGGAACGCCTTATTAGAAATACCACAGAGGCCTTCATCAGAAATACTGCAGAAAACTACAGCCAAAACAGCAGCGAGAGGCAGCATCCCGATCTGCACATGACTGGAATTACAGACACATCATGGGTTTTGTCAACTACTCAGCCCTTCTCCAGCACCACTGAAGAGGTAAAAGGAAGGGGGGTGTGGAGTGTGGTCTGTGCATGTCTCAGGAGGCTCATTGCTTGAAAAGACTTGCTTTGCTAAAAATGCCACTGCTGCAGGAGGGGATTAGGCACTCTCACTCTGTGTCCTGGCTGCTAAATGTACAGGAAAGCATTTTGCATAATGAAAATCTTTGAAATTGACTCAAAATTTCTATATCTTTATGAGATGCAGATAATTAGGCTGCCATGGCATCACTGTAGCTTGGCCATATTTTCTGAACCAAAGGCAGCGTTCATGGCATTACACATGTCCTGAAACCAGAAAATAGAAATGAAAATCAGTGCCCTGCAGGCAACCCTGCATATGTGTCATAATTATTTATGCTCTAAAGGAAGGGAGAGAGTCCAAAGCAATGGCAGATTCAAGAATCACTATAATTGGCTCAGGAACACAGTAAAAGATGAACGGAAGTCACATACCGCTTCCACATCAACATCTTTGAACCACCTCCACAAGGTGACATTAGTCAAATGACTGAGAAGCAGAGTGGCACCATCACAGGAGTCTGTTCAAATAGTGATTCTGCTTCAGGTGTTCATCTCTTTGGTTTTGCTTTCCTTGCAGCGTTTTAGTCCACCATTTAGGCAATATGTGTAATTATAGCACATCAAAAAACTGAGGTTCCACTGGCAGACTTCAGCTTTTTCCTAATAAACAACCCAAATCATTTATAGAAGTCATATGACTTCACATCCATTTAGCATTCTGGTATCTTTTGCATTGTGCAGAATTTCACATTGCACATGGTTCCCGGCTGGTGAGCGCATGTTTCATTATTGATCACAAAATAAATATAGTCAGTACGTTGAATAACTCATGGGACTTTATTTTTATCTCTACTTTTCCTTTACTACAAATCTTTCCTGTGACCTAGTTCTTCCTTTGTTTCTGAATAGAAGTTAGAAAAACCCCATTACTTTTCTGGACACTCTTTATATCACTTTAAAACTCAAGACTTACTCTCAGTTCATTAACAAAAATACCAATTCCAGGAAATAACATGAACTCTAAATTTGACTTAAATGTTAGCTTCACCTCTCCCATCACCCCACCCAGTTTGGGCTTAAAGTAGGGAAAGGGAAACGTCCAAATTCTCTCACTCTCCACCAACCTTTTCACCCACCTCTCCTAGCCTGATAATTATGGTTTCGGATCTGTCTGGCCTTGGAAAATGGGAAAGGAAGACAGGAAATGGAAGCAAGAGAGCTATGACTTAAGGATACCATCATCAACTGGCACTGTGCTCTCCCTAAATCTCCAACTTTCAAACCCTTTCAACCACTGACATGAGTGAGAGATTCACCACTTACTTTTTTTTAACTAAACGTTTTAAAAAATTTTCTTTACATTTAGTTAAACTCACAATTACAATTGTAATTTTCTTACATGTATAGATTGCATAGTGGCAGCATCAGGGTTTTGGGGGTATCCATCACCCAAAAAACATACATTGTACCCACTAAATAATTTCTCATTATCCACCCTTTTCCAACCCCCTCATCCTGAGTTTTCATTGTCTGCCAATCCACATTCTCTGTCCATATGTACATATTATTTAGCTCTCACTTACAAGTAAGAACATTTAGTGTTTATCTTTTCATGTCTGACTTAGTTCACTTAAGATAATGGCCTCCAGTTCCATCCATGTTGATGCAAAAGACATTATTTCATTCTTTTTCACAGCTGAATAGCACCACCACTTACTTTTGAAAACATACTTTCAGCCGGGTGCGGTGGCTCACGCCTGTAATCCCAGCACTTTGGGAGGCTGAGGCTGGCGGATCACGAGGTCAGGAGATCGAGACTATCCTGGCTAACACGGAGAAACCCCCGTCTCTACTAAAAATATAAAAAAATTAACCAAGCATAGTGGTGGGCTCCTGTAGTCCCAGCTACTTGGGAGGCTGAGGCAGGAGAATGGCATGAACCCGGGAGGCAGAGCTTGCAGTGAGCTGAGATTACACCACTGCACTCCAGCCTGGGCTACAGAGCGAGATTCCATCTCAAAAATAGTGTGTTTGTTGGGGGAGCACCTCCTCATTGTGCCTGAATGTGCCTAGCAAAAACTTCCATTCTAACAGCAGTTTACAAAACATTTTATTTATATCATAGCTTAAATATACATAACAGTACAGAAAAAAAATTAAGTGTGTCAAATAAGAAAAATATTGAATAAAAACTATTATAAACATTTATCTGCCTGAACACTAACGGGTTGTCTTTTAGCAAAAAGAACATTGTCCCATTTTTGCCTAGCTTTAACTATTGTGAAACACAGAGAGAAGTCCAAGGAGTAGCCAGGCTCTGCTGCAGTCAAGAGTCTGAGACAACCAGTTCCAGAGCTCTACAGACACAATACCCACTGGGCCAACCCAGCCCTGTGTTACAGAGCTCACATGATCTAGCACCAGACCTGGGCTTGCAGCTTTGGATCATGTAGCCTTTTTCTAGAGTGAGATTCACTGCAGTGTTTATATGAGCTCCCAGGTAGGGCATCAGAATGACTATGCGTCCAACTATGTCATGTTCCAGTTTTTTTCTCGAAGCTTAAGCAAAGTTTTAACTGTGTCCTGGAAAGCTAATGTGTAAAAGCTATGCTCTTTCAAAAGACAGTTTCTACAATTGCAGCTGTCATGACTCTAAAGCCTTAGACTGGGCATTCCTGCTAGGTTGTTATTTGATTTAGCAAGAGCTTTAACTTTATAACAGTCCGTTATAAACAGCTGTGGTTAGATGCTGTGAGAAGTTAAAATGAGTCACTTGGGATATAAACTGCCTGTCCCTTGAAAGTAATTTCAAAAGGTACTCTGTCTCAACAGAGGATGCCTAGAAAAGTGTAAGAAAGGAGTAAAATCATTTGACTTAATTGCTTGGAATTGTGTAAAAATAAAATATCTATGTGTCCATTGTTTTCCTTATCAGACCTAACTGATGGGTTAGGGTTAGGGTCCACTTGCATGAGTAGCAGTCAGTGCTGGGTATAGGCTGGGGAGTCTAAGTTCTCCTCCCCCAGTAGGCTACACCAGCTTATCCCCTAGTAGGCTATACCTCTTATCCCCCAGTAGGCTACACCAGCTCCTTTTCATGATGGTTTAGGGCAGCCTCACTGGAAGGCAAAGGTGGAAGCTACAAGCCTTTTGAGGCCCAGGCTCTGGAACCATGCAACATCACTTCTGCCATATTCTTTTGATCAAAGCAACTCTCAAATCAGGCTAGATTCAGGGACTGTAGAAATAAATTCCATTTCTTGATGGGAAGAGCTGCAAAGTCACATTGCAAAGGAGTGTGCACATTGAGTGGGAGGAATCTGTGACCAATAAACAATCTACCATAGTATCATCATTATCATCATCATCATCATCGTGATCACCACCACCACCACTACTATCTCTGTTTTGTAGATAGCCGGCTGAAACTTAAAGAGGAACTTGCCCAAGATTAAATGACTAGGGAATAACAGACCAAGAAGAGTACACACTCACACATACACGCACACACTCCCCTGAATATCTAGTCACCTATTCTCTTATATAGCGTGCCTGATAATAAAGGTAAATGCCGAGGAGGACACGATTTGAAATCCAGCAATCACTCCTCACTAATGCTACTGCAAGATTGTCCTATGTTGACTTTCGAGGATCAGAGTGTTCCCTGCCCTTCTCCTTTTCTCTCTCTTTTCTCACATCCTTACCTGCTAGTGTGAGGGGTCTGACTTTGGAAGTTTGTATACTTGGGCCAGTACTTGACCTCAAAACTCTGTGGTGCTCTCTGTCTTCTACCTCCCAACCCTGAGCAGTAAATGAATTAACACATATCATAGGCCTAGAGTAGTGCCTGAACGATAGTAAAATAGTGTTTAATTAATGTTAGCTGCCATTGTTGTTATTGTCACCTTTATAAATAGTATTATGTGGATTGCATGTCTTCACAAGACCAAAATCAGCAGAACAGGAAACTTGTCTATGGTATGAGTCAGGAAATACCTTGATCAATTGTTCTCTAAGTATGGACCCTAGTCCCAGAACTTCTTAGAAATGCAACCACTTGGGCCCTTCTCTAGAACTAATGAATCAGAAGCTGGGGCTCTGTGTCAGAGAAACCTGGCTTAAATCCCAGTGATGACATCTACTAGTTACTCAAGTCCCACTCATTTCTTCTTTAACATAAGGATAGTTATGGGTACTCGCTCTCCCTCACAAAACAGGATTAAATTCTGATTAAGTAAAGTGTTTTCGAACACTGGCTAGGCCTGACACGGTGGTTTACGCCTGTAATTCCAGCACTTTGGGAGGCTGAGGCAAGCAGATCACTCGAAGCCAGGAGTTCGAGACCAGCCTGGGCAACAGGGCAAAACCCTGTCTCTACAAGAAAAAAAAAAAAACAAAAAAACAACTACCCAGACATGGTGGTGCATGCCTGTGATCCCAGCTACTGGGAAGGATAAGACGGAAGGATCACTTGAGCCCAGGAGGCCAGGGCTGCAGTGAACTGTGATCATGCCACTGCACTCCAGCCTGGATGACAATGAGACCCTGTTTCAAAACAAACAAAAACAAACAAAAAACAAAGAAGAACACTGGCTACATATGATAAATATTCAATAGTTTTAGCTATTAATACTAGCTTCTCCTTGTTTCTGTTTCATCATTCCTACCTTGCCTTCTTCACAGGGTGGTAAAAAGCAGATGAGTCCACATATTATGTGAAAATACTTTGACAGGGATAAAATGCTGAACATACATTAGAAATGTTACTGGCTGGTTCTGATACTGCTAAATATCTCTAAATCTTTCCCTGCCCGCCCACCCTCGCTCCGGCCTGGGAGAAGGATTGCATTTCCTCAGTTCATGAATAGCCATTGTGGTACTGGTCTGGGCTTTCACAGTTTTGTGTTTCCTTCTATTTGGCCTTCAAAGAGATCACAGCCCAGTGTGAGTCTCCAAATAAATGAGGAGGCAAATGCAGAAAACACCCCACTTCCCTCCACCCCCTGCAAGTCTGGGGTAACCTCCTATATTGGGTCACTTAAAGTATGCAGGGGAGACACCCCACTGCTACCACTGTTCTGTGGCCAGAAGGAAAGATGGGAAAAAATTCCCCTTCACCGAGGCAAATGCCTGGAGGCAGGAGGGCAAAGAAGTAGGAGGGGGTGGGGAAGCAAACCATCCTCTGATCACTCATCATGACTCCTGGATTGACTAGTGTGAATGGATACAAGAGAAACAGACTCTGAGACTGCTGATGCTACAAAAAAGGCCACTTGGGGAGTAACATATTTTGGGGAGAATATGTTTCTAAAGACCTTAAATTATGATTAGCATCATTCAAGCCTAATTCTAACATGGACTACAGTTTTCTTAATTTGCCAGTTAAAGTGAATTACCATGTGCCAATAGCATAAAGATGGTCTACGATTCACCGGACCCCACCAGCCTGAAAATCTCAAGGATTTTTATTATCTTTCATTTTCTTTTAGTGATGGGTGATTTGCATTGGTTTCCATTTTGTGCACAAAAAGACCACATTGCTATTTTGTGAACATATACAGTTAACCCTTGAACAACATGGTTTTGAACTGTGCAGGTCCTCTTGTACGGGGCTTTCTTTCAACCAAATGCAAATGGAAAATACATTATTGGTGGAATTTGGTATACAGAGGTATACTCAGGTATACAGAGGACCGAATTTTGTATATGCAGGTTTTGCAAGGCCAACTACTTAACTTCAGTATGTGGAGATTTGGTTATACTTAAGGGTCCTGGAGTCACTCCACCCCCATACTGGGGGATGACTGTGTAATCATATGCACAGAAAATACAACCATGAACAGAACACATACATTGAAATGGGCCCGTTAACCTGACGGTATTTCTCTGGCACATTGGTCTCCCTGGGCAGACGAGTTCTACATTAGATGAGAGTTGATGCAGTGGGGACAGAGAATGGCAATGGGAAAGCAAAATGAGATCAAAAGAGAAGCCAGGACATGCTGATCGAGAGCGGAAGCTTGTGGTGCTTCCCGTTGGTTATACATACATCAGAATCACCTGGGAAGCTTTTGAAAGATACACATTCTAAGATTCCACCTCAGACCTGTACCAGGATTTACTGAGGTAGGACCTCAGCAGCTATAGTGTGAAAATCTGCCAGAGTGGTTCTAATGTGCAATCAGGTTTGCAATCCATTGGAGAATAACTGAATAATCAGCCTGTTAAGAAAAACACTAAAGCAGAAAAAAGGAGGAAGTGTTGTTGGGGATATACAACCTAAATCTCATCACAAGGACATCAGACAAATTCAGATGGAGGAAGATGCTATGGAAATAACCAACCTGGATCATTCGAAAAGGCCACTGTCAGAATGGTCATTTTAAAAGACTGAGGAATTGTTCCACATTAAAGAAGATTAAGAGGCCAGGTGCAGTGGCTCACACCTGTAATCCTAGCACTTTGGGAGGCTGAGGCAGGAGGATCATATGAGCCCAGGAGTTTGAGACTAGCCTGGGCAACATGGGGAGATCCCATCTCTATAAAATAAATAATTTAAAAAATTTAAAAAGAAGTGTAAGACACTGACAACTAAATGTAATGCAGGATCCTGGGGGCTAGATCTAGAGAGAAAACAAGCAAAAAAAAGGATATTATTGAGCTCATTGACAAAATTGAAATATAGACTGTAGATTTAAGTATTACATCCATTTTGAATTTCCTGAATTTGATAACTTTATTGAGATTGCACACTTAATTCAAGATACACGCAACCTATTCCCTCCACCATAATTTCTGTGGGTGACCGTTGTTTCCTTTTCTTTAAAGCCAATGTTATCATAAGCCATGCTTTATTTGTCTACTATCCTAGGGTTTGGTAATAAATGTTTGCTAGCTCCTAAATCCATAGCGTACAGCAGCTACACCCATACAGACTGCCCCATTGCAAGCATTACTGCCTCAACTGGGTTCATCTGGGAGTAGCCTCCTTCCAAGCGTGGGGTGGCAGGAACTGTGGTGTGAAAGAAGATGCAGCAGAAGTGCCGGAGTGAAAGAGTGGCTCACTTGCACTCACATCTGGTTGTAAGTTATTTGACTGTTTGTAGTTACAAAGCTACAACAAAAGCTATGTAAAGCCCATTTCCTTCATATTAAAACAAAATAAAAAGTAGGGGAGGGGAAGAGGTTGATAAATGGGTGTGGGAAAAAAAAATACCAGGAAACCTTGGAGATGTGTTCTAGAGAGACAGTGGAGCCTGCTGTTAGAGACGTAACCGGCATTCCCACCCCTCCCTTGCGGTATTTTAAAAAAATCTTGGCTGGTCCAACAGACTGAGCAGCTGTTAAATGTCTTTGGGTGTTGATCTACTGAAGTTTCTTGGGTGTGATTTTAGGTACGAGATTGGAGGCAATGATAATTTATTGTCATTTGGATGTTCTCAGAAAGACGAGTTCTCAGCCATGAACTTTGTCTTTCTCTAATTTTACCGAGTGCTCAGCATTCATTATTTATTTTAATGTTATTCATAGAATATTATAACTACTAATAATCATGGAACTTAATATTTATTGAGCCCTTTAGACAGGAACTGGACTATACATGTGACATGTACCTTCTCATTTAATCCTTACAATCGCCCTCTCCTAATGCTTCTATTATTTCCATTTTCCTGGAGACCTATGATCTAGGAAATTTAGCTAGAAAAACTTCTTCAAAAATAAATATCTCAGACTGTCTCTCTAAGCACAAAATAGGATGGTCATGGCTTTTGGTTTTAAACTACTTATCAAAATAACATTTCTCTACATTTTAATGCATCTCTTTTTAAATGCATGACACCTGCTGCAGGTTAAAATTGTTTTCCCTTTTGCCAGAATTTACTATTGAGCCCATTCGAAGTAAAACTCAGGAAAGGATTTGCCATCTTGTAGTTGTTTTTAATTGACGCATTTCCCTGATTGCTATGCTTTCTTCTAATAAATATCTGGGGGAAAGCCTGGAGTGAGATTTGCATAACATAACCTCCTAGGAGGAAAGGTATCAAACTGGCCTTATGTCTAAGTTTGCTACATGTTGATCCTTTTTGCTCAAGTATTCACAGTTAATTTTTTTTTTTTTTTTTTTGAGATGGAATCTCACTCTGTTGCCCAGGCTGGAGTGCAGTGGCGCGATCTCACTTAATTTTTAATGAGGAGTTACATGTATCAAAATATGCATATTATATATTATAAAGGTTCACCAATTCACTTAAATAATACATTCTAAAATTGTCCTTCTAAGTCATCTGTGTAGTTTTTTTATAAGCAAAGAACTCAGTAAAATTTACGAAAAAAAATTTAAAACCAAGATCTCATTAACTCTCCCGAATGTAAAATGATATCGAGTACAGGGTTTAGGGCATAATCTGAGACCTTTGTTCAGAATTTGAATAGCTCCTTCTCGTGAACTAGTACTGGAGGGCCTATTAAAATGCAGAGGGCTCCATTATTGAGCTCCATCCCCAACATTTCTGATTCCTAGGTCTGTGGTGAGGCCGGTGGGTTTACATTTCTAGCAAGTTCTCAGATGATGATAATTTGAGAGCTACACTTTGAGAACTACTGTTCTAACGGGTACTCCTCCCTCCTCCTTCTCCTTTTCCTCCTTTCATCTTCCCTCTCATTCTTCACTTTCCCCACCTTTTTCTCTTTGTCTTCAGAATCAGTCTTTTCTTCTTTTTCATTCCTTTGCTCTTTCCTCTTTTTTTTCTTCTCTTTCCCCTCTTTCCCCTCTTCCCTTCCAGGGTAGTATTTAAGATTCTAAACATTCATTCTAAACATGGTCCAGCAGGACCATATGACCAGGAAAGGCAGACAGCACACAAATACATAAATAATTAGATTATTACCAAGAGTCATTGTTCTGAATTAAACAAATGACCACTGAGATGAAGAATGATAAAGACATAATTTTTCCTTGTGAGATCAGAAAGGGACTGGCCCCTTAGAGGTGTGTTTAAGCTGAAACCTAAAGGACGAGAGAAAGATTGCCAAGCAGAGAGCCTGGGGAAGAGAAAATGACAGGCAAGTCATTTTCTAGGGCTCTAGAGCAAGTCAGTTCCATAGGCAGGGGAGGCGGAGCAGAGCCTCCAAAACCTATACCAGAGCCTGGCACACAATAGGTGGCTAGTCAGTGTTTGTTGAATGAAAGTAAATAAATTATCAGACCCAAGCAAGTGGAGAATAGGAGGCAAGCAGGAGGGAGGAAAGAAATGGGCAGAGGCCAGGTAATGAGGGGCCAGGGTAAGGACCATGACCATTTAGGTCATGGGTGAGGGAAGCGTGGATTAACTTAACCAGTCTACTCTGCCTTCCCCTCATCCATCCAACACCACTGCCCCCTCATCCCCATGTCCAGTTCAAACCCCTGTCCAAAGTAATGGTTCTCAAACAGTGGCTCCCAGACCCCCTGATGACCCATTGTATTATTCAACATCTGTGTTCATAATGTGACAAGATTCGTGCTTTTAGCCATGAATTCATAATTAATATATATTTTTTGAGACAGGGTTTTCACTGTTACCCAGGCTGGAGTGCAGTGGCACAATCTGGGCTCACTGCAACCTCTGCCTCCTGGGGTTAAGCAATCCTCCTGCTGCAGCCTCCTGAGTAGCTGGGATTACGGGCACACACCACCGCACCCAGCTAATTTTTGTATTTTTTGTAGAGACAGGGTTTCTCCATCTTATCCAGGCTGGTCTCAAACTCCCGGACTCAAGTGATCTACCTGCCTCAGCCTCCCAAAGTGCTATGATTACAGGTGTGAGCCACCATACCCGGCCAATTAATGATGTTTTTAATGGCTATGACTTTTTTTTTTTTTTTAAAGACAGCTGTTTGTTCACTCATGTCTAATCAAAAGCAGCCCCACCCTTCCCATGTAGTCTGGGAAAGGTTTCCTGGTGGCAAGGAGAAAAGCTTGTCCCCTGAAATGGTACAGAGTGGCTGATTCCAAATTTCTGGAATGCAACTTCTAATTCAAATACTGTCCTGATGTAGTATAAGTAGGCTCAAGAGAAGTTGAGAAATTCCAAACAAAGATGAGAACAAAAACCAAAACGAATCAATTTATTTGTTCTTTGTCCAGTAGTTTCAAATAAACTCCTCATAGAAAAGATGATATCTAGAAGCTTTTCTCAGTCTTATATTTCCTTGAATCTATTACCGTTTTCTCGGATTTCTCATGTTAAATTATGTCCTTTTAAAAGGAAAAATGTAATCGGTAAAAGCCTGAGTTTAAACTCTTCCTCTTGTTTCATAGTATGTTCATTTTTATGGGTTATTTAGGACTCACTAATCAGTTGGGAGCTGTGCTGTCAGCCTTAAGGTTCTCCAAAAAAGGAACTAATAGTTATACACCTTTGAAAAAGAGAGGCCTATGACTATTGGTTCTTTCCTTCATGTATTGCTATGATTCGTCATAAACATTGAAGGTAATAAAATAGATAAAAGACATATGATTCTAAATGTACATGTCCCTCTTTGATAGGTCAAAAAGAAATTAATTGTATTTAATCATTTCTATTTTTCCTAATTCCTATTCCTAAGGACATTATTAGCAGATCACTGTTTTTTCTGTTTCTTAATTTTTTATATACTTTTAAAATTAATTGTTTCAGTGGAGATGCATATCTTGGTACAGATCACTATTAATAGCATAGAATTTGGAAGCATCTAAACTGTGTTATGGTGATAATACTTTCTTATTGCCCTCTTTGATTTGTATTCCTCAGATTTTGCCTTTTTGGTACATTTGCTTTCATGATAAGGAAAGATTGTTAAAAGGTATATTGAAAATGAAATGTAGCTTTAAAAGTAACTGATAGGGTAATAACAGTATGTTAGTGACATGTAGCATGATTTTTAAAAAGTGTTTGGGAAAGCTTGGAGGAGATAGGATATTTTGAAGACTTCCACAAATGACAGAAGGGTATTTAACATATTTAAGTGGGAAGATCCCAAATCTGAGGGCTAACCTGTGAGAATATTTAAAACCCCAATGGAAAGGACAGACAGAAAGATGAGTATATTACTAGGCAAAGTGACACTTGTATAGCACATTAAAGTTTGCAAAGGTACTTTAGGTGTGATATTATTTATTCATAATAGCTGTGTGGTGTATTTAGAGTAGGTATTACTCCAATGTTACAGTTGAGGAAACCACATTGTTATCTGAATACAGTAAGAGAAGAAAAACATAATGTTGCAAAGGAATAAAACTGGGAAAAGACTCCTGTAAAGGTTGAGGGCAGCCAGAGTCTGTAAGAAGGCTTTCAGTATCTGTGGAGAGCGGGAGGGGATCCCTGCCACTGATGAGGCTGACAGGTATGCCAGGCTCTGCAGAGCCACTGAACTTGGGCACAAAATACAGAGTATAAGTTCTTTACTCTGCAGGTGACCTAGGCAGAGAAATAGGAAGGTTTTTTTTGTTCCCAGAAATACACAGATGTTCTAGGTTTGACCTTCTTTGAGTGTTTGTTAACTTGAAAGGATTTGAGATCTTTGGTCTGGCTATAGATTAAAAGTCCATAGAATCTCTCGAGGGGAAGAAACTTCATTTTTTCATTAACAGGTATTTTTAAAAGCATGTTTTCTAAAAGAATTGAAACAGGCCGGGCACGGTAGCACACGCCTATAATTCCAGCACTTTGGGAGGCTGAGGCAGGTTGATCACTTGAGGTCAGGAGTTTGAGGCCAGCCTGGTCAACATGGTGAAACCCTGTCTGTATTAAAAATACAAAAAAAAAAAAAAAAAAAAAATAGCTGGGTGTGGTGGCACACGCCTGTAAACCCAGCTACACGGGAGGCTGAGGTTCAAGAATTGCTTGAACCCAGGAGGCAGAGGTTGCAGTGAGCTGAAATCGCGCCACTGCACTCCAACCTGGGTGACAGTGTAAGACTCTGACTCAAAAGTAAATAAATAAATAGAATTGAAACAATTTTCACTTTTTTCTTTTTTTCTTGTTTTAACTTTCCTCAAAGTAGACACAATAGATACAGTAGACAATCACATAGCTTTATGTATAGCCTATTTGAAAAAGAAAGGAATATGCCATCCTTCCCACTGATTTAAAAATTAGAATGCGGAATCTCATTTCTTCTGGCAGTTATTAGGGATGGTGCTCCAAAAAAGCAATCAAAAATCATAAAACTTGTTGCAATATTTTGCTGTTATCACTTATGTACAATTAAATATTTTTGTTCTTTAGTTATTGGGAACTTTTCTGAAATCAGTTTTCAGATACACGTTTGGGTACTGAAGCAGCTGCTAAAGGGCATACAGTTAGGGCTGAACACTGAATAAATGCCATTTTTTTTTAACTTGTGGAGAGCTGACTATCAACAGTAGTTTTCACAAATGAGAGTTTACATGGCTTTCTTCTTTTGGTTAGACAATTAGGGATGAAATGGCTTTAACTACTGGATGATAAAACTGTTCGCTGTGGGTTGAACATTTGGTAATGATTATATTTGTCGTTAGCACTATTTCCATAAGATTTAGGGAGGATACAAACCTATACAAGAGAAAAGGGAAAGTGATTGGGAGAAAAGAATGGTCAAGCTGACAATCCTTTTGGGGTCTTTTTCTCTTGCTAGTGTCAGGGGATGCCACCGGGACAAATGAATGCTTTGAAGTGAAAAGGGCAAAAGCACTCTAATAAAAGGCTTCAGGAAAGAGTGCAGGCGACCTGGGGAAATATGCTCTGGTCAAGTTTAATCCTGGGAAAAGCGGTCTTGGAGAAAGCAGATGAGGAAGATAGGAAGGAAGATAGGGAGGGGGAGACGCTGGGTGTGGAGGGAGGAAGGGGGCGGGGGTGGGGGCCTGGAAAGTGAGAGGGAGCAAGCACTAATAGTGGCTAAGGCGACTGGGTCGAGGACCACAGAGTGGGGAAAAGGGAGAGTCCAGGAGTAGGAGGAGGCAGAGCCCGGCAGAGCCGGACCGGACCCCTGGCCGGGAAGGTAGCGGCGCAGGGCAGCGGGGGCAGCTTGGCCCACATCGGGCCCCTTGGCAGCCTCAGGCGTTGGCTCCTCGGGGCTCCCTCCCTCGCCGGCGCATTGTTCCTTTGCCGGGAGACGAGGAAATTGCCTTTTGATTGCGGAAGTCAGCGGACGGGGCTGGGGCGAGGCAGCGCGGGTCAGAATGGCAGCGTGGGAAGGGCGGCTCGCTGCCTGTCCCCGCCGCCTCTCGCGTCCCCAGCCCGCCCGGGGCGGCAGGAGCAGCAGCAGCAGCGGTGGCCGCAGTGGCCCCTACACGTCGCCAGGCCCGAGGGAAGCGCTCTGCGCCCACGGGGCGCGCTGAGCGCGCGCAACAGGTGACCCCCCGCCCCAGCCCTCGGGCCGCCCCACGTCCAACCCCCTCGTTCTCGTCTGGATCTTAACTACTGAGCGCAATGCTGAGCCATGGAGCGGGGTTGGCCTTGTGGATCGCACTGAGCCTGCTGCAGGTGAGTGGCCCGAGAAGGGGTCAGAGCTGATGCGCCCCCTCCCCGCCGAAAATCAAATTCCCACTCCACTTTCTCGTCTATCAGGTTGTGCTTTGGAGAGGGAGGTGGCAAAATTTCTTCTTCTGCCTTGGGAAGAATGATCCTCTGGTGAGCCCCCAACCCAGAATGACAGCTTATCCTGCTGTCAAAGCAAAAAGCCACCTTCTCTCTCCAGCTGCTCTCAAGGGACAGCAGCTAGGGAGAAAGTTGCCATCCACCTCCCCCGCAAGCCTTTTCTCTGGCCGGAGGGCAAAGGGACTAGCTGAGGCTAGGGACAAAGGATAAGTAGAAGGGAAAGGGCAGCTTAAGGAGCTTGCTGTGGACACGTCCCTGGGCAGTCCAGACCTGGGACTTAAACTGTTGTGTCTGATTCCTTTGCAGACTGGACTGGCGGAGCCAGAGAGATGTAACTTCACCCTGGCGGAGTCCAAGGCCTCCAGCCATTCCGTGTCTATCCGGTGGAGAATTTGGGGCTCACCCTGTAACTTTAACCTCACCTATAGCAGTGACGCCCTGGGGGCCGCGTCGTGCCCTCCCTTTCGGTTAGACAACACCACATACGGATGTAACCTTCAAGATTTACAAGCAGGAACCATCTATAACTTCAGGATTGTTTCTCTGGATGGAGAAGAGAGAACTGTGGTCTTACAAACAGGTAAAGGATGACAGGTGCAATTGGATGGCCAAGCTACTCGGGGTTGGGCCCTGCCTTTTCAAGCTGGTGTTTCATTTGAGTTCCAGGGATACAAAAAATGAAGGTAAAAAATACCTGTGAAGATAAATATTGACAGAAATGTCTGGTTTCCTCAGATCTAGCCAGAAGCAGCTTGGTGGACTTTCAGAGACTCCCTTAGTGCTGAAAACAGCCAACTAGCCACTGAAAGGGTCGGGGTGGGGTGCGGGGTGGTCAGCAAAGAGAAACGTGGGGCTGCGGAGGGAATTTGTTAAAGTGATGTGGTTTACGCTTCCATCG
The DNA here is from genome assembly GCF_043159975.1 of Macaca nemestrina. Taxonomy (NCBI): domain Eukaryota; kingdom Metazoa; phylum Chordata; class Mammalia; order Primates; family Cercopithecidae; genus Macaca; species Macaca nemestrina. The sequence goes on from NC_092134.1 coordinate 62,864,925, forward strand.
CATTAAATTGTCAAACCCTGGAATAATTTTAAGTAAATGTTTTTAGAATAAATAATAGAAGTACAATATTAGGGATATGCCTTTCCTCAACTTTTATTTTTAGAACTGTACATAAAATCTGCAGGAATAGAAGGGAGCCATTCATCAGGGAAAATTAGAAAAGTCTCTTGAAATGAGGATATGAAAATTGTTTTGTATCTCTTGAGTAATAACCCAAAAGCATAGTATCAGAGAATGTCCTTTGATTACTTTACAGCAATTATTTTCCTTACACTTTTGCTGAATCCCTCCATGTGGATATGTTCAGAGTTTGTCTTTCTTGCCTCAGTTTTCTTAGCTGTAAAATGGGAGTGTTAGACTGGGTCATTCAAGTTCAAGTTCTTACCAAGTGCTCGACACTTAGGCATGGACTGTCATGTACATTACCTCATTTAATCCTCAGAGCTACCCTCAGACATGCTCTAAATTCTTTAACAGTTTTCATGTTTTCTGACTTCATTAGTCTTCATTATCTCTATTTGTTGCAACAGTGAATCCTTACTTTCATCCAGAAATTCAAATTTAAGTTAAAAATTTAAAAGTCAAATTTAGAAATGTGTTGCCCTTACTATTCTTTCACATTTCAACCTGAAACAGGATCATATCTTTTGCTACAGTTCTTTAAAGAGGTGTTAGAAGTTTCAGCTCTAAAGCCAGGTGCAGCAGTTTCGGAGAATTTAACTGGGCTCATGTAGTAAGTCAGCTAGATATTAATTATCTTATTTTTTCAAAGAAAAAAATCAAAGTGCCCCATTACATCACTTAACTTACTTCAGATGAAACTTTTGGATAATATCTGAGATTTGCAGCAACTTAAGTTGAAAAGAAAAATCACTTGTTAAGAATCTGGTGGTTTCTCTGACCGGGTGCAGTGGCTCATGCCTGTAATCCCAGCACTTTGGGAGGCCAAGGCTGATGGATCTTGAGGTCAGGGGTTCAAGACCACCCTGGCCAACATAGCAACACCACGTCTCTACTAAAAATAAAACAAATAAATAAATAAATAATTAGCCAGGCATGGTGGCAGGGGCCTGTAATCCCAGCTACTTGGGAGGCTGAGGCAGAGAATTGCTTGAACCCAGGAGGCAGAGAGGCCAGATGTTCCACTGCACTCCAGCCTGGGCAACAGAGGATACTCTGTCTAAAAAAAAAAAAAAGAAAAGAAAAGTGAACCTGGTGGTTTCTAATATGGAATCGGAGAGCCTGAAATAGACCACATAATTAGAACATTTTACAAAAGTTGAAAGGCTGGGTTTTTAGTCCAAATGTTGTTGGTTTCTTAATATTACAGGATAGTTCTTATAAATACTCATATTGCTAATACTGTGAAATACATAACATAGAACTTACAGATGTGTTAATTACATTTGGAAAGGCCTCTGGCCAACTAGTGTATGTGTTCAGTGGAGCAGAGCAATTTGTAAAAGCAGGCTGAGCTTTCAGAAGTTTGTTGGAGAAAGGATTAAGACCTTTAAGAAGCCAGAATATGGTTGTTTAAACCAGAGGATTTACTTTTTGGAAAAACAGTAATGGAAAAGGACTCACTGTGAGTGTTACTAGTTAGAATAGGCTTTGAGTTTAATTATGCAAGTAGGTGTTTCAAGTCCAGAGGCATTTCTGAAATGTAAGAAATACTTGCATTTTATTGACCATGTTGAGTAAAACACGACTTCATTAGCATCCACAATGTGCTAGCATTCGGGGTTCTCACCATTTTTCTTAAAGAGACACAACTGTCTACAGATATTATGAGCTTCGTGATAAATGTGAAGCGTGAAAGTTGCAGGTGGTATTTGCATAATGATAAATTTCCCACACTTATTTGTATGATGGTTGTTTAGATTAAAATTACTTTTTTAATTAAGATATTTTAAAAATTGTTTCAAGGAGGAATTTTTTAGTTAGTTGTTATTTATTTATTTGTCAGTAGTTCTTTCTACATTTTAAGGACATATGTGAATTGTTCACTTAGTTAATACAAAGTAGTAGTATTCCCTTATGTTGATTGCTGAGCTATAAAGATGAGATGCATAAATCATATTTTACTGTTATTAAAGCAATGCCAGCTAGTATAATATTGAGACTCAGACAAACTTCAAACAAAAAAGTCATTGAAAATATCTGTGCTTTCTTTATTCCATTGTGCCTGTCTTATCAATCTAAAACAAAATAGAATGAGAGCATGACATGATTTGGATAGAGGTATAGTAGTTGCTTAGATGATCTCTATATCATTCCAAGTGTGACTTGCCTGATTGTTTTTCCTGAAAAAATGTCTAAAATAGCTCATTATTTTCAAGCCATGTAGACATGACCTTAAGGATAAATTTTTTTTTTTTTTTTTTTTGAGATGGGGGTCTCACTCTGTCACCCAGGCAGGAGTGCAGTGGCGCGATCTCAGCTCACTGCAAGCTCCGTCCCCCCGGTTCACGCCATTCTCCTGCCTCAGCCTCCCCAGCAGCTGGGACTACAGGCGCCACCACCACGCCTGGCTCATTTTTTGTATTTTTAGTAGAGACGGGGTTTCACCGTGTTAGCCAGGATGGTTTTGATCTCCTGACCTCGTGGTCCGCCCGCCTCAGCCTCTCAAAGTGCTGGGATTACAGGTGTGAGGCACCGCGCCTGGCCAAGAATAAAAATATTTAATTAAATGGGCAATATTTTAGCAATAGTCATTTTTCATTCCAGATTTAAAATCAGAATCGAAGAACATACTAGATTTAAACCCAGTTAAGTGCACATGTATCAAACATAATACTGCAGGGAACTATGCCAGGTAGTGATTAGTAAGCTTATAAAGATGACTAACAAAAAGTGGTTCCTGACCTTGTTGTCTCGTGCAGAGGTGAGAGACGGTTATGATGAAAGTGGCAACAGAGTTTTATCTCATCTTTTCTGGATGAGGACTTTAGTCTGCCTCCTGTATGCCATGCTTTTATAACCATAGAGGACAAGATATTTGGTAATTCTCAGGTTTATTTGGTCATTAAATGGTCAATGCAACAAGAATATCCTTTGAAAGCCAAATTGTTTAGTGTGAACTCACCAGACATCAGACAATGAACATACCAGATATGGAATAAGTTGGCTTTTTTTGTTGTTGTTGTTACTTCTTGTAGAGCTCTTCTTAAACTTGGCACTTTTGAAGACTGTACTGAGTCTGGAGCAGAGGTTGCAAACTGGCGGCCTCTAGAGACATCTAGGTGTCTAAATAATAGCTGTGCTGTGTTTGGCTCACGTAGTGTTTGCGAAAATATGCAGATTATTTCACCAGCATTAAAAATTGAAAATTCACATTAAAACCCAAATATATGGATTCTCTGAAAATTTTGGAAGATTTAGCAAAACTGTGCCTGAAACTCCCTAGAGCTGACTTGTGGCTTCTCCTTTTGGACACCAATTCACTGGAATACCAGTTCATTTATTTCCTTACCTGAATGCATTCTGGGACATTTGAATTTGTGACTTCTACTTTGCAGTTTTCATTTGAAAATTTTAGGGAGCATTTATTTGTCTGGCAATAGAAATAGGTTTTCAGTACTTAAATGGCATCTAATCCATAGTAGGTGTTCCTTAAATACTGATTAAATGGATGGATAGATGGATGAATGGAAAGATGGATGAATGGTGGATCTGGGCATGGATGATGAGTAGAAGATAAAGATAGATAGATAGATAGATAGATAGATAGATAGATAGACAGACCGACCGACCAATATATAGATACAGATAAGTACGTAGATGTGAATGAATGAAATTAATATTTCAGTGAGAGAATGTACGTATACTAAAAATATGGTCTGTTCTCATTGGATTATGGGTAAATTACAGAGCCCAGGGAAGAGGTGTAATGGTAGATAAGTTTACCTGTAGAAATAATATTTTAACAGCATTTTCCCTCTTGTTAAGTCAGTTTCAGCTACTTATTAATCAGCCTAGAAAAATAAAAAACAAAACCTCTCAAATTATTTTAATTATTTTAATATGACTAATTTATTTGTCTTTAATAAAAAACATTTTAGGAACTTTAATTGTTGAATCATGATATCAACTATTATTTCCACTTCGAAATGTTGCTTATTGTATTGGTTTATTAGGAGTGCCTTAACAAAATATCACAGACTCTGGGTGGCTTAAACAACAGAAATTTATTGTCTCACAATCTTGGAGGCTAGAAGTCCAAGGCAAAGGTGTCTGCAGGTTTAGTTTCTTCTGAGGCCTCTCCTTGGCTTGCAGATGGCACCTTCTTGCATGTCCTCACATAGTGGTCCCTCTGTTTATGTTGTCTGTCTGTTAATGTCTTCTCACAAGGACACCAGTCATATTGGCTTGGGGCCCACTCTAATGGCCCCATTTTAACTTAATCACCTCTTTAAAGGCCGTATCTCCACATACGGTCACATACTGAGGTACTGGGGTTTAGGTTTAGGGTTTCAACATATGAATTTGGTGGGGATACAATTCATCCCCTAATACTTTTATAGTTTTAAACATAAGCCATCATTTCTTAATAATATCTGTAGGTTACCGGCATCGAAATATCTTGCAGAGCTGGTAATGAAAACATATTTTTGGTTTCTACCCCACTTGGAAAGAATTAGAATTTAGAAGGAATAGAGCTGAGGGAATCTGCATTTTAAACAAATATCACAGTGAATCGATGCACACAAGTTCAAGAACTATTGACATAATTTTTCTATTATTTGTTGGCATTAAGATTTTGATACAATTCTTCTTAATGCATGATCGAATCTATAATGCCTAGGAGTATTTATCTTTCCCAGGAAGAGAGGAGTACTCTCATATTTGTTTTGTGCTTCTTTAAAGATTTATTTTATTTTTTTAATTTTTTTCAGACAGGATCTTGCTGTGTTGCCCAGGCTGGAGTGCAGTGGCACAATCACAGCTCACTGCAGCCTTGACCTCCTAGGCTCAGGCAATTCTCCTGCTTCAGCCTCCTGAGTAGCTGGGACTACAGGCACCCAACACCACGCCCAGCTAGTTTTTAAAAATTATTTGTAGAGATGGGGTCTCCCTATGTTGCTCAGGCTGGTTTTGATCCTCTGTGCCCAGCCTGCTTTGTGCTTTTATAGCATATAAAAGACTGCCACATATTATGTTTAATTGGTAACAGTATAAAATACATATTATACTGACCATCTATAGTTTAATTTTATTTTCATGGCAACCCTGTGGAGGGCGTATAGTGAAAGGGTAGGTTGCATAGAGACTAAGAGTTGAGTTTTGAAGGCAGACTGCCTCTACCGCTTCCTAGCCATGTTATTTTGGTCAAGTTACTTAACCCTTCCAGGTCTGTTTCCAAACCTACAAAATGGGGATCGTATAATAATAATAACTCATGGGGTTGTTACGAAGTTTTCATTGGTTCAAACATAAAATCTAGAAAAGTTTTTTTGTCACATATGAAGTGTGCAGTGAGTTTACTATTATTACTTCCAGGTTGGAGATGAGATTGGCCTTCATAAGAATTAACTGACAATGTTTACAAATTCACACAGCTAACATACAATAGAGTCAGAACTTGAACTCTTGTTCACTGGCTCCAACTCCAGTATTCTTTCCACTACTCTGCAAAAAGGATATTATTTGTAAGTTGGCATTAGTTTTTTCAAATTACCACGTGTTATTTTATTATTTTTCAAGTCAACTTTTAAAGAGGACCAAATACCTCATAAAATCTTTTAAATATATATATAGTTAGCATACACAAAAATGGGATAATGGTTAAATATGTTTTAGTGTGAAACAATTGTGAGTCACTATTGATCTTTGATTGTGTTGAACTTTTGGTGATGACTTCAGTATTTTGCAGTCAGCTATTTACAGTGCATGTATTTCAGGAATTTTAAGGTCAAACTGAGCTACCTATATGGAATGAACCAGCCCAATTCTCTGAAATTGGTCTTCCTTTATGTGCCTAGAAATATTTCTCTATTAATCTGACTTCTGTTGGAAGGCATGGCATTTGACACACTAGCTAGGAAGAAATAAAAGCTAATTTGTCTGGACAGAATGAAAAAACAAACAAAAAACAAATGTTTGCCTTCCATTCCTAGATGCCAGTTTGCTGGAATCCCCCTGGGAACAAAAGATAATATTACACTTTTCTGACTTTGTAGGAGAAACAAACCCCATTCTATATGTATGAATGTATATAAATTAAGATGCATATATACCCCTAAACATATAATATGAAACTCAAATGAACACAGTAAGTATCTATCTAGGTTTGCAGGGATTTTTGTTTTTGATATTGTGTTTTCTTCCTTTTATATGGAAAAACTCAGTAACTAAAAAGGTAAAAAAGATAGTATAATGAACTACCATGTACTCATCACCTCCCTTCAATAATTACCAATTTATGACCAACCTTGCTTCATCTATATCCCCACCCGCTCCCCCACTGCGCATCATTTTGATACAATCCAAGCCCTGATTATTTCATTTCATTTGTATATATTTCAGTCTACATCTCTGGGTGATAACCACAATATAATTATCACACCTAACGTTAACAATAATGCCTTAATACCTACATGTCCAGGTTTGGAAGTACATATCAAGTGACAGCTCATGAATTTATACATAAGAAGGCTTTTGGACAGCAATCTGATTAGAAGAGGGGGCCAGGGGACTTCTCTGCATATTGCATGTATATAGCATTTTAGATAATATTGAAAAAGCCTCAGTTATTGATATTAAAGAATTGGGCTGAAACTACTGAAGAATATCATGGGGATGAGGGTGCATTAATCTCATTAAGTTGTCTGGGTGCCCTCAGTGCTGACATGGTTCTCTAATATTCACTAAAAGTGAGCTTCTCATTTTAGATCTAGTGTATACGGATGTTACATTAAATGCACAGCAACCTGATGTATTAGCATAATATAATGCATCGTCTTTAAAGTAAGCCAGAAAACTGACTATTGTCAAACAGCAACAATAACAAAGTAAAAGAAATTACCTCTCTAGAAATGTATTTAAGTAACTGGAGTTGTGCACAATTCTTTTCTATTTTGTTTTTCTTCTCATTTTCAAAAACCTGCACCAAAGGATGGTTTGGTTTTTTGCTCCATCCCCACCCTGATTTTTACAAGTAATCCTCCAATTATTTCATATGAATAGTGGATGTTTACTTCATTTTATATAAAATGCTACATAAATGCAGTTCCAATCAAGTTTCCTAACCACTCTCCTTGTAACTAGATTGGTATCCCAATTTCTGTAAAGATGCTGTTCTTTGCTTGGGAGGCAGGGATAAAATCCAGTTTGAGAAGAACTCGAGTGCCTAGGAAGAAACTTAGACTTTATCCTGAAATAGAAATTCAGGAAAAATTTTTGATGCTTCAAGGGGAATGAGGATGATGGATGGGGCAGATGTACAAAGAGATTATTTGGCAATCATGGAGGAAAGACAGAAAATAAGGAAGAGGCTGGGCGTGGTGGCTCACGCATGCAATCCCACCCAGCACTTTGGGAGGTTAAGGTGGGAGGATCATGTGAGCTCAGGAGTTTGAGACCAGCTGGGGCAACATGGTGAAACCCTATCTTTACAAAATAATACAAAAATTAGGCTAGGCGTTCTGGCTTATGTTTGTAATCCCAGCACTTTGGAAGGCTGAGGCTGGCGGATCACGAGGTCAGGAGTTCAAGACCAGACTGGCCAACACAATGAAACCCCATCTCTACTAAAAATATATAAATTAGCTGGGCATGGTGGTGGGCGCCTGTAATTCCGCTACTTGGGAGGCTGAGGCAGGAGAATCACTTGAACCCAGGAGGCAGAGGTTGCAGTGAGCCGAGATTGTGCCACTACACTCCAGCCTCGGCAATAGAGCTAGACTCCGTCTCAAAAAAAAACAAAAAAAAAAAACAAAGTTGGGCATGGTGGTGTGCACCTGTGGTCCCAGCTACTTGGGAGGCTGAGGTGGGATAATCACTTGATCCCAGGAGGTTGAGGCTGCCGTGAGCCATGATCACATCACTGGACTCCAGCCTGGGTGACAGAGCAAGGCCCTGTCTCAAAAGAAAATAAGGAAGACACTTAGAAGACTCTCAAAGTAATCTAGCACAAAATGAAGATTCTCCAGGTAAAGGCAATAAATAAGGAAAAAAGGGAACGAGCAAGAAAAATATTATTTTCAAAAAAGGAACTTTCATGATCACAGAATTAGATTGAACTGTCATTACTGTTGTTATTAATTTTGACTATGCTACAATAGCAAACCACCATCTGAAAAATTCTGTAAATATGCCTATCATTTTCCATAGACATCAATTTTTATTTTTTGTCATTACACTGAATATGCAATTCATGACATCATTTCCCACACTAGGACAGCTAAGTTGTGATAGAAAGAAAACACAATTTAGAGACAGGTATTGGAAGCTCAACTGTACTACCTGTTCCTATACAACATGAGTGAGTCATTTAATGTCTCTGAGCCCCTATTCCAACTGAGAAAGCATGTTATAAATTATCAGATGTAATATAGTGCTGTTATGCCTTTAAGAAAAGCTTTTGGCACGAACCCATGGATTAGCTGCCCTTTGTTATAAGGTTGAATTTATTTCTATAGCAAATACAATCATTTCTAATTCTAAAGAGTCTAGAAATTTCTATATCAATAGATACTAATGTTTTAATGACCATGCTGTGACAAAAACAATTAAGAAGCAAATATTATTTGTGCTGTAAATATAGCTTTCTTTCTTGTTTTAAATAACATTAAAAAAAGACAGGGTCTTTCTGTGTTGCCCAGGCTGGAGTGCAGTAGCTATTTACAGGCACTATTATGACGTACTACAGCCTCCAAACCTGGACTCAAGCAACCCTCCTGCCTCAGCCTCCTGAGTAACCGGAACTAAGGGCACACATCACCACACTTGGCTTCCTAAATCACATTAGAAAAAAAAAAAGAAAAGAAAAGAAAAAAAGAATTCATTCTGGTTCAGGAATTTTGCCATACTTTGCCTTTTCCTTTGAGAACAGAAAAATTGTGTTGACATCAAGCCTGCTTATGGAACTCTGGGGCTTTCTGGTGCTGGTAGATTTATTCAAGTATTTAAATGAATACTATAGAACTTACTGTTGTTATTCATTTTGACTATGCATTTGTCGTTCCTTATTTCAGGTCTGTTGGGAACCAAGAAGTACAAAGTGCTTTAAATTTATGGCTAATGATAAATATTGATATATTAATCAAGACTAAAGCTATGATTTATTATTTTTGATTTATTATTAGTTCTCATATTTTGTAATACTTCACTGGTTACTATGTGTATGAGTGTGATGAGTGGAAAAACCAGACTATCAATGCACACATCTGTGCACTGATACCTTTAAACATCTGCATAAATCATATAAAGTCAAGTAGGATTTCCTAATTACGTACGATCTGTCATGTGATCAGAAGATTATAGGTACATGGCTAAATTTTCAAGTAGCATTAAAAATTCTGTCTCCATATATATATATATATATATATACACACACACACATATTTAATACATACATACACACACAGACATATTATATGAAATGTGCACTCCTGATAGAAGTACCTAATACAATTTTGAAAACTTTTTAAATCCATCAGAGTTTTTATTGGGCTTAGATTGAAAGGTAGTCTGAAAACTATTTAGTTTCTGCAGCATGCATAGCAATAGTGGACAACTGCCAGCAAAGGGCTTTATCACAGTATAAATGGGGTTTTAAGTGTTTGTTTCCAGTGCAGGTTCTCGCAGCCCAGGCACTTCCCAGTCTCATTGTTCCTTTGTTCTAGCGGATGTACAAAGGATTGACTGTTTTGTTTTGTGGCTCAGAAAGATTAGATAAAGTCTGCATTTCTGAACTTCACCCTCTAGGCACGCAACCTTAAAATTTATTTCTATGTCTCATATTTTGTGGATTATATATGTTTAGATTCTACTGATGATAACATTATTTTTTAGAATTTTTATCTGGCTTGAAAACACTTGTAGATGACAGTATTGATCCCTTTTGAACTATCACTGGAAGTAGCTGTCCCTCTCATCCTTGTCCTTAAAATGCCACTTCAGCAAAAGTATGTCATCTCAGTCAGGTACGACAGCATTGTTCTTGAGTTTCACTGACTATTAGAATCTCATAGTCTCCTCTATATCTTGTTACTTCTCAAAACTGCCTTGGAATGTAAGTAGTAGTATTATACTCCCCAGACAGATAGGAAAGTGGAGGCTTAGACAGGTTAAATAGCCTGCCCAAAGTCTCATGACTTTGTCAGAGCTGAGATTTGAATTTAATTCTGACTCCAAAGCTCATGCTGTCTGCCATTACATTTCACTGCTTCTGTGGCGATATTTTCACCTAATTATAGGAATAATAATAACAGCTAACATTGAGCACTTACTACATGCCAGACACAGTTCTAAGTACTTTTTATATAGTATTCAATTTAATCTTCATAACAACTTTACTAAAAAGATATTATTTATTATCAGGATTGCATAAATGAAGAAACTGAGGCACAGGGAGGTTAAGGAATTGCCCAAAGCACACAGCTACAAATAGGAGAGCCCAATTCAAGCCCAGGCTGTCAAACTCTAGAACATATGTTCTTCGGGTGAACCAAAGGGCTGTGCTGTGGTTGAACCATGCAACCTTGTCTTCCAAGCTCACCTGTGTTTCGGGCACTCTGTTAATGTTTGTCTTAGTTACTGCTGCCTCAGCTTGCTTGTCAGCTAAAATTTATGTTATTATTAATTATCGATGTTATAAATGTGGCATATATAATTTTACAGTATGAGATACTTATATAAATCATAGCATACAACATAGAAACATTAGATTTCATAGGCTCTATTAAGCCTGTGGTATCTATTGGTCAGCCATACATAGTCTTATGAGTTGTCTGTTTATAACTGCCTTTTGAATATAGAGTAAGGCTATCTTATTTCTTTTTTATATGTTAATTGCAGGTGAACATCATCTTAAGACATATAAGAAGGTTATATTTTCTAATTAAGGTCTAGAATTCCTGGTGTTGTATTGTGAACACAACATGGTCTACCAGGAAGTAGTGAAGTTTCTATAGCCATGCCATTGTAATATCTGTCCTGACCCTTCAATATTGGTCTCCAATATCTTGATCCCACTTTCTAGACCAAGAACCATGTTGGATTTCTGAAAATTTCTCCTAAAGATGTCTCACAATAATCTACTCTCAGCACTCAGGGTAGGGGCAGCCCCTTATTTCTTAGACTTTACTCCCCGCTGTACCAAAAGAATGGCTGCTCACTAAATATTGTTGACTTAGTTCCTAACCCAGATATGCTTTTCATTCTATTCAAGTTCAATGGTGGAGATTCAACCACAGGCAAAGCAGGACTTCTCAAACTGATCCTTGGCTTTGAGAGTTGAAATAAGATGAACAGTTGGGTGCAAGATTTGCCCATTCCCACATACTCTGGGTGCTCCGGCAGCATCAAAGTGCCCCAAAATTGAGATGTTAAAAATCTAGGGATATAGGGGGCCAGGTGCGGTGGCTCATGCCTCTAATCCCAGCACTTTGGGAGGCCGAGGCAGGCAGATCACCTGAAGTCAGGAAGTCGAGACGAGCCTGACCAACATGGTGAAACCGTGTCTCTACTAAAAATACAAAAAAAAATTAGCCAGACGCAGTGGCGTGTGCCTATAATCCCAGCTACTAGGGAGGCTGAGGCAGGAGAATCACTTGAGCCCAGGAGGCGGAGGTTGCAGTGAGCCGAGATCGTGCCACTGTACTCCAGCCTGTGCTACAAGAGCAATGCTCCATCTAAAAAAAAAAAAAAAAAAAAAAAAAAAAAGTCTAGGGATATAGGGAGTCCCAGCTAGTGGGAGAATCCATTTTGGTAAGCAAACCTATCCTAGGTTTATAATCAGATCTGTATCTTTTGTGGTTGTCTAATATCTAAAAAACCACCCAAAGTTACGTATACTAGACACCAACAATCTACAACCTAGAAAGAAGTTCAGTGTATATTTCAAATTATTTCTTAATATCTGCATTTTCTGTTGAGATCTTCAGTATTTATCCAGGCATAACCTGGATGTTTGTCAATGTTTGAAAACTTTGCTAAACCGCAAGCCAAAGAAAATATAACTTTGCTTGAACTTTCAAGATCAGAGCTACCTTAACAACAACAACAAAAAAGTTTTCGTAGAAAAAGGAATTCATATGACTAGTAGCTAAATGTTTTGTTTTTTTTTAAGAAAGTGAAAGGGTAGGTTTGGAAGTGAAGCAAAATGCCACTTTATTTCACAAATAACAGATTTTTAAGAAAAATGAATCTGGACTGCAGTAAAATAAACAGTTATTTGCAAAAGTCTTCAAGCCATGTTCTTTTTTTTTTTTGTATTTGCCTTGCAGATCCTTTACCTCCTGCTAGGTTTGGAGTCAGCAAAGAGAAGACTACTTCAACCAGCTTGCACGTTTGGTGGACTCCTTCTCCCGGAAAAGTCACCTCATATGAGGTGCAATTATTTGATGAAAATAACCAAAAGATACAGGGGGTTCAAATTCAAGAAAGTACTTCATGGAACAAATACACTTTTTTCAATCTCACTGCTGGTAGTAAATACAATATTACCATCACAGCTGTTTCTGGAGGAAAACGTTCTTCTTCAGTTTATACCAATGGATCAACAGGTAAGACCTGTTTATTTATAGCTGAGTAGTTCATAGGATACTTTCCAAGTTATACTATTCAAGGAATAGGAGTAAGATTGCTACTCCAGAGCAAAATTAATTAATTAGCAATTAGTTAAATTTTTAAAAGGAGCTTGTGGGATACAGTGGACAGACTGGACTGAAAATAGCATGCGTGGCTATGCTGGTCACTTGCTGAATGGTTTTGAAGAAGTCATGGGACTTCCCTGGAATTGGAGTTTTCTCCAATTTGGAAGAGATACTCCCTAATGGCTCTTCTAACTCAAATCAAAGCAACAAGACTTTCTGCCCCATTTTCTGAGTTTGTGCCATAAAACTTATTTTTTAGATGTTTTTATTCTTTGTATACTCTTCTTATAACATCAAGTCATAAAGTTTCCTAAATATTCCTATGTTTGAAACAAGTATTTGTTTCTTCGATGAGGTGAAGAATAAGCCATCTGTGCACCCACATATTATGATACACACGGCACATCACTACCTCCTTCCATAAAGTACATGTCTTTCATGTCATTCGCTCTCCCCTCATTTTCTCTCTTTTTAATTTTTTTTTAATTATACTTTAATTTCTGGGATATTTATACTTTAAGTTCTGGGATACATGTGCAGAACGTGCAGGTGTACACATGCCACGGTAGTTTGCTGCACCCATCAACCCGTCATCTACATTAGGTATTTTTCCTAATGCTGTCCCTTCCCTATCCCCCCAACCCCCCAACAGGTCCCGGTGTGTGATGTTCCCTTCCCTGTGTCCATGTGTTCTCATTGTTCAGCTCCCACTTATGAGTGAGAACATGCAGTGTTTGGTTTTCTGTTCCTGTGTTAGTTTGCTAAGAATGATGGTTTCCAGAGTCATCCATGTCCCTGCAAAGGACATGAACTCATCCTTTTTATGGCTGCCTAGTATTCCATGGTGTATATGTGCCACATTTTCTCTCTTTTTAAAATCTCCCTCTCCATTTTTCATCTTCTATAGTTCTTTCCTTTCTCTTTTCCACTTACTGCTGTGCAGTGTTATATATTTCATTGGCAAAAGCTACCTTAATACCTATGAAGTGGGGGAGATAGACAAGTAAATTATGATGTAACTTCAGGCTGCAGACTTTGAAAACAGTACTAATCAAAGTTCCAGTGAAATTTCCAGAATCCTGTTATTTATTAATGCTATTACCAAGTTAAGATGAATGTGTGACTTCTAATTAAATGTATATGTCTCCTATAAGGGAATTATGAATGACATTTGGACATGCATTTTATCTCACTAGTGCCATCTCCAGTGAAAGATATTGGTATTTCCACAAAAGCCAATTCTCTCCTGGTTTCCTGGTCCCATGGTTCTGGGAATGTGGAACGATACCGGCTGATGCTAATGGATAAAGGGATCCTAGTTCATGGCAGTGTTGTGGACAGACAAGCTACTTCCTATACTTTTAACGGGCTGACCCCTGGCTACCTCTACAACCTCACTGTTGTGACTGAGGCTGCAGGGCTGCAAAACTACAAGTGGAAACTAGTCAGGACAGGTAAGTTCTCCCTAGCTAGCTAAAGAAGAAGAAAGCGAATTCAAGGGGATGTTTAATAAATCAAGTTTATTATTTGAATAACAGTAATATAGGACAAATGGAAATTCTTATAAGGTATAGAAGACCAATATCCACTTTTGTACTCAGAAAAAGAAGGATTCTCTTTTATTCTAAAGTTTAGGCTAGCCCTTGGCAACATTTTGAAGTAGGCAAAGTTAATTACTGATATGGACCTAGTTTCTCTTCTTCTCTTTTTAATACTCCGTCTCCTTGCTAAGGATTCCTTCTTCCTTTTCTTAACCAGGGATCCACTGTCTTTATGACATCACTCACAGAGAACCAGAATTACTTTCTCCATGCTATACATAGCCCTACTCCTGTGTGACAGTCATGTCCAAAATTTTCTATCTAACCACATGACCTGGGACCCAATACTACAGGACCTATTCCCACAGCCTACCCTAGACTAATAAATGAATCTATGCTAAGTGTTAATGAGTAATTTACACAAACTTTCATTCAGCCAATAGTTACTGAATATAGGCTAGATGCTGGGCATTGCTGATATAACATCCAAGAGAGACAAAGTCTTTGCCCTCATGGAGCTTACATTTTAGTAGAGTCTAATCCTTCTAGCAAGTCTAATGTGTGAATTAAATCTCCTCTCTTGGTAAGTTATCTAATTTTTAGAGAAACTCTAGTATATGCGGTGCCTTAGACATTAGTTTCTGGAACTATAGGAGGCTGGTGGGAAAGATATTTGAGGATACCAGTACATTTATGTACCTTTTATAGCACACCTCAAATATATGTAGATATTCCTGGCCAAAAATGTTCTGTATATCTTAAAAGTTATTTATGTACATCAAGAGCAAATTGCATTCCTAACTGCCTTATGCAAAATCAGAGTGCTATGCCCATTCTTTTGTTTTGTTTTGTGTTTGAGACAGAGTTTCAGTCTTGTTGCCTAGGCTGGAGTGCAAGGGTGCGATCTCGGCTCACTGCAACCTTGGCCTCCCGGGTTCAAGTGATCCTCTTGCCTCAGCTTCCTGAGTAGCTAAGATTGCAAGCGCCCACCACCACGCCCAGCTAATTTTTGTATTTTTGGTAGAGACGGGGTTTCACCATGTTGACCAGGCTGGTCTTGGAACTCCTGACCTCAGGTGATTCACCCACCTTGGCCTCCCAAAGTGTTGGGATTATAGGCATGAGCCACCGCTCCAGCCGCCCATTCTTTTAAGGAAGCTTCATTAATTTATATTCTAGAAAAAAGTATTCACAAAAGGGTATCTCCTTTTTAATCATTTTCCTTTGATGAAGTAGTAACACAACTCATTAACTTTATCATGATTTAATATAAAAATTAGTTTTATCACATAAAATTTTGTAATTACTAATCAATTGATCAATATATTTACTATGTACTCAATATTATTGAATATTAATCTATAAAGGCGATAAGAAATGAGGCAGATGACAGACCTCTTTGTGCTTTCCACTTAAAGAATTTCTGAATTGGGAAGGACCATTGTGGGGCTTTGACCTAGCCTCATTTGCCAGTAAGAAACACTGTAAGGTTCAGTGAACTAGAAAGAGCTGTCCAGAGTTTCCCAGCTGACCAGTGGCCCAGTCTGAACCAGAATCCAGGCTTCTGCCTGACAAGATTTGGGCCTTGCCACCAAGCACATAGCCTACCTTTGGTTTTACAGCATTATTTTTGCCTCTTTAAATTTTTTTTTTACTTTTATTTTTTCACCATCTGAAGAGGATAATTTTTGCCTGTTAAAGTGCTTGTTTTCTCCAGCACAAGGAATGTGGCTTGCAGAAATAAAATTACAGGTCAAAATTTGCCCATAGGACTGGTGAGATATCCTGAGTCTCTTTTCTGTTCTTTCCTAATTAGCCCCCATGGAAGTCTCAAATCTGAAGGTGACAAATGATGGCAGTTTGACCTCTCTAAAAGTCAAGTGGCAAAGACCTCCTGGAAATGTGGACTCTTACAACATCACCCTCTCTCATAAAGGGACCATCAAAGAATCCAGAGTATTAGCACCTCGGGTCACTGAAACTCACTTTAAAGAGTTAACCCCTGGACGACTTTATCAAGTTACTGTCAGCTGTGTCTCTGGTGAACTGTCTGCTCAGAGGATGGCAGTGGGCAGAACATGTGAGTCTTGGGCTCCAGAATGTTCCTTGGTTGCTCAAATCACTCTCTGATCCACCTTAGAATAGGACAAAATAAGTTAGCAGGAAAACTCCTTTCCCAGTCTGAGAAGTGGAGCCTATGTAACTGAAGGTGTCTGGGGTAGGGCCCATTTGTCTGAGTCACTTAGGCAAATGAGTTTGGATTTCTGAATGATGTGCATATTGTTTCTGTCTTATGCTTTTTCATGTCACATCACTTAAGTAGCATAAATGCATTAGCATTGATGCCAGTATATAAAACATTTCTGACTCATTCTTACAGTGAGAACCAGTTAGCGTTTAACCATGTTTTCCATACATTATTTTATTAATTTATGTCCTCAAACACTTATCTATCCAGTGCCTTATATGTGTAAATTACTGTACTATTGTTAAAACAAATAAGACATGCTACTTGCCTTTAAGGCAGGATCCAACAAACTACCCCATCTGGTGCCAAATCTGGTCTGTGGCCTGATTTTGTTTAGCCCTCAAGCTAAGAGTGGTTTTTACATGTTTAAAGGGTTGTACAAACAAATAAGCAAACAAACAAGAAAAAGATGAGACAGAAACCATATGTATCCTGCAAAACCTGAAATATTTACTACCTGATCCTTACAGAAAAAATTGTCCAACTTCTGCTTTAGAAAAGTTTCATTTTAATCACACAGATGTAGAATACATACATGTACAAAAAGAAAAATAGTACATTTTAATAATAGTGACTGTATTGATATTTCCATGTATCAGGCACTGACAAAATAATTTACACCCATTATTTCATTTAGTTCTCACAACAAAACTGTGAGAGATGTCCTGTTATTATTAGCATTATACGGATAATTCAAAGAGGTCAAATAATTTGTCCATAGTTATCCACTCAGTAAGTGCTGGAGCTAGAATTTAAACTAGGCTATTTGATTCCAGAGTCCATTCCCTCTGCTATTAGAGATCTGAAGTAAACGCTATATGGTCAAAGAGGAAAGAGAACAAAATTCTCTTTCATAAGAGCAGCACAAACTTGGAGGAAATGGGAGCAGGGCGCGGTGGCTCATGCCTGTAATCCCAGCACTTTAGGAGGCCGAAGTGGAGGGTTGCTTGAGCCCAGGAGTTTGAGACCAGCCTCGGCAACATAGTGAGACCTTGTTTCTACAAAAAAAAATAATAATAATAATTAGCTGGGCATGGTGACATGTGCCTGTGGTCCTAGCTACTCAGGAGGCTGAGCTGGGAGAATTGCTTGAGCCCTGTGGTTGAGCCATGATTGCATCACTTCACTCCAGCCTAGCAATAGAGTGTGACCCTGTCTCAAAAAAAATAAAACCAACTTGGAGGAAATAGAAATGGTCTTTAATGAGGACCTAAAAAATATAACATTTGTGACAAAGAGGGAAGAGCTTTTGGGGTGGAGGGGACAAAATAAGCAAAGGCCCAGAGGCAGAAGAGCCCAGGAGACTTGCAGGTCTACAAAACATGCAACTGGAGGCCAGCTTTCCAAAGGGTAGGGAAGGAGACAGGATGGCTGCAGAAAGTAGTCTTAGTTAAGACTGGAAGGATGTGGGGTCTGAACTTAAAGAGCCAAAAATGTAAGCAGAGGGCTTGACATTTTATTCTGTAGGTTATAGAGAGACCTTGAATGCTTTTAAGCATTAAAAAAAAAAAAAAAAAAAAAAAATAGAGCTTAATCTTGCAAGAACATTAATCTTTTTAGTTGGAAAAAAGAAACAAATGCCTCATGATCACGACATCCAATATCTCTTCCAAAGGATGCCACATTTCACTAGATTATTAACACTGTAACAGAAGATTACATTACTGATATTACTAAAATGATTTTGGCAGACACTTCTTGAGTGTCAAATGTCTCAAAGAACCCCTCATTTGCAATCCACAGACATCAAGAGGGGATAGAAATGTTTTGAACTGCAGATATTGTGTCTCCTATCTATTGCTGCCCAAGAAAAGTAAATGAGTATTCTTACTTTTGGTTTGTAATATCTCCTTTTTGACATCATTTCACCATTTAGTTCCAGACAAAGTTGCAAACCTGGAGGCAAACAGTAATGGCTGGATGAGGTCTCTTGTAGTGAGCTGGTCGCCCCCTGCTGGAGACTGGGAGCAGTATCGGATCCTACTCTTCAATGATTCTGTAGTGCTGCTCAACATCACTGTGGGAAAGGAAGAAACACACTATGTCATGGATGACATGGGGCTCGTGCCGGGAAGACAGTATGAGGTGGAAGTCATTGTTGAGAGTGGAAATTTGAAGAATCCTGAGCGTTGCCAAGGCCGGACAGGTAGGCAAATATGAAGGTGTTAACACCAATGGAAGAGTAATTTGTTCCCTCTCCCAGGTAATCCAGGTAACTGCCGTAACAGCTAATATCATACCCTCGTGTTTTCTGAATTTGAGATATTAAGGACGTTAAGACTAACGTGGGGTTTCTAACACCTAATTTGTCAAATTAGAACATTTAAAATCACTTCCACTAGTAATTCCATTATTTCATGAAAGAAAGCCATTTTAAACACCAAAAGAGTAGGATGGATACATTCCAAAAATAAAGACAATCCTTCCCACAAAAGAAGAACGTTTTGCTAGTGATCAGCATTAGGGAACCATTGCCTTTGACCTCATGCTGACTAATGTGGGGATTTCAGGTACCAAGGAAGAGTGATTAAAGTGGAGAGGGATATATTTGGATTTTAGGGAAGGGAAGAATAAGGCTACTGAAATGAGAAAACAGGCTCAAAGAGGTTATAACTGCCCAAAGCTTTGCAGTATAATCATGACAGCAAGAATCATGTTTCAGTATCCTCATACTGTCAAATACTTATATTGTCAAAGAAGAGAGTTGCACTTCCAAGTTCAACATTTCCTTGATAATCCTTGTAATGTGAAATGCTCGATACTTAGAGTGAAATTCCAATACCTTCTTCTTAGTTTGCCTGATAATAGGGAAATAACTACATGGATTCACTGTTCTTCTTAGAAGAATGTCAAAGAAAAGATCATGACACCCACTTCGCTTGACAACTGTGTCTTGCAGTAATCTCTTCATCTTCCAAATATTAATGTCCACTGGATGATGATCAAAGACCTACAGCAGCTTAAACTAAGCTACTTTTAGTATTTCACAGGACAAGCATCTATGTCGTCTCTAATATTTTATCACTCAAATGACTTGGAAATGAAGATCATAAAACATTAGGAGCTCTCCGCATGTCAGCATAATTCTCAGGAGAACTTTTATTTATTTTTTTATTTTTACTCTTTGAGACAGAGTCTTGCTGTGTCTCCCAGGCCTAGGCTGGAGTGCAGTGGTACAATCTCAGCTCGCTGCAACCCCCACCTCCCAGGTTCAAGTAATTCTTGTACCTTGGCCTCCCAAGTATCTGGGATTACAGGCATGTGCCACCATGCTCAGCTAATTTTTGTATTTTTAGTAAAGACAGGATTTTACCATGTTGGCCAGGCTGGTCTCAAACTCCTGGCCTCAAGCAGTCCACCCACCTTGGCCTCCCAAAGTGCTAGGATCACAGGCATGAGCCATGGCGCCAGGCCAAACATTTGGGTTTTTTTTTTTTTTTTGAGATAGAGTTTCACTCTTGTTGCCCAGGCTAGAGGGCAATGGCGTGATCTTGGCTCACTGCAACCTCCGCCTCCCAGGTTTAAGCGATTCTCCTGCCTCAGCTTCCCAAGTAGCTAGGATCACACGCATGCGCTACCACACCTAGCTAATTTTGCATTTTTAGTAGAGACGGGGTTTCATCATGTTGGCCAGGCTGGTCTCAAACTCTTGACCTCAGGTGATCCACCCACCTCGACCTCCCAAAGTGCTAGGATTACTGACGTGAGCCACTGCACCCAGCCCAAACTTTTCTTAAACTTTATCTCCAGTTTACCTTATTCAGGTAACTTGAAGTAGGCCTCAATGTAAATAATCAAATTATTTCTCTATACCAAAGGAGGAAGATGCAGAGTTAGGGACTCAGTTAGAATGGATTTATAGAAAATTTATGGATGCAAAATTTACAATAAAAATTTTCATACTTGATTCTTTCATAATTTAAGGCAGCAACACTTTATTCCTTTTTTTTTTTTTTTTTTTTTTTTTTTTTTGAGATGGAGTCTTGCTCTGTTGCCTAGACTGGAGTGCAGTGGCATGATCTCAGCTCACTGCAACCTACACCTCCCGCATTCAAGCAATTCTCGTGCCTCAGCTTCCCAAGTAGCTGGGACTAGAGATGTGAGCCACCACGCCTGGCTAATTTTTGTATTTTTAGTAGAGATGGAGTTTTGCCATATTGGCCAGGATGGTCTCAAACTCCTGACCTCAAGTGATCCACCCGCCTCGGCCTCCCAAAGTGCTGGGATTACAGACGTGAGCCACTGCGCCCGACCAACACTTTATTCTTAATGTCTCCTAGAAATTGTAATAATAAAACCTTTTAAATTAATCAATTTTGAGACAAGTCCTCAATTAGATGCTATTATTGCCAGCCAACTCTCCCTTCCATGAACACATCAGTGTCCCCCACCTCAGAAATGAGGGAAAGTTGCACTTGGTCTCCTCAACCTATGGGGGTGACAAATACTCCTAGATCCACCTAAATACTCAAACAGGAACTCTTCTTTGTGATTTTGGGAATGACAAGATTGGAGTAAATATTTTTGTATTACAGAATCCATATAAAAAGAAACTCAAAGTATTATGTAGTCAAAAATCAATGACTCTTCTGGCAAGATGTTTTCCAATTGAGTCTGTATTTCTGGTTACAATACATGAACAAAGTTTTTTGTGATAAGATTTTGTTTTAACACTCAGAGACATTCATAAAGCAAATGTTGAACTGAAACACTCTTAAGGATGGAAGAGAAGAGCTCTCAAAAGTATACTCTATGAATGTGCCTGAGTCCATCAGTGACCCAAGTCTCCATTGCTTTTTCCTCAGTCCCCCTGGCTGTCCTCCAGCTTCGTGTCAAACATGCCAATGAAACCTCACTGAGCATCATATGGCAGCCCCCTGTAGCAGAATGGGAGGAATACATCATTTCCCTAGCTGACAGAGACCTCCGTCTGATCCACAAGTCACTCTCCAAAGATGCCAAAGAATTCACTTTTACTGACCTGGTGCCTGGACGAAAATACATGGCTACAGTCACCAGTATTAGTGGAGACTTAAAAAATTCCTCTTCAGTAAAAGGAAGAACAGGTAATAATCTTTATAAACTTTACATTTTAAAGTGTTCTGTCTGCTGAATTACTATTTAACATGCAATTTACAAGTATTCATTAACCGCCTATTATGTACTAGGCATTGTTTTATGGATCCTTTCTATTGTGTTTGTTTTCTATTTTACCAATTTCAGTTCTTATCTTTATTAGTTCCTTCTTTTTACTTGGCTTGGATTTAGTTTCCTAAACTTGAAAAAGAGTAAAGAACAACCCTTCCAAGGAGTTTTGCTGCAAAGGAGAGTAGAGAAATAGGGCAGCATCTAGAAAAGGAAGTATGGTTGAAAAGAGGATGATTTTTTAAAGGTAGAAGAAATAACAGCATGTTTTATGCTGGAGGGAATGATCTAGAAGATGTAGAAGGGGAATCATGATGATGTAAAGTGAGAGGGAAGAATTGCTGCCGTTTTTCCATGAGTAGGCAAGAGGTATTGGGATCTAGAGCACAAGTGGAGGAATTGGCTTTAGAAAGGAGCATGGGGAATCTAACCTCAGTGTCAGCTGGTGTATTAGTCTGTTTTCACACTACTATAAAGATCCTACCCAAGACTGCGTAATTTATAAAGGAAAGAGATGTAATTGACTCACAGTTCCACATGGCTGGGGAGGCCTCTGGAAACTTACAATCATGGGGGAAGGTCAGTTAGAATGGCGATCATTAAAAAGTCAGGAAACAACAGGTGCTGGAGAGGATGTGGAGAAATAGGAACACTGCTACACTGTTAGTGGGACTGTAAACTAGTTCAACCATTGTGGAAGACAGTCTGGTGATTCCTCAAGGATCTAGAACTAGAAATACCATTTGAACAAGCCATCCCATTACTGGGTATATACCCAAAGGATTACAAATCATGCTGCTATAAAGACACATGCGATGTATGTTTATTGCAGCACTATTCACAATAGCAAAGACTTGGAACCAACCCAAATGTCCATCAACGACAGACTGGATTGGGAAAATGTGGCACATATACACCATGGAATACTATGCAGCCATAAAAAAGGACGAGTTCGTGTCCTTTGTAGGGACATGGATGAAGCTGGAAACCATCATTCTGAGCAAACTATCCCAAGGACAGAAAACCAAACACTGCATGTTCTCACTCATAGGTGGGAATTGAACAATGAGAACACTTGGACACAGGCTGGGGAACATCACACACTGGGGCCTGGTGTGGGGTGTGGGGAGAGGGGACAGGATGGTATTAGGAGATATACCTAATGTAAATGATGAGTTAATGGGTGCAGCACACCAACATGGCACATGTATACCTATTTAACAAACCTGCACGTTGTGCACATGTACCCTAGAACTTAAAGTATAATAAAATAAATAAATTAATTAATTTTTAAAAATCATAGTGGAAGGTGAAAGGGAACCAGGCACCTTCTTCACAAGATGGCAGGAGGGGAAGTGATGGAGATCAAAGGGGAAAGAGCCCCTTATAAAACCATCAGATCTTGTGAGAAATCACTCACTCACATGAGAACAGCATGGGGGAAACTGCTCCCATGATCCAGTCACCTCCCTCCCTGGACACATGCATATTACAGTTCAAGATGAGATTTGGGTGGGGACACAAAGCCAAACCACATCACCTAGGGAAGAGAGAATATGTGGGTAGAGATCCCAATAGGTGGATAGTTGTAGGGTGAGCAGTTATCTTCTAATTGCTCTCATTTTTTCAGTGTAATTGGAAGCAAAGTCATCAAGATTTCCCTTTTAGCTAGACCTCGTGGCTCACATCTGTAATCCCAACACTTTGGGACGCTGAGACGGGCGGATCTTGAGGCCAGGAATTCAAGACCAGCCTGGCCAATGTGACAAGACATGGTCTCTACTAAAAATACAAAAATTAGCTGGGAGTGGTGGCACATACCTGTAATCCCAGATACTCAGGAGGCTGAAGCATAAGAATCACTTAAACCCAGGAGGTGGAGGTTGCATTGAGTCGAGATCCTGCCACTGCACACCAGCCTGTGTGATAGAGTAAGACCCTGTCTCAAAAAAAAAAAAAAAAAAAAATTCCTTTTTCAATGTATATACTATTGTCCTGTATCTTATTTTTCTCTCCTCTTTTGATCCCACAAAAATATAGTTATTGCTTTATATAGTCAACATCTGTTTAGATTTACCTATCAATTTACTACCTTTTTTCTCATTTTTTCCTCCTGCATCTGAGACATTTTATCTGGGATTATTTTCATTTATTCTGGAGAACATTATTCAGATTTCTTCATTGAGAGTTTCTAGGGACAAACTCTCTCAAATTTTGTTTTTGCTGGGCATATTTTTATATAACTCTCATCTTTTTATAGCTCTCTGTCTTGAAAGATAATTTCCTTAAGTTCTAACTCTGTGTTTAAAGTTATTTTCTCTCAGCACATAGAAGATATTATTCTAGTCTTTCTGGGATTTATTGTTGCTGCTGAGTCAGCTATCAGTCTAATTTTTATTTCTCTGAGTCTGTTTGCTATGACTGATTTTTCACCTTTGGTGTTCAGTTGTTTCACAATAATAATCAAGGTGTAGATATATGTCTTTTTGTTTCTCTTGCTTAAGATTGATTGGTATTTCTGTACTTTCCAATTAGTGTCTTTCTACAATCCTGGAAATTCTCAGCTATTAACTCTCCGATATTGCCTCTTGCCCCTTCTCCATTCCCCGCTCTGTCATCTTCTGGTATTCTAGAACACACATATATGAACACATCAATATATTTCATATTTTCCATGTGTTTTCTCTCTGAACTACAGTATAGGTAACTTTCTCATCTCTTTGATTCATTTCATTAATTCTTTCTTCAGCTCTGTCTAATCTATTTTAAAATCTACCCACTGTGTTTTAAATTTTAATTGTTATGTTCTTCACTTTTAAGCATTGTCTTTGGCTCTCTTTCAAATTTATGTTGTACTCTGTTGCCCTTTAGTTATATTTTCATTCCCCTCCTGTATTGTTATATGCAAATTAACAATGTTTATTTTCCATCCCATGTCTGATAATTATAATAGCTGAAATCTTCAGGAGTTAAGTTCTGTTGTCTTTTGATTTTCCTGTCTTTTGTTTATGTTGCTTTATTTCTTTAAATGTATGTGATTTTTTTTTTTACCGTAAGCTTGTTTTCCCTAGAATTTTATTCTGTGGAAATTATTTAAGGACATGTTTGAAGGTGAGTTTCAGAAGGAATTTTCATTTGATTCTTTCAGGTGCACAAGGCTATCAAACCAGACCTACTTTAATCTAAATTGTCAACTTTAGGTTTTTTGACCACCTGGGTTTTATAAATTCAGGTGGCAAACACATTGAAACTATCTTAAGATTATGAATTCTCAGAGGAAATCGTTTTCTCCATCCAGTATTAAGGCTGAAGTTGTATAGGGAGTAAAGAGATACTATTTATTTCACTTATACTTAGAATGTAGCCTTTCCAATGTTATACAAGGTCACCTATGAGTTTCTTCAGCCTGGAAAAATCTACACTTTACCTCCTTTCTCCAATATCCTGCAATGCTATAAAATCAAAACTTACATTTGCATTTGAAAGGGGCTCTCAACACAACAGTTTGCTTTATGATCCAGTTATCTCTCTATCCTTTACTTTTTGGCCTTTGAGAATCCCTTACATTCCTGACAAGGCATTCATTTACATTTTTGTATTTTATCCAATATGTATAGTTGTGTTTATTAAGGATTTTCATGGTATCTAGCCTATCATACTGCCAGAAATGGAAGTTTAAGGCATTGTTTTAGACCTAAGGTCATTTTTATCATCCCCACCACCCATATTGCTGGGTCATATAGTAATGCATATTTAACTTTGTAGAAAACTGCCAAATTGCTTTCCAAAGTGTTTGTGAAATTTTGCATTCCCACCAGCAATGTATGAGATTTCCACTTCCTCCACATTCTCAGCATGCATTACATGATATTAGCAGTTTGTTTTAAAATTTAGCCATTCTAATGGAATAGCCATTATAATAAGATAATGATATCTCATGTGGTTTTAATTTGCCTTTTTCTGATGTCAAATGGCTTTGAGAATCCTTTCACAAGCTTATTTGTCACCCATTTATCTTCTTTGGGGATTTTTTTGTTCAAATATTTTGCTGAATTTTAAAATAGGATTGTTTGTTTGTCCTCAGTCAAAATGTTTTCTGTCGGTTTTTCATTTTGATGTCTAATTTATCAATTTTTGTCTTTCATAAATCATGCTATGGTGTCATATCTAAAAATATTTGCCTAAATCAAGGTCACAAAGATTTTCTCCTAGAAGTTTATAGTTTTAGGTTTTAAATGTAGGTCTGCAACCCATTTTGAGTTAATTTTTATATATGATGTGAGATATGGGTGAAGGTTTTTTTCTTTGCATATAGATACCTGGTAATTCCAGCCCTATGTATTGAAAAGACCATCTTTTCTCCATGAAATTGCCTTTGGATCGCTAAAAAAATCCATTGATAGCATGTTTGTTCTTCTATTTCTGGACTCTCAATTCTGTTCCATCAATCTATGTTTCTGTCTGCCCTTTGCCAGTATTATCCTGTCTTAATTACAAGATTTTTAGTGAAATCAGGTGGTGTTAGTCCTCTAACTTTATTCTTCTTTTTCAAAATTGCTTTGGACACTGTAGCTGTTTGCCTTTCATATAAAATTTAGAATTAAAATTGAATCTTTAGAATTATAACTGAATCTGATCCATATACAGTAGGATTTTTTTAATGAACACATTTGTATCTTAATCCAGAAGTCAATGAACTTTGAGAAAGAGGGGTGCCAAGGTTACAATCCCTTTGGTTATTATAATTCAGGAAAGAGGCACAAAGAAGAATGTATGTTGACCAAATGCCAACTTCAAGATCTGTATATAAGATTTGTTAAACAATAAGTTGGAAGCAATAAATGTTAATTAGGAAAAGGACACAGGCTTAGGGGTTAGACAAATCTAGCTTTCAGTTCCAGGTTGGCTATTTGTTAGCACTGTGATATAAATTACTTACATTTTATGATCCTTGGTTTCCTCATTAATAAATGGAATAATAAAATCAACTTTATAGAGTTCTGAATGGGTGTCAAATAATGCAACCTTCATGAGACATATAGCTCATAACTGGCACATAGTAGACATTCAGTAGTTGTTGTTATTATTACTTTGTAATATATATTATTACAATTTATATTATTACATGTTCATATATAATAACAGCCCCTTTGAGAATGTGCCAGTATAGAACTAACCAGTTTGCTAGACCATACTCACCAGACTGAAGGGAATTCCCAGTACCACCCCAGAACAATCATTGGCTCAGGTAGATTAGATAGCTTTGAATTCTCGTGGGCTAAGGACAGATAAAATCATATTAACTAAGCAGTTTTCAAAAATAGCAGCCTTCATTATCTAAAATTTAAAACCAAAACCACTTAATAAGCATGCATCATCTCATCCTTGGATCCTAAATAATTTTGATCCCTATATAAGCAGCTTTTTCAAAGTACTAAAGCTTCTCTAGAGGAGTAGTTCTCCATATGCCACAGGAAATAGAACTGAGAGTCTATAGCAACAACACAAAAATTATTTTTAGCACTTTCAAGTCTGTCTCCATTTTTTGACTCATTTTTCTTACACTTTCTTAAGGTGACTAAGTGTCATTTGTTTTGTCTTCTGTCTACTGTTTTAGTGCCTGCCCAAGTGACTGACTTGCATGTGGCCAACCAAGGAATGACCAGTAGTCTGTTTACTAACTGGACCCAGGCACAAGGAGATGTAGAATTTTACCAAGTCTTACTGATCCATGAAAATGTGGTCATTAAAAATGAAAGCATCCCCAGTGAGACCAGCGGATACAACTTCCACTTTCTCAAGTCCGGCAGCCTGTACTCCGTGGTAGTAACAACAGTGAGTGGAGGGATCTCTTCCCGACAAGTGGTGGTGGAGGGAAGAACAGGTAAGAAGTAGAGATATATGTCTGTAACTTACTAAGATCTGAGTACATGAGACCCCTAAACAGAATATTACAGAAATATCCTAAAATCAGACTTATCCCTGGCCTTCCTAAAAGCTACGTTTCAATGCCACCCAGAAGGTATATGGAATGGAAATTGGGCGATGGGTGATGGTAAGAGAGAATAAATTCTGAATTTTTTTTTTTTTTTTTGAGATGGAATTTAACTCTTGTTGCTCAGAATAGAGTGCAATGGCATGATCTCGGCTCACCACAACCTCTGCCTCCTGGGTTCAAGCAATTCTCCTACTTCAGCCTCCCAAGTAGCTGGGATTACAGGCATGTGCCACCACACCCGGCTAACTTTGTATTTTTAGTAGAGACAGGGTTTCTCCATGTTAGTCAGGCTGGTCTCGAACTCCCGACCTCAGGTGATATGCCCACCTTGGCCTCCCAAAGTGCTGGGATTACAGGCATGAGCCACCGCAGCTGGCTGAATATTTTAACATCTCCAATGAACATGTAAGAGCGCCTCACTTGATGCCTATCCCTTATTCAATTGATTTCCTTTGAAATGTTTATGTCCCCATAAAGGTAAATAATAATGAGATAAAAAACAAAACTAACCTCCCAAAGAAAGCATCTTTCACTCTTTTATATTCTTGGTTTGCAAGACATAAAAAGAAAATGGATCTCCAATTAATATGGTCAGAGGTGGAGTTGATCTAATTTTCAGGTCTCATATATTTTCATAAGCAACATTAAACAAGTGCTTAATATGCTATCTAAACAATTTTTCTGAACCTTAAGAGCTCCCTGTTAGAAAGCTAAGTAAACAAATAAGTGTCATTATGGTCATGTGTGTCAGGGAGCCATGGCACCGAACCATTGTACGTAATACAATGAAAGAACATAAAAGTTAACATATATGATATATAAAATTTATGTTCATTTCTTAGAAAGAAATTACATAAAACCAATAGAAGCTTTGATAATTATTCGTGACCTTGTCTACTTAATTTTATATAATTATTGTAAGTTGGATTTCAGGCTTCTCCTTCTGCATCCTCAACACTCAAATTCTGTTTATCAGCTGCAGGCATCATAGATGCATCTCTTTCCAAAATCATGAATCTCACCTACTTAATGAACCCAGAGGACATTAACTTCATTAAATCTCCCAGAAGAACAATGAAGTCACTGAGATGTTTCATAGTCTTGGTAGAAATTCACTGGTGTAGGCCCATTTCCCTCATTCTATGACAGCTGACATTGTCACTTGCATCTTTCTTTTTTTTTTTTTCAAGATGGAGTCTCATTTTGTCACCCGGCTGGAGTGCAGTGGCACGATCTTGGCTCACAGAAACCTCCAACTCCCTGGTTCAAGTGATTCTCCTGCCTCATTCTCTGTAGTAGCTGGGATTACAGGCACACACCACCACACCCCACTAATTTTTGTACTTTTAGTAGAAACGGGGTTTCACCTTGTTGGCCAGGATGGTCTCGATCTCCTGACCTCGTGATCCGCCCGCCTCGGCCTCCCAAAGTGCTAGGATTACAGGTGTGAGCCACTGCGCCTGGCCCATCACCTGTAGCTTTCTCCCTGATATTTTCTTTCCTTTCTTTTAATGGTTCTTGGTACCATCCATTGGTGTTGCGTACTTGTGGCGGGGGGGTGCTGAAAAGCTTAGCATGGAAATCAGGAGGCCTAGGTTTTGGTCCTAGCTGTGCCATTAACTTACTTCCCTAAGCTTCTGTGTTTTAATCCATGCACAATAATTCACTCCTACCCTGGGTGTCAGAATAGGGAAGGAGAAATAATAAGAAGGCTGAGGAGAGGAGTGGAGGACGACCTTGCATTCATTTCCCAGTGATGTGCAGTTTTATCAGTCACATTAGACTGATTTAATTCAGGCTTAGACACTGCATAATGTGAGTGTTCATGATTGGATGCCTCTATTGGTTGGGATCCAGTCTCCTACCATTGGTGGCTCTTCTTTGCTGTAGGTCCTCAGAGCTCTCCACATTTCTCCAGAGAATGGAGGTGGGAGAGGGGATACAACTCATCAGACTTGGGAGTAGACATTTCACATCTACCCACATTCCACTGGCCAGAACTCAGTTACATGGCTGCATCTGACTGCCTGGCAGCCTGAGAAATGTAGTCTAGCTGTGTGTCACAAGGAAAAGAAACGGTTGGGGAACCATATTCTGCCACACAGGTCGATTCTCATTTTAAATACCACGAGGATTGTCCAACTTGTTGTGAGCTACTAAAATAGTCTAGTCTGTGCTATCTCTTGAAATAACTGGACACTTTAAATAAGTGGGACTTACAATTATTTTTACACCTATATTTTAATTAGAATAAAGGTACAAGTATTTGACCCATATTATATCATAGAAGCATTTAAAAAAGGGACAAGAAATTATTTGAAGAATGATCATAAAGTTTTGAGGAGAGAACCAAATATGAATAAATATGAGCATGAGTTACTTTACTCAAACATATGAAAGGTGCACATTATCATGATAAAGGAGGAAAATGGGAGACTCCTATAGAAGAATAATAGGGATTTTGAAAGGTGCCTCTTTTAGTAAATTTTGTACACAGTAATTGTAAAGAATTCAGTGGCTATGGCCTTGATAATCCTTATCATCTCCTCAAATTGCTGAAATATTAGTCAATACTGAAATAATTTTGAAAGGTATTCTTATATTTCACTTGTTTCCACTGAGTTGAAACATACAAATAAACCCTTCTAGCCCGGATAAGATGGCAGAATATTTGAAATTAAAGATATTAGATATACTTAACAAATCTAATTCTAATCTGGGAAAATGCTCATCCTAAAGGAAAAACAAATTTTGTATCTATTTTTTCTTAAACAAGTGAATCATATTTCTTCCAAAACTTTTGATAATTGTGTCTTCTCTAATAAAATGTTAGGGCCAGGTGCGGTGGCTCACGTCTGTAATCCCAGCACTTTGGGAGGCCAAGGCAGGTGGATCACAAGGTCAGGAGATTGAGACCATCCTGACTAACACGGTGAAACCCCATCTCTACTAAAAATACAAAAATTAGCTGGGCGTGGTGGCAGGTGCCTGTAGTCCCAGCTACTCGGGAGGCTGAGGCAGGAGAATGGCATGAATCCGGGAAGCGGAGCTTGCAGTGAGCCGAGATCCCGCCACTGCACTCCAGCCTGGGCGACAGAATGAGAGTCCATCTCAAAAAACAAACAAAAAAAAGTTAGTAGTTGCAAATATTTCGAGCAGTTTTTAAAAACAAGCATAATGAGTTGCTTTTGAGAGCAACCAAAGGATGTATGGATGGTTGAATGGTGGAAGGAAGGAAGGAAGGAAAGAAAAAAGGAAGAAAAGAAGGAAAGAAAAGGAAAGAAGAGATGTACCAATATATAAATCTCCTGGCTAAAAAGTTCAACTTTATATCTAGGAAATGTCCATACATGTGGATCAACATTACCAGAGTTGATCACTAGAATGCAGTTTATAATTTTTAGTGATGGATAAGTGCTTTTAAGTATGAGGTATGCTTTGGGGCTTAATTCACAAAGTCAGAGCATATTACATTAGAAGGATTCTCAGAAGTCATCTAGCCAAATCCTGTCCATTTTAAGTGAGGTACTGAAATTGACAATCACATGAAACTGTTAAGTTAATCAACTAATGATTACAACAGTAGTGCGGTTCATATATACTGTAATATTTTACTCCTATATTCATTTAGGGCAGTACTATTTATGGGCACCTATTTCCGATATGTGGTTAAACTTTTACTCAATACTGCAGTTACTAATTTGCTGACTATACATCCAGCCAGAGAACTTCTTGAAGACATTCATGCCTTTTTTCATTTTTGTATACCTGACAAATAGCAGGTTCTCAGTAAACGTTTGTGACACTAATCCCCAATTCATATAAGCAAATGATTATAGTTGACATCAGAAAACCCATTATTGCCATAATAGTTCTCTCTGCCCTTGGTTGGTCCAGCTTCCAGACTTCTTATTTCCAAGACAGGTTTTTAGACTTATTTCTTACCACTAGAGGGCAGGAAATGCTTTGCAAAGGGAAAACGGTTCCTCTTGTGTTTGCTGTTACTTCCTGGGAATAAATAATTTCATCACAAGAAGATTGAAGCTATCCCAGTTTAAGGTCTTTAGAAAAGCTACCATATTCTTCCCCTTTCCACTCAAACATTTTTGCTTTATTGGTAAGTTTGGTTCAAGTTTATTCATTTGGATTGTTGAAATGTTTGTTCCCTTTCTTACAAGGAACCTTCTAAAACATTCTATAAAGATGCCTCGACTTGAAATGCTTTACAAACAACCCTATAAAAATTCAGTAGTGGCATCCTTGTATTTATGAGGCATCCCAAAGGCCTCCTGACATTTTTATTTTGATTAGCCTTCTGATGTAACAACACTCAGCTTCTAGAAGCTGAGTGAAATCCTCACACTTCCTTGACCTCTTATGTAATCAGATTAGATCTCGAGTCCACGATTTGTGCTGACTGCAATAGACAATCCAAACTTTTGACTGTGTTTTTCTTTTTGAATCCCCCCCTACCTTTCAAAATCACAGTCCCTTCCAGTGTGAGTGGAGTAACGGTGAACAATTCCGGTCGTAATGACTACCTCAGCGTTTCCTGGCTGCCGGCGCCCGGAGATGTGGATAACTATGAGGTGACGTTGTCTCATGACGGCAGGGTGGTTCAGTCCCTTGTCATTGCCAAGTCTGTCAGAGAATGTTCCTTCAGCTCCCTCACCCCAGGCCGCCTTTACACTGTGACCATAACTACAAGGAGTGGCAAGTATGAAAATCACTCCTTCAGCCAAGAGCGGACAGGTAAGGCTGTATGAAGGTTCAGGGCTCTGTAAGAACCAATTCACATGTGGCTCAGGGCACCACAGAGCTGTAGCAATTCTGTAATGATGGGATGAAAGGCCCTTGAGATCACAAAACTGTTATGGAGTCTTTGTATTTTAACCTAAGAAACTCCTTATGTGAGCAGACCCTGTGTGACTAGAATTTCTATTATATTCAAATAGCGTAAAAAGTATTCCCGTTTGGCTGGGCGCGGTGGCTCACGCCTGTAATCCCAGCACTTTGGGAGACCAAGGTGGGTGGATCACGAGGTCAGGAGATCGAGACCATCCTGGCTGACACAGTGAAACCTTGTCTCTACTAAAAATACAAAAAATTAGCTGGGCATGCTGGCAGGTGCCTGTAGTCCCAGCTACTCGGGAGGCTGAGGCAGGAGAATGGCATGAACCTGGGAGGTGGAGCTTGCAGTGAGCCGAGATCGTGCCACTGCACTCCAGCCTGGGAGACAGTGAGACTCCGTCTCAAAAAAAAAAAAAAAAAATAGTATTCCCATCTATGGAGTACTTTTTGTTGCTAGGGCCTGGCTTTATATGTCTTAACTAACCCATATGAATGCCTTATTGAGATAGTCATTGTTATGATTCCCATTTTACAGATCAGGAAACCAAGGTTCAGGGAGGTCAAGTAACTTGCCCAGCTGTTTACCTTGTTAAACACCCAGTGCGTTTCAGATCCTGGTTTTAAATCCAGTTCTGAATGACTCCAGTGCCTACAAAGCTCTCCATCCTAAAATCCATCCTGAAATGTCTGCTGGTCAAAACCACTATTCATCCTTTTTCACACAAGGTGAAAATGTGAACTTTTATGGTTCTGGGATTAGGGAGCAAAAATCTTAGCAAAGGAAATGAATGTTCAGTCCAATGTGCTGGAAAGATTTAAATTTAAATAGCTACCATTTTCCCAATATATTTATGCTTTCTGGGGTTTATACCTGAGATTTCTGCCTAAGGTTGGCATCAATACATTGTCAAATGTTTCCTACTAAGCTATGAGTTTATTTCTGTATTTAAAATGTCAGTTTTTCCATGAGGCTCTGGGACAATTGTCCTTATCCTATTACGTAGCACAGGACCTGGGACTTAGTAGGCACTCAGTAAATATTTGGCAAAGGAATAATCAGAAATCACTTAGATCAGGGGTTCCACCTGGGGGTCCATGGTTCATGGGAGACTTTAGGAATGTAGTAACCCCTGAAATTGTTTATGAAGTGGCTGGGGATAGGAAAGGTATATGCATTTCTTTGAGAAGAAAGAGTCCATGGCTTTTATCAGATTCTCATGGTTTCTGTGACCCCCAAAAAGCTAAGAACCTCTGATTTATATTGTTACAGGATGCTGGCATTGAAGGGGTCCTTAGAATGATCTAATCGTATTTCCCCATTTGGATATAAACGAAATCCCAGAGAAGGAGTGTGGCTTCTCCAAGGTTGCAGGGCTGGCCGGTAGTGGAGCTCAGCCTAGCTCCAGTGCTATGTCTATTCCATCACGCTGTATCCTAGAGCACTAGTCAGGGATGTAAAGAGATTATCCCTACCCTCCAATAATTTTAAGCCCAGTTACACTGACAATCACAATAATGACTTAGATCTGAAAAGCAGATTTCTATTTACAAAGCAGTCTTATGTCAGGGTCTCTCATATTAATCAACTTGGAGCGTAAAAATCACCAGAAATTAAAGGATGTGTTACCTAACCACCAACCCCTTGCTTCCTTCCAATGTAAATTCATGATGATTTCCTATCCGTATGACTTTACTATTGCAAAGCCTTTTGCTGAGATTGATTTTAAATGCAAGAAAGTGATTCTTTATTCAGTGCATCCTCTTGACTCCTTGACCAGCATGAACTTGGACTTGGTGCATGACTAATGGAGGCAAATCATTGCCCTCGACAAATCAGTTTAACTGGAGAGTCATGTCTGAGTTGTTCTCTTGATGATTTTGGCTGATTATCTTAATGCCCTTTTCCATTTCTGATGCTCTTGTTCTACACTTTGGGTGAAAATACCAGTATTTCTAATTCTGTATCACATCATCTCACTGTGTAGCAAGGCAGGTCTCCACAAATTATCCCCTGTTCCACCCGGTGAGCTCCTTATTGACTTAACGTGATATTCAGCCAGGTTTTTCTTCCTGTAATAGTTGCTTTGCCTTCAGCAAATTGCCTGGATCATTGACCTTTCTTAGCCCATGCATGCCACTTCATAATTTCCTTTCCTTAACTCTATGATGACTGTATTCTGTGATGACTGTGATAACAACACTGTAATTGGTTTTAGGTAAATATCTTGGAGAAAGCATATCTGTCCTTGCTCCATATCTGTGGTGAGCTATATTCCAAATGCTAATCAGTAAACACAATGCAACAAAGGATGCTAATGCAACTTGTAGGTGTGAGAAGCATATGAAAAATGGAGCTCCTATGCCAAAATACTGAAATTTCTGGATCATTTCATGATTTGAGAAAAAGTAGAGGAGAAAAATTGGACACAGTCTTGGCATGTGGTCAGATCAGAAACCCCTAATACATACCAAATACAGAGAGAGGCTGTACAGGCCTAGAGGACATGGTAGTATTGGGACAAGAGTTTAGTACCCTGGATCCGAGTTCATGCCTCTTTTCAACGCTCCTCCTCAAATATGTATAATGTCCATTTACAGTGAAATAGTAATGAATCTGTGGCCTACTGTTGAATTAAAATTCAGCCCCAAATGGAAAAATGAAATCTCCTTAATATCATGCTCTAAATACAGAATTGCCTTATTCCACAGCATTCCTAGTAACATGCATATATTTATGTACTGGTTGGAGAGGGGACCACAGATATACAGAATGGTTTTGTTTATATATTAGAAAGAACCTCACATGCACAAAATTGTATTAATCATAATTCTTGGTTCAAGAAACCATGCATCCCCTCAGAGGCCGAGGTGGGCGAATCATGAGGTCAGGAGTTCGAGACCAGCTTGGCCAATATGGTGAAACCCCATCTCTACTAAAAATATAAAAAACTAGCTAGGCATAGTGGCAGGCAGCTGTAATCCCAGCTACTTGGGAGGCTGAGGCAGGAGAATCACTTGAACCAGAAGGTGGAGTTTCCAGTGAGCCAACATCACACCACTGTATTCCAGCCCGGGCAACAGAGTGATGTCTCAAAAAAAAAAAAAAAAAAAAAAGGAAAAGAAAAAAGAAACCATGCATCAACTGCCACCTTTACTTTTTAGGCATCTAGTTAGTAATTCTTAATAATTTAACATGTACACAAGAAACCAACCACTACCTAAAATAATAGCTAGGATCTTGACAATAACCTACATCGAAATATGTGGTCCCCACCTCACGAATTCACTCAAAAGTAGCCAACATTTTGACTCCTATGTTCACCTCGCTTGCTTTCCCTCTTGCATAGTTTTATTGCATTTATATACAGGCCTAAAATTACTGGTTTTAAATTTTTTTGTCGTTTTTAACATTATTTAAAAGGTATTTTTAATGCAGTATTTAATATCAGGGACTTAGATGTTTTACTTATTATATAGATAAGATTCATCCATATTTTGTTTTGATATTAGGGACAAGAAATCCCTATTTTTGTGTTTTGAGTTAAGGAATTAATTATAACTATTATATAATATTCACTGTGTGTGTGTACGTGTGTATATGTATATATTCACTATCCAGTCTCCTGTACATATTCTTCCACACTTGGTTTTTATAGGGTTTTTTTATTTTGCCAGTCACATGGGTATAAAACAGTATTTCTTTTTTTTTTTTTTTTTTTTTTTTTTTTTGAGACGGAGTCTCGCTCTGTCGCCCAGGCTGGAGTGCAGTGGCCGGATCTCAGCTCACTGCAAGCTCCGCCTCCCGGGTTCACGCCATTCTCCTGCCTCAGCCTCCCGAGTAGCTGGGACTACAGGCGTCCGCCACATCGCCCGGCTAGTTTTTTGTATTTTTTAGTAGAGACGGGGTTTCACCATGTTAGCCAGGATAGTCTCGATCTCCTGACCTCGTGATCCACCCGTCTCGGCCTCCCAAAGTGCTGGGATTACAGGCTTGAGCCACCGCGCCCGGCCATAAAACAGTATTTCACTGTGGTTTTGACTTGCATTTCCTTGATCACCAATAATGTGGAAAATCTCTTCATTTATTATGCAATTAACCATATGTGTTTCTTCTTCCATTTTTATTTTTCTTTTCTTTTCTTTTTTTTTTTTTAATGAGACAGAGTCTTGCTCCATCACCCAGGCTGGAGTGCAGGGGCTTGATGTGA
Organism: Macaca nemestrina; assembly: GCF_043159975.1. Classification (NCBI taxonomy): domain Eukaryota; kingdom Metazoa; phylum Chordata; class Mammalia; order Primates; family Cercopithecidae; genus Macaca; species Macaca nemestrina. Next base: position 62,901,734 of record NC_092134.1, read on the forward strand.
TCTCAGCTCACCGCAACCTGCTCCTCCTGGGTTCGAGTGATTCTTCCATCTCAGCCTCCCGAGTAGCTGGAACTACAGGTGTGCACCACCATGCCTGGCTAATTTTTGTGTTTTAGTGGAGATGGGCTTTCACTATGTTGGCCAGGCTGTTCTCAAACTTCTGACCTCAAGTGATCTGCCCACCTCAGTCTCCCAAAGTGTTAGGATGGGTGTGAGCCACCGTGCATAGCCTCATTTTTTTTGGCGGGGATTGGGGAGATTGCTTATATTCTTCTTAGTAACTTTTGAGTCAGCAAGGTATGCTGGAATTATCTATATCATTTACCATCACTCATATTAATCATCAGCCATCATGTTTAATGTTCCATCTTATACATGACATTTTGTGCAGGCAAACAGCAGGCTTAGAATGAGTTCATCAGCTTCTGTTAAAAGATGCGTTTAGGCGGGCGGGGGAGGGGGAAAAAAAAGAAAAAAAAAAAAAAAAAAGATCCGTTTAATCACTTCACATAGTGTAACAGTCTTTCCCCTCCAGAAATTTGTGATCTAAGGTCTAAGATTTTTCTTTTTAATACACACAATAATACTCTTTCTTTTTTATTGTCCCGGGTTGTCATCTGTGATCAATTACTCACTCAGAATTAATACATATTTATTTAGTCATTCTCTGTTTCCTTTTCAGTGCCTGACAAAGTCCAGGGAGTCAGTGTTAGCAACTCAGCCAGGAGTGACTATTTAAGGGTATCTTGGGTGCATGCCACTGGAGACTTTGATCACTATGAAGTCACCATTAAAAACAAAAACAACTTCATCGAGACCAAAAGCATTCCCAAGTCGGAAAACGAATGTGTATTTGTTCAGCTAGTCCCTGGACGGTTGTACAGTGTCACTGTTACTACAAAAAGTGGACAATATGAAGCCAGTGAACAAGGGAATGGGAGAACAAGTAAGTGGAATGATTGCAAAATCTGACAGTTGGTTGGACTTGAAAGTCTCTGAGTAATTTATCTGAACCTTGAATTTTTTCTGCTTATTCATTAGTACATTACATTCCCAGTAAGTCTCACTTGGCGCTAACATCATTTAGCCAAGCCATGGCCTATAATTACAGAATATTTATTGGTAAATAAAAGCAAACATAGTGAGAGAGCAAGAGAGCAAGAAGGCTAAATGTCCCATTTTTCTTCCCTGTCTTCCTGCATCATGGCATTTAAATTCTAGACTTCTTGTTTTATCTTATGGTCAAGATCATAACTCATTTTATAATTATGTTCTACCAATGCTGATCATGTAACATTTATGTCAGGGAAAAAAATTACAATTTTAATAGCTGCTTCCAATTTTTCTTGTTTAATTAAGCATGAAGTAGTGCTAGTGGTTTATTTGGGGGAAGGGAGATGTTGCCAGTTCCTTGAATGTGATTCATAAATTATTATGTAGGTAAACTCTGACCAGTTCCTTTCCTGAAATGTCTTCTCATTTTTCTCCCTAGTTCCAGAGCCTGTTAAGGATCTAACATTGCGGAACAGGAGCACTGAGGACTTGCATGTGACTTGGTCAGGAGCTAATGGGGATGTCGACCAGTATGAGATCCAGCTGCTCTTCAATGACATGAAAGTATTCCCTCCTTTTCACCTTGTAAATACTGCAACTGAGTATCGATTTACTTCCCTAACACCGGGCCGCCAATACAAAATTCTTGTCTTGACGATTAGTGGAGATGTACAGCAGTCAGCCTTCATTGAGGGCTTCACAGGTAATGTGAAATACTGTTCTTGAACCTGAACAGATGCAGTGGTGTATTTAGCTTTTGGGTAGTCTGGGCATTTCGATTGAGGATTTGGAAGGGTAAAAGGGAGAGAGCAAGAAGGGACAAAGTCATCTTGATAGTGATAATGATGTTGTCCAACCTGTATGAACGAAAATAAAGTATGATGTCAGTGGCGGGGGGGTGCTTTCAGAGAAACAGCAATGAACTGATGTGATTAGCTGTTGCTTGTGAGGCACACAGATTAAGAATTGTTACTTGGAAATCACTTCTTTAGAACTCTTTTAGGAGTGTTGCCATAGTAGTTAACATGTACTGACAGTTCACCATGAACCAGACCCATAGCAAAGCATTCTATGTCTACATCTTGTTCAGTCTTCACAATGCTTTGGGAGGCTGAGGCAGGAGGATAGCTTGAGCTCAGGAGTTCAAGCACAGCCTGGACAACATGACAAAACCCTGTCTCTACAAAAAAATACAAAAAATTAGCCAGGCATGGTGATGTGTGCCTATAGTCCCAGCTACTGGGAAGGCTGAGGTGGGAGGATCACCTAAGCCCAGGAGGTATAGGCTGCAGTGAGCCATAATCACGCACTGCACTCCAGCCTGGACAACAGAGCAAGACCCTGCCTCAAAAAATAAAAGAAAATAAAATAAGAATCAATCTTCACAACTCTATTGGCTGGTTAGTATTATCATCACTGCCGTTTTTCCTAATGAAGAAACTGAAAGTTACAGAGGTCAAGTAATTTGCCTGTAGTCCCACAGCTAGTGAGTGAGAAAACCAAAACTTGGACCAAGGCACCCTAACTAGCCCATCGCTATATAATTAGCATTCCTCATTTCCACTCACCAGCCTTGACTTCCCCCTAAGCTTTCCCCCATCAACTTCAGTTCACACAGAAAAATCAGAGAAAAGTGGCAAATTGTTACTTTCTTTTCCATGTGAGTTCTCTCAGTGGGTGCCAAAACATCAGAAGCATTCAAAACTTTGGTTGAAAATTTCAACAGTTCATTCTTTAAGTGATGACTTTTAAATTTATTTTCTTTTTTAGTTCCTAGTGCTGTCAAAAATATTCACATTTCTCCTAATGGAGCAACAGATAGCCTGACGGTGAACTGGACTCCTGGTGGGGGAGACGTTGATTCCTACACGGTGTCGGCATTCAGGCACAGCCAAAAGGTTGACTCTCAGACTGTTCCCAAGCACATCTTTGAGCACACGTTCCACAGACTGGAGGCCGGGGAGCAGTACCAGATCATGATTGCCTCAGTCAGCGGGTCCCTGAAGAATCAGATAAATGTGGTTGGGCGGACAGGTGAGCATCCACCTGGAGAAGGGCTAGATTGTAGAATGCCTCATGGTTCTCCAAAATGGGACAGTGAATGGGCTCAGCTATTCACAAACCCAAATTTAAACCCACCAAAGTTTGTACAATTCAATGGTTTCAAGAGCCTCACTCATTTATTCTTTGCATTTTTCTCTTAATAGAGATCTTCAGAACAAATGAAAGGGAATCAGAAACCAAATCATTTGAACAAATTTTTATACTTGCTAAAGGATAATAAAATTTTAAATTTTAACAAGCAGGCTGGGCACGGTGGCTCACGCCTGTAATCCCAGCACCCTGGAAGGCCAAGGCAGGTAGATTGCTTGAGTTCAGGAGTTTGAGGCTAGCCTGGACAACACAGCTAAATCCCATTTCTACTAAAAATACAAAAAATTAGCCAGGCGTGGTGGCGCACACCTGTAGTTCCAGCTGCTTGGGAGGCTGAGGTGGAAGAATCACCTGAGCCTGAGAGGTCAAGGCTGCAGTGAGCCGTGATGATGCCACTGCACTCCAGCCTGGGTAACCAGAGTGAGACCCTGTCTCAATAAATAAATAAATAAATAGATAAATTTTAATATGGAGACTTCCATAATTATGCATTTTTCAAAAGTTCTACCTTTTAAGAACAAGTACACATCTGTGCCATCTACTTTACCTGGTAGAGCTAAAAAAAATAAGTATCAAATGTATAAATAAATCTGTTTATATCAATATCACTATTAATGTATTATTTTTGAAAGATCTCTAGTCATACTATAGTCCTCTTACAGATGAGGAAAGTATGGCTCAGAAAGTTTATGAAACAGTATCAAGGATACATATATAATAAGACCTAAAGCTATAATTCAAGTCTAGGTCTGTCTGGCCCCAAACCTCATGCCCTCTCCACTGTGACACAATACTTCTTAGATGCCTCCCATTCTCATGACCACTTATTTAGCTGCGGGGCCTGAGGTTTCTATACCATGCCCTACTATGCCTCTATTTCATATCTATGTTTATATCTTTATCTGCATATCTTTAACCCTATGACAAACCCTGTGTTAGAAAGTGGGCATTTGGCTGGGCGCAGTGGTTCATGCCTATAATCCCAGCACTTTGGGAGGCTGAGGTGGGTGGATCATGAAGTCAAGAGATTGAGACCATCCTGGCCAACATGGTGAAACCCCATCTCTACTAAAAATACCAAAAAAAAAACAAATTAGCCGGGTGTGGTGGTGCAGACCTGTAGTCCCAGCTGCTCAGGAGGCTGAGGCAGGAGAATCACTTGAACCTGGGAGGTGGACGTTACAATGAGCCAAGATCATGCCACTGCACTCCAGCCTGGTGACAGAGTGAGACTCTGTCTCAGAAAAAAGAAAGTGTGCATTCAGTAGCAAGGCAGAGCCCCTGACCTCAAGAACGTGATAATCTAGTGAAGGAGACAGAAAAGTAAAAGGCAATGACAGTAAAACATGGTAAGTGCTAAGATAAAAGTGGTTATGAGATGTTAGAGAAGCAAACAAGAAGAATCAGGGAAGGCTTTCAGGAGGAAGTAATATTTAAAGAAAGACTAGGAAGTTATCCAGGTGAAGTGTAAGTTGACTTGGTTCCATCAGAGAAAACAAAGCCCTGGAGGTAGGAGAAAGGATGGCACATTTGGGGACCTACACCTTATTTGGTATACTAGAATAAAGGCCAGGCATGGTGGCTCATGCCTGTAATCCCAGCACTTTGGGAGGCCAAGGTGAGTGGATAGCCTGAGTCTAGGTGTTCAAAACCAGCTTGGGCAATGTAGCAAAACCCCATCTCTACTAAAAGTATAAAAAACAAAAGTATACTAGAATAAAAAATGTGAGCCATGTGGCCAGGTGGGTAGATAGACCAAATCACGAAGAGCTTTGTTTGCCTGTGAAGGTGTTTTGGAATTAGGAGAGCCACTGTAGGGCCATCAGCATGGGAGTGCTATAAAAATATGCTAGATAGAGTCTGCAGATTGAAAGAGTGGGAGGAAAGGACGCAAGTGACTGGTCAGTAGGCAGCTGCAATAATGTATGGTCTCATTTATACTTGCTAAAGGATATGATATGGTTCTGAGGTAGTGGCAGCACACAGAGAGTGGCTAGATTCAAGAGATAGGAGATTTAGGATACAGAAATAAAACTCATATTTGATTATATAGACAAGGTTGAGAGTGACAATTGAAGTTTCTGACTTGAACCAAGAGATAGAGACAAAAGGCAATGAGAACATTGTGGGAGGGAGATGAGGAGTCCAATTTGGACGTGTTGAGTGTTGGGTGTCTGTGGTACATTCAGGGAGAGATGTGATTTGCAAAAGCAGGAGAAACAACTAAAAGTTTAAATTCAGGAGTTGTCACCTTATGGGTGACACTTCATGGACATAGATGAAATCTAAGAAGATTATGTAGAATGAGAAAAGAAATGAACATAGGACAGAAAATATTATTATAAAAACAGTAATACTATTTTGCCTTTCACTTCAGGAGCTATAGAACAAATACTAGTATATACTACCGCTGAAGTCAAGACTTGAAGTTTTGACCTTAGTTAATGTTAGTAATAAAAGTCTAAACAAGAAACATAATTCACTATCAAACCCACATTCACTGAATATGAACTTGCTCAGCATCCTTCACTTTCTAGACTCATAGGTATGCACCACTCTGCATATTTATCAGGCCATTTTCACTAACTTTTCTATCTGAGATCCTATTTAAATTCAGAGAAAAAAATGGAGAATCAAAGTAGTTTTACAGACAGGTTAAGCCAGGAAATCCTTTCTCCTCTTTTCTCCATAAGGGCACACAGAAAGTAGCAATGCCACACAAATAAAGCAAACGCATCATCTACCTGCAGTTGATTCAGGAGTTTTTCTCAATTGATTACTTTACCCTAAGTGATAAAATCTGTATTTTGTTGCTCCACTTGTCTCTCTGCAGTTCCAGCATCTGTCCAAGGAGTAATTGCAGACAATGCATACAGCAGTCATTCCTTAATAGTAAGTTGGCAAAAAGCTGCTGGTGTGGCAGAAAGATACGATATCCTGCTTCTGACTGAAAATGGAATCCTGCACAACACATCAGAGCCAGCCACCACTAAGCAACACAAATTTGAAGATCTAACACCAGGCAAGAAATACAAGATACAGATCCTAACTGTCAGTGGAGGCCTCTTTAGCAAGGAAGCCCAGACTGAAGGCCGAACAGGTAATTAGCACAGCATAATGTTTTGAAGCACATATTGCCAATGTCTACTATTGTGTAAGAACCACAGGGCAAGAGGGATGACGCAACATTGGGAGATGGTATCCATCTCTTGATACGCTGGGAACATTCACCCTGATTTGCCACTTCCATGTCGGTTGCCCTATCCACACAGGACTCAGCCCACCACACTCTGATTCTGATTTTTCATTAATATTGGTGCTATTAGCTTCCTATTGCTACTGTAATAAAATATCACAATCTTAGTGGCTTAAAACCACCCAGATTTATTATTTTCTAGTCCTGAAGGTTAGAATCTGAAAAATGGTTTTTGGGGACTGAAATGAAGACATCAGGGCTGTGTTTCCTGTAGGGACTTTCGGGGGAGAATCCACTCCTTGCCTTTTTCAGCTTCTGAGGCTGCCCACATTCCTTGGCTCGTGTCCCCTTCCCAACGATGACATTGCTCCAATCTCTGCATGGGACCTTACATCTCTTTCTCTGCTCTCCTGCCTCCCTCTTCCATCTTTTAAGGACTCTTGTGATTACCTTGGTCACCAACTGGACAATCCAGGATAATTCCTTCGTCTCAAGATCCTTAACTTAATCACATCTACAAAGCCCTTTTTGCCACAGAAGGTAACATATTCACAGGTTCTGGGGATTAGGACATGGACATCTTTGGGGCTATTCAGACAACCACATTGGCCTAATTGATTGATAACTTATTTAGTCAGTACATAGGTCTGAAGGCGGGGATGGTTATGTTGACAGGGACATAAAGGTAAATCAGGCATGCTTCTCGTCCTTAAAGAGCTGACTGGCGAGACAGACACATGGACAAATAATGGCAATGCATTGTGATAAAGAGTACATAAAGAGAGGGATGTCTGGCATTCAGGGAAGCATGGAGGTCAGGCAGAATTGGGACATCTTCATAAAAGTGACATTTCAATACTGTCTTGAAGGATGAAGAAATTCTTATGGAGAGAAGGTAGAATACTTCCTACAGACAGCCTGTCCTGTGCAAAGGCCAGGAGGTATGAACAGGAGAAAGGAGAAGTTGTGGGTGGCTGAAATGTGTGTTGCATGATGGAAAGGTGAGGCTGAAAGCCAGATTGGAGCCAAATTAGAGGGTGCCTGGTAGCCTTCCTCAGGAGTTTTTTTATCTTAAAGCAATACAAATTTTTTAGCCAGAGAGCAATTGTTTTGTAATAACAATTTATCTTTAAAAAGATAAATCGGATAGCAATGGGGCAATGGATTGAATGGAAATGAACCAGAGGTGAGGAGATCCACCTATTAATTCATTTATTATTGAGTACCTACTATAGGTTAGGCACTGTTCTAACTGCTCGATATGCAGAAATGAATAAAAAATTCCCATGGTTATTATGCTTATAGTCTAGTGGGGAAGAAAGTCAATAAACAAAATAAATAAGTAAAAGATACAGGAGGTTGGGTGGTAATAAAGACCAAGAAGGAAATTAAATTAGGAAATTGGGATAGCAAGAGTTGGGGCTTACAATTTTATCTATCTATCTATCTATCTATCTATCTATCTATCTATCAATGGTTATTATTATTATTATTATTTTGGAGACAGTGTCTCACTCTGGCACCCAAGCTGGAGTGCAGTGGAACAATCTCAATTCACTGCAACCTCTGCCTCCTGGGTTCAAACGATCCTCCCATCTGAGCCTCCCAAGTAGTTGGGACTTCAGGAATGTGCCACCACGCCCAGCTAATTTTTGTACTTCCTTGTAGAGACAGGGTTTCTCCATGTTGCCTAGGCTGGTCTCACACTCCTGGGCTCAAGAGATCCACCTGCCTCAGCCTCCCAAAGTGTTGGGATTATAGGCATAAGCCACATGCCTGGTCAAGGGGCTTACAATTTTTTTTTTTTTTTTTTTTTGAGACAAAATCTCCCTCTGTTACCCAAGCTGGAGTGCAGTAGTGCAATCTCAGCTCACCACAACCTCCACCTCCTGGGTTCAAGCAATTCTCCTGCCTCAGCCTCCTGAGCAGAGTAGCTGGGACTAAAGGTGTGCACCACCACGCCGCCCAGCTAATTTTTACATTTTTAGTAGAGATGGGGTTTCACCATGTTGGCCAGGCTGGTCTTGAACTCTTGACCTCAGGTGATCCACCCTCCTCAGCCTCCCAAAGTGCTGGGATTACAGGCATGAGCCATTGCACCCAACCGGGACTTACAATTTCAGGTAGTACAGTCCCCAAAGACTTCACTGAGGCAGTGACATTTGAGTAAAACTCTGAAAGAAATGAGAAAGTCATGCAAATATTTGGGTATTTAGACGCAGAGCCAATGCCAAAGCAAAGACCCTGAGTGGGTGTGTGTCTGACCTGTTGGAGGAACAGTAAAGGGGCCCATATGGCTGGAACAGAGTGAGCGCAAATGAGTGGGGGGGATGCAGTTGGACAGGTAATGGGGTCATGACATGACTGCAGTCGTAGGAGAAGGACCAACAGCTGAACGAATGCAGGGGCCCTCATGAAGAACAGTGGATACAGTCAAGAAGTATTTTGCATTAGCTAAGGTGGCACTTGGGAGCTGAGTGGATTATAGAGGAAGGAACAGAAGATTCCAGAGTTTCTACCTAAGATGTCTGGTAGAAGATGATGCCATTAATTGAGATAAGAGAAGCAGGAGGTGAGAGGGTCAGGCAAAAATCCACAGAGTTCAGCTGTGTATTGAATTTGAGATGCCTGAGTGACTTGCAGAGAGAGGGAACCATAGGCATTTGGAAATATGGATTTGAGCTCAGAAGAGAAGTGAGCTGGACATAAAAAGATCTGGACCAGAATGCTAGTTGAATCCATAAATTGAATGAGACTGATTGCTCAGCTAGGGCTATAGAATATGAAGAAAACAAAGGATGGATCCATGGGAAATAACTTGTAAGGGCCTGGCAAAAGGAGCGGAGAAAGCAAAGAG